>NC_134583.1:106890483-107199522 GCF_037038515.1 Microtus pennsylvanicus | reverse complement strand
CACAGTCAGCACTATGGCGTGTCTCTAACGTCACAGTCAGCACTATGACGTGTCTCTAACGTTACAGTCAGCACTATGATGTGTCTCTAACATTACAGTCAGCACTATGATGTGTCTCTAACGTCACAGTCAGCACTATGATGTGTCTCTAACATTACAGTCAGCACTATGACGTGTCTCTAACGTTGCAGTCAGCACTATGATGTGTCTCTAACGTCACAGTCAGCACTATGATGTGTCTCTAACGTCACAGTCAGCACTATGATGTGTCTCTAACGTCACAGTCAGCACTATGATGTGTCTCTAACGTCACAGTCAGCACTATGATGTGTCTCTAACGTCACAGTCAGCACTATGATGTGTCTCTAACGTCACAGTCAGCACTATGGCGTGTCTCTAACGTTACAGTCAGCACTATGGCGTGTCTCTAACGTCACAGTCAGCACTATGATGTGTCTCTAACGTCACAGTCAGCACTATGGCGTGTCTCTAACGTTACAGTCAGCACTATGGCGTGTCTCTAACGTCACAGTCAGCACTATGATGTGTCTCTAACGTCACAGTCAGCACTATGGCGTGTCTCTAACGTCACAGTCAGCACTATGATGTGTCTCTAACGTCACAGTCAGCACTATGGCGTGTCTCTAACGTCACAGTCAGCACTATGATGTGTCTCTAACGTCACAGTCAGTACTATGGCGTGTCTCTAACGTCACAGTCAGCACTATGATGTGTCTCTAACGTCACAGTCAGCACTATGATGTGTCTCTAACATTACAGTCAGCACTATGATGTGTCTCTAACGTCACAGTCAGCACTATGATGTGTCTCTAACATTACAGTCAGCACTATGACGTGTCTCTAACGTTGCAGTCAGCACTATGATGTGTCTCTAACGTCACAGTCAGCACTATGACGTGTCTCTAACGTTACAGTCAGCACTATGATGTGTCTCTAACGTCACAGTCAGCACTATGATGTGTCTCTAACGTCACAGTCAGCACTATGACGTGTCTCTAACGTCACAGTCAGCACTATGATGTGTCTCTAACGTCACAGTCAGCACTATGATGTGTCTCTAACGTCACAGTCAGCACTATGATGTGTCTCTAACGTCACAGTCAGCACTATGGCGTGTCTCTAACGTTACAGTCAGCACTATGGCGTGTCTCTAACGTCACAGTCAGCACTATGATGTGTCTCTAACGTCACAGTCAGCACTATGGCGTGTCTCTAACGTTACAGTCAGCACTATGATGTGTCTCTAACGTCACAGTCAGCACTATGACGTGTCTCTAACGTCACAGTCAGCACTATGGCGTGTCTCTAACGTCACAGTCAGCACTATGATGTGTCTCTAACGTCACAGTCAGCACTATGGCGTGTCTCTAACGTCACAGTCAGCACTATGATGTGTCTCTAACGTCACAGTCAGCACTATGGCGTGTCTCTAACATCACAGTCAGCACTATGATGTGTCTCTAACGTCACAGTCAGCACTATGATGTGTCTCTAACATTACAGTCAGCACTATGATGTGTCTCTAACGTCACAGTCAGCACTATGGCGTGTCTCTAACGTCACAGTCAGCACTATGATGTGTCTCTAACGTCACAGTCAGCACTATGGCGTGTCTCTAACGTCACAGTCAGCACTATGATGTGTCTCTAACGTCACAGTCAGCACTATGGCGTGTCTCTAACGTTACAGTCAATGCGCCACACTATGATGTGTCTCTAACGTCACAGTCAGCATGCTGCACTACAGAGTGTTTCTAGCATTACCTCTTCTATTTACTATTTAAATTTTATTTATTTATTATTGTGTGTATGTTTGTTTTTATATGCAGTGTGTGTGTGTGTGTGTGTGTGGTATGCAGTGGTGGGGCACATGTCACAGGAGACATGTGAAAGTCAGAAGACAATTCTGTGTAGTCAGTTCTCTTCCCCCTGCCCCCCTCTCCTTTCTCTGCCTTTCTTTCCCTCTCTCCAATGGGTGGGTTCGAGGGATGGAACTTGGGTCACTAGGCATATGGAGCAAGTGCTTTTAGTCAGCTAGTTTGTTCTTCAAGCTGTCCTTCAGCTCATTTATCTTTCTGATATGGAAAAGCTTTGAAATGCTAGAAATGGCTCAGGCATTCCTCCAGTGGGATTCTCTTCAGGCTCCATAGGAAGGATAAGGAATGCAAGGCTTTCTCCTGACTTCTTCACAGTTCCCCAGTGCTGTTGGCGTGGAAAGTCTTCAGGGGTGGAGGGTGTATTTTACATAGTGGACGTTAGTGCTGAGGCTCACAGAGCACATGCTTGCAGGGGTGAGGGCCGATTCTGGCTAAAGCCACGTGAGTATTTGTCACGGCATGATGAGCTTTCCTATAGAGACAGACAAAGGGTTCCAATACTCCCTGGAGTTGCATAAAGAGTTTCCAAAATTTTACCAAGTCCTATTTGTTAGGATTGGACAGAGGCGAATATGAAAAACTAATCAGTGGAGAAGCCAGCGCCAGCACACTGTCTTTAATCTACTCCACGTCTAGACTCTAGGGGTAGAAACCCCATAGGATTTCAGGTAGTCCAAATGAAAGTTAGCTGGCAGTGTATATTTGCGTTGGGAAACATTTGTAATTTTTTATTTGTTTTGTTTTTCAAGACAGTGTTTCTCTGTAGCTTTGGGGCCTGGAACTAGCTCTTGGAGACCAGGCTGGCCTCGAACTCACAGAGATCCGCCTGCCTCTGCCTCCTGAGTGCTGGGATTAAAGGCATGTGCCACCACCGCCCAGCAACATTTGTAATTTTTTTCTTTTTTTTCCTTTTATTTATTTATTAAAGATTTCTGTCAGAATGGCTAAAATAAAAAACATTTGTAATTTTAAGCAGAGGTGGAGTCTTAAGAAGTTCCATGTAGACCCCTCCCTCTGTAGGCTGTGGTAGTTGCCAGTGGCCTGAAAGCCAGAGCACCGTGCTTAAATACAGTTCGTAATTGTGCTTCAGGGGACAGCTGTTGCCCTCCTAAGCTGTTGTTATCACACTTTCTTGGCTTTGGGTCTAATGTGCGCAAGTTGTTTTTAACGCTGCGGGTAGTTGATTAACCTTGGAGGTGAGTACTCTGCAGCCCTCAAATCTGCCTCTAGCAGCTGGAGAAGCCCAGGTTGCTCTACCATTTTATTTCATAGTTCACCGTTTCTTCCCCATCTCACACCCACCATTCTAGTTCTGCTTAAGAGAGATATTTATTATCTCTATAGCGCCCTCCAGAGAGATCAGCCTATGCCTAAGTATGTTCATGAACACACGTACGTACACATGCTTCCAGGGTGTATGTGTGCTTCTCTGCGTATTTTTATTAATGTGGCTGCTCCTGGGGAAAATGCGACTTTTAAAGCCATAGAAATGAGGAGGAGGAAGAGGAGGGGGGTGATAGTCTGATTTTGAGGTCTATAGGTGACCTTGCATCAGTAACTGCCTCTTGGCAGCTGTGCCTCCCAATGACTCACATGCTACAAGCAGGCCGTTGGCTCTGCAAACTCAGAGAGACTGTAATCTACTTTTGATAAAAGAAAAAAAAAAAGAGCACAACATGAAAACAAAGAACAAATAGTGTCTGCTCAATCTCAGAAGCGTGCTGATTCCTAAGACAGAGAAGCATGAACTGTGCAGGTACACCTGATCCTGTGAACACAGCCCCCTCCTCCCTCCCTCCCTCCCTCCCTCCCTCCCTCCCTCCCTCCCTCCCTCCCTCCCTCCCTCCTTCCATCTTCCTTCTATCTGTCCTCCCTCCTTCCCTCCCTTCTTCCTTCTTTTCTTCCTTCCCTCCCCAACCCCCTCTCTTTCCTTCTTTCTTTTTCCTTCCTGTCTTCCTTTCATTGAGCCTGAATTTATTGGGCATCTTCCCTGCATCATACTGTGTGGATGCTAAGAATGTGTTACTAAGTGAAGGCAATCATTGTTCCTGCTGGCAAATGTGTAACATCTGTGTTCAGAGACAAAACCTCTAATCAGTACTATTATCCAGTTTCTGTGGTATGAGTATCCCATTGAAGTCACTCGCAAACTTTCTGGGTCCTGCCCCACCAGAAGAAGCAATCAGCAATTGCAAGCCAGTGTGAGTTTACGGCCTACATACAGCCTACCCTTGAGCTTAAGGCCAAGAGCTTAAGGCCAAACTGAAGAGATATTACTTTTACAAACATTAAGGTTATTTCAGCCTGCGATAAGGACAGTGAAAGGGGACTCTGGAAAGCTAGAATATCATAAAGTAGTCTGAACTAGATGGCAGAACATTATGTTTCCTAGACAACGACTGTTTACGTTTAGACCTTAAAAGTTCAGAAGATTACCAGAAGAAGGAGAGCAGCATTTCTTGTCCTGGGGACTGCAAAGTTGCACACACACAGCGAGTCTGAAGCAAAGTTACAGGTCATGATGAGAAGTAGGATTTCCAGGCTAAAAGCGGGGTTTAGCGACTTGTGAACTTAAGCTTTGGAGGAAAACAACGATGCTGTCATTTATAACAAATCACTCTGAAGATGTTCCATTAAGGGCCGAGCACCCAGAAGAGTCACTCTGAACAAGAGTAGCATTTCTCTTGCCTGTAGACTTGCAGCTTGGTGGAGGCATGGTGAGGGCATTTGTGGAGCAGTAGATGCTAGCGAGTGCGGTTATCTGCAGGGACTACCCTGGCCCTCATGCCTCGCGATGGCTGCTGACTGCTGACTAAGGACAATGGCTACAACACTGACCAGCAATCTTCCACGTGACCAGTTCTCTTCCTCATAGCATGGCCACAGAGCCACAACTGTGACCGTCCCGAGGGCCAGGTGGATGCTCTGTTAACTCGTAGGACCTAGCAGCAGTCTCTTGGCCCCACCCACTCCCCATTGCTATAGTCAAGGCAATTATGTTCACTGTCCCCCTTGAAAGTGAGTGACCATTCTGCAAGAACATGTAAAATCAGAATTATTAACATGACCACCTTTGAAAAACGTAAGTCTACTATAGTGAGTCCATCTCCAAACCTGCAGTGAAAATATGGAAAATTTGCCAGATGTTTCTTAAAGAAAGGATCTATGCTTTAGTTGTGAGTGGTGTGTGTGTGTGTGTGTGTGTGTATGTTTTGCCCTGAGATTGAGTTTCTATGTAGCTTTGGGGTCTGTCCTACAACTAGCTCTTGTAGACAAGGCTGGCCTTGAACTCACAAAGCTCTGCCTGCCTCTGTTCCCCTGTGCTGGGATTAAAGATGTGTGCCACCACCACCCAGCTAGGATTCATGTGTTAGAAAAACTATAAATTCTTAAGTGGGAAAAGCAGGGGTTTTTAAATTTAAATTTATTTTGACTATGGAGACATAAATATTGCACATACTTATGAGATATTGTGTGGTATTTTGATAGGTGCACATATTGTGCGTGTGACATTTTTTAATCAGGTTAAATAGACCTAGCCCCTCAAATATTTATCATGTCTTGATGGTAAAAACATTCAGCTCCTCTAGCCTTCTCAAACACATAGTACATCGAGATCATTTACTGTTACCATACAGCAAAATCTTTCATTCATATTTCACTGTATCTTAGTAGTCATGGATCAACGTGCTCCTCCTAAAACCGAGAGATTTCAATATTGTCTCATGGTCTTTCCAATGTCTGACAAATCTGTGCTTTTAAAATCAGTTTTCCCGTGTGCCATGAAATTAATATTAACTTAGAAGGTAAATTGATGCATTTCAAGGATCAGAGCTGCCTGCCTTCGCCTGATCTAACCCAGGGACTGGTGGACCTTCCACTATTTTTTTTTTATTTCCAAGTTTAGTCCTCAAACAGAAAAAGGGGTCGCAGAGGAAAATTCATGAAAATAAATCTTTTGCAGAGGAATTTTAAATGGCTGCCTTCAGTGCACATCAGTGTATTTCTTACCTACCAGCCTGGTTTCATGCAAGGCTGTGATACACTTAATGCGTTGTTTGAGAGCCAAGTTTGTTTCTTATGTTATTTATTTATTATATTGGAATCAACTTTTTTTCCTATCCATGCTGCTCTTGGTTCCTACTGGAGCAGACACACAGACCATCGTTACCAGGAGACTAATCAATGTGCATTTATTGACTACTGTAGAGCCATGCTTAGAGGATTGACAGGAAACATCCCATTGGCAGAGCCCATGAGACTCGGGCCATTTTCATTTTGTGGCGTGAATTGCTAGTCCAAAACAAGATATAAATTACATCTGCGGGGATTCCAGTTTTATAAGACACTTTTATTATACATTTTTATTTCTTTGAACATGCCCAAATTCTTGTCTCATTTGAGAAGTTAAAATCATTACATAATTGAAGCCTTAAAAACTAAGTTACTTTGTCATAATTTCCATTTGCAACAAGCTTAATGTGTAAAACAAACAAAAGGGCTGGGGTAGAGCCAAGTGGTAGAGCACTTTTCCAGCATGCACCAGGTATAAATTGATATGTAAGAGCATATATATTTAATTCCTAAATATAAAAATACAATCAGCTTCTTCTGTATAATGTTACTTGTATGTCTATACATTTTAATAAAAGTGTTCTCCCAAACATTTTCTTGATTAGTCTGAAAACGACTATTAAGGCATTATTTTATATTTCAGACATTTGTTAACTTTGAAACACGTAGCCATCCCTCTTCTCACATAACCATGGTGCTGAGATAGCAGAACTGGCGAGCGGTTGAGCTGTGTCTTCTCTGAAGTTGGCACCATAGTTAGAACCCCAGTATTTCAGTGTGCATTTGGACATGCAAGAGCCGTTTCCTACCACCCCCAGCCCAGCCTCTCCACTGCAAAATTCATCAGTTAAGAGGCTTGGCTTGGCTACTTGCCATCTTGGCTGGGGGTCTTAGGAATCACGAACTTTTAGATCCCACATTCTGAAGATGTTGTCTTACAGGACAAGTCTGAAGATAAGCAGTGTGTGGTGTCCAAAGGATCCCCCACACTTCTGATCTCAGCTGGACTGTGAACCAGTGATCTGTTGGACCTTGGCTGAGGCTCTTCCAGTGTGAAGTGATGTCACATTTAAATGTCCTGGTTTCAGGCGAACAGTAATGTAGGCTTACCGTAAACTGTTTTATATTCATCCACTTTACATGGAAGTCACAGCCTGATAGCAAACAAGAAAAGGCAGTCTAATTTAGAACGCTCATCATTACTTCTCTTTGGGTTTTGTGTTGCGACTGTAATACGTTTTATATGTAAATATGTATAACAATAATGATAACCACTATAATGACAATCCTGCTAGAATTCTTTTTTCAGACTCCTCAGGCACCATACACTAAACACAGAATAAATGAACAAATACCAGCAATGAGTAGTAAGAAGACGCGGACAAGCCATCCCTCAGAAGTGTGATTTTGTTATATGGCACTTCGAAACACAAGGTTTCCACAGACAGAGTAGATAAAGGGTATTTCCACATGGAGAAACTGAGGCACAAAGCATGGCACAGTCACGAACCTGTGCCAATAGTTCAGTGTGGCCTCTGTAGCCTTTATGTGGGAACGTAGAGTTCCGGCAGTTCTCGGTGCTGTCACCTGGCATGGCCTTATTGAGGAAAGTGTGCTAAGCCTCCCTCTGGTTTTGGGATTGCATAGAACTGTGGGACTAACACAGGCAGCAGTGAGACTGGTGCCAGACGTTTCTTTCCTAGTCCACATGATGCAGACTTTTATGTCTCCCCTGTGGATGTCTTCCTCATTGTCCCTTAACTCTGCATACTGTTCAGTGACTCACGCCATGTTGCTCTGTGGACAAGGGTCCTTTCAATCTTGCTGACAAGCACTGTGGCAGGGGTGGGCTAGAAATCGGCTATGGGTTGGAAACCATGACAACCAGCCTGGGGTCCACAGCGCAGCTTCTGCATCACCACGCGGGTGGATAGGTAGCTAATGAGCAGGTGTGTCCTCAGGTCGTGTCTGCCCTTACAGATCTCCATCTGAAAGCCATGGGCCAGGCAGCTCCTCCAGAAGAAAGAGACCAAACGTTGAAAGTAGATGCAACACGAAGCCACAAACACACACACTAGTTGGTCGAGTAAAGCTTCAGTTGGCTAGAGCCAAATATATTAAGGGAGCCAACAGGTTTAAAAATGCATTTCTGTCTTCAAAACTGTAAGTTGTAGGGAGCTTCCTTTGGTTGCTGCCATTACATTTTAGCTACCTCTAGACATGTCATTTAGACAAAATAAATAGGCTCTGCATTAATATCATTTGAACATTTTCATTTTTTTTGAAGATTTCATTTGCAATTAGCATAGTTGTTTTTTTTTGATCCTAAGGCTTTCCACAAGGTATGCCTTAACATTCTGAAATCGGGTTGTGCTCATTTGACTCCACACAGATTTTCTGTCTGTTCCCCACCTGCACCTCCCGCTCCCACCCTTTCTGCCAAAGAGCTGTTAGATCAGGGCTGCTCTTAGCCATTTTCAAGTCGGGACTTTGTTGAAATGCAGGTGTGGAAGATGGATTGCTTGCAGGGATTCCGCAGAACTGAAATGAGAACACTGGTTAAGAAAACATAAAGAATTCCCTTGAAATTTTCCGAACCATTGTCCCTCGGTTTCGACTTGAGTGTAGCCGTATGTGTCTGGCAGCTGGGTGTTAAGTGTTTCCTGGCCAACAAACCTCTCCACCGATGCAAATAATCCCAACCAGACCAGATCAGACTGAGTTAAAGAAACCCAGGTTTAATGGGTGCCAGCACTCCAGAGGACTTTTCTGTGCCATCTAAAGGAGCGTGAAAACGCTGTAAGGTGACTTACGGGCTACATTATCTCCAGCTTTGTGGGTTTATTTTACTTATCTGAGAAGGTCAATTGGCTATTGGCGCTAGAGGGAACAATCTTCCTTTTGCTTATAGATTAGAGTTAATATGTTAGAATTAAGAGCAGGGAGGCTGCCGAGGTTGCTCAGCAGTTCCTTCAGAGGACCACAGGTCACTTCCCAGCACCCACATCTGGCAGCTCACGACTGCAGATAATTCGGAATCCAACACCCTATTCTGGATTCTCAGGGCACACACACAGCCAAAAAAAAAATTAAAAATTTAGGATGTTAAACTTCGGGGTCTTTTTAAAGCTTGTTCAGCTAAGCTGAAGTTTTGGATATGGGGACTGGTCCTTCCGGCTTCCAGTCTGGAGCTGTTTGGTAATTCTTCACCCTGAGGATTGTGAAAAGGTTCTTAGGAACTTTCTGTCCATTACTTTTAGCCTCAGACTAGTATCACCTAAGCAATTTAAGTTTCCTGGTTTCCCCAGATGTGGACGTCACACAGATGCCACAGCAAGCCTCCGTTGTGTCGTCTCTTCGGCTCTACGATGGGTCAAACCACTTGACATCTTTGAGTGTGCTCACATAGCCAAGCCACTCAAAGGATGCTTGTCATCATGAGACTTGTGCATGAGAACATGCCAGCACTTGGGAGGTAGAGACAGGCTCATCTCTGAGTCTGAGGCCAGGCTGGTGTACAGAGCAAGTTCCAGGACAGCTAGGGGTACACAGAGAATAACAAAAAACAAAAGAAAGAGAGAATGGGGGGAGAAAGGAAGGAAGGAAGGAAGGAAGGAAGGAAGGAAGGAAGGAAGGAAGGAAGAAAGAAAGAAAGAAAGAAAGAAAGAAAGAAAGAAAGAAAGATGAAGCCAATGCAAGTTAGGAATCTCAGAGAGTAACAAGATTCACAGGAACCCTGTCCCACATGGTTGTAACAGTAACTTTCTTAGGAAGGAGGGACTCCCATTCAGCTGCAAGCTGAACAGGAGGCCCCAGGGATACAGCTTTTTTGAATTTTCACCATGGAATTGGTGCTTTTGTGATGCAACTGACTACTTCTGAGTCACATATGTTCCTTTCATTAACTCCAGCAAACTCACTGGTTCGTCAAGCTAGACTTGAGTGGAATAATTTCTTTGTTCTGTTGTCCGTGATCTATCTGGGATGAACAGAAATTTGTTTATGTCTCCCCAGGGGAAGCCCATACAGCAACTCTGAGATATGGCTCCGTAGGTCTCCCTGGTGGCATTCAAGCCCCACTTAGTGAAAACTTTCTTGAAAAATTATCGTTTTCTCTCTTATCTTACTTCCTCACCAATGATTTTTGGAATCCTCCCTCCTCCCAAGCAATCCACATAGCTGAAACTTGGTCTTAGGTTCACTCAAACTAAAATATGCATTGAGCGTCGATCCCCCTGTTCTTTGTGCAGGCAATGTCGCTCTCATTATAACACAAAAATGCCAGTTTGTCTGTCTTCCCTTGCAGCTAGGCTTGGTACAGAATCGGTACTGGGACAAGCAGCTTCATTCATCCCAGCCTCTAAATTGGAAGCTTGTATCAGGAAGAAGGAAGAAGTCCTCACAGATATTTGGGTTTACAGACAGTGGCAGACAGCTTGCATGGTAGCTTCTGGAACCTAACATCAGTGGCTCCAGTGATAAAACCTTAGCAAGTGACCGTGGATATGATGGTGGCTTTGTGGAAAAAGTCTTCTTTGATGTGTTTTGAGGCTATTCCTTTCCCACCTCTGAAACTGGTTCTTCAATCTCTCCAGTGTTTTTCTAATCAATCTTTTTCCTGTAAAATATCAGGGTTAGTTTCTGTAGCTTGTAACTGAGAATGTTGTTTGTGGCCATCAGGACCTAGCCAAGAAAATAACCCTTGAGGTCTTCTGAGCAGGTGGAATTGAACACAGATAGTCGGTTAAAGGGGTAATGGAAAATCTGAGAAGCCAAAGAAGCAGCAATGAGGCAACCAGAAAGACAAACAGCTGGAAGGTGCTGCCTGCCTTCTCCCAGGGCCAGAGGAACAGTGCCATAGAAGCCACTGTCTGACAGGGGCAGTCTGGACAGACTGACCAGTTGAGTTGAGAGCAAAGAGTCAGAAATGGACCTGAAAACCAACAGGTGCACATAACAGGACCACAAATACTTTTTGCTTCTTTGTGTGAATGAGTGAGAAGAGTCATGGAGAAGGCCGGGTCCCAAGCCTTAGAGAAACTCTTAAATGGTTTCCTCTAAGACACAGAAAGACCTGAGGGAAAACAAGGAGGGCCAACCTCCTGGAAGCCAGAGCTCAAAAGCAATCAGCACTGGCAGAATACTGACTGGATTTCCAGCAGCTGTCCTCTGAATTCTTCACCCACTCTAGACAAGAGATCCCAAGCACTCACCCGTGAACTTTGGATGTCTGTAGCTCCTAATCTAGGCTATTCCCTAGGTAATGTGGCTTCTTAAGTAAAGATAACAATGCTTGCCAATTTTAGGAAGGCAAGGTGAGAAGCAATGACTAAAATGTCTAAACACTTGGAGAACCAGAAATGTGCTACAGCAGGATCTTAATTGACAAACTAGAGATAACGGTGAATCTACAGAGTCCGTAGTATAGCTTACAGGCACAAATGAGCTATACTGCCTATGTTGGGGGTAGCCCTACCGTACTGTGTAAAAGAAAACAATGGCCTGGCTTTAGCGTTTATCAAAAGAAACAGGTATAGACTTAAAAAAATAGAATTCTTTTCTGTTCCTACTTATCTATCTATCATAATTTTTAACTGAATAATCAGTATTGTGTTTATTATAGGTACCAAAATGTTCTAAAATGCACGCACTGTGTAAGATGTCTCAAACAAGTTAACTACATGGAACACCTACCGTTGTGGCGGTAACACAATCTCCTCTCTCCTGTGCAAATACCTGAAGCAAGGTTGTAAAGGTTGTTGCCTATAGTCACTGTGTTGGATGTTGGACAATAGGTCTCTCAAACCTACTCCTTCTACTTGAAATTTTATATCCTTTGGCCAAGATGCCTTCAGCCCCTCCCCTTGTTAGTCACCATTGCAGCATCTATCTCTGTGAGTGTGCCTTTTAAAAATGCCACTTGTATGTGAGGTCATGTGGTATTTGTTTTTCAGTGTTTAGCACAATGTCATTTGTGTTATGGCAAGCAACAAGGGTTCCTTCTGTTTTTAAGGTGGAAGAGTATGCTGGTATGTGTGTGCATATTATACATACCATACATGCACATATACATTGATATGTATGTATATGTAGATATATAGTCCACTTTTTAATCCATTCATGAATGTACACTTGAGATGAGCCCACTTCTTAGCTGTTGGGAACAGTGTTGCAATACATACAGGGGTGAAGATAGCAAAAATAGCCTTGATTTAAGATTCAGAAAGATCTCATGTTAATATGTCAGCTCTGCTGTGCATTCATCTATAGTTTACACACATTGTAAACTGCTTTCTAGTTGTTTAATGGTGGGATAATTCCTTGCTTGGGATCCTGAGAGCTTGCTATGATTCCATGGCCATAGCCTCTAGCACAACACCCAACACATTTATTATTTTCCTCAGTTGGCCTTCTTTCTCCCATAGGTCTAACCTGGGCAAGAACAGTCTGAATATAAACTGGAATGTATCTTTGTGGGGATGTTATTATAAATTTGGTCCTATAGAAAAATGTTTCAAGAATTAAACTCCGAACTCAGTGTCCTGTTTATTGAAGGAAACATCAAAACCTCAAAAACAAAGCGTTATGTATTTGTGTCCATTTACTCTGGATTTTAGGCGGCTAGAATAGAGCTCATTTGTGCTTATTTTGCTGCTTGCAGGACCCCTACCTCCCCCACATGCTACAGAATGTGTGCTGTCTGACATTTTATGGGATTTTTTCCTCAGATAGCTCTTGAGGTGTTTCTATGACCCAAACAAGGCATCCCTGGACCTGGGTACTGTGTCTTTTGGACACTGTAGGAAATATGATTGCCTGCAATAAAGACTCACACCTTTGCTGTATGTCAGCAGCAACCTGACGTTGCTAGGTTACCCAGCAAAGCACAGGGCCTCTAGGCCATCTGGTTTCTGGAGCAGCCGTCTCCATTTCAGTTGTAGAAATCGTTGCACTTTTACTGAAATACAAACACATCTCTGCTCCAGACAAGAAAATGCTTCTTGATGGGACTTCCCCCATGTTGGTTAATATTAATTCAGTGTGAGTGGGGACTGTCCAAGGGTTGAGAGTCCCCTGATGAAGACTCACAGATGGAGAAGAGAATTGGCATCTCACCCTCACACTCATTAGGATGCTCACTGCTGGACTTCCTTTAGAGTGCCGTGTGATGCTCAGGCAGCAGTAGAGCCGCCTTCAGCTTTGTCTTTACTAGGACAACCTGCACTTTTTACCTCTTCCTTCCATTAAATTGTTTTTAAGTTTTAATTTTTTGGCATCTTTCCTCTTATCCATTTCATTTCCCCAAGCATTAGGGGTATATATTCCTTTACAGGTCACCTGTTTTTAACTGGTGGGTTTGTAATGTGAGTTTCTGTTTCAGAAGATATAATTTCATTTACAAGTAAATGCAATATAATCCTATGGATCAGAGCTTTTTGGAAAAAAAAGTAACAGAAAAGAAAAATGTTGTTTCCTCTTATTTATAATTAGGAGGCTGGGGACGTTAGAATGAGAGTGTGCCCCATAGGCTCAGGTATTTAAACTTTTAGCCCCCAGTAAGCAGCACTGTCTGTGGAGGCTGTGGAACCTTTAGGGGGTAGCTAGAGTCTTGATGGAGGAAGTTTGTTATTGTGGGGAAGGCTTTAGGGATTGATGGCCTCACTGGCTTTCGGTTTACTCTGTGAGCATGAGTTGGGGTGAAAGACCCCATCTCCCAGCTTCCTGCTGCTGCTGTCAGGCCTGATATCTTTGCTTCCCACCTTATATATAGGAAGAAGAAAAAACATAAATAATATCCTGTACTCCATATTCTGTCACCGCTTTCTATTTCTATGGCTTCTAGAAACCTCCATGCTCTGCCTTTTGCCTACTGAAACTTTGTTTGGTTCCTTATAATACAATTCCCTCCCTGGCCTTTGACCAGACCTTCCTCAAGTTGGAATAAGCACCTCTCATATCTTCCTAGATGTCATATTCTCATTTAATCTGCAACATCACATCTTCAGAGTGTCCTTCCCCAGACTCCCACACAGATAATTTACTTGGTAATTTTCTTTCCCATCAGCCTAAGGCAAGTCCACAGATGACCATCATCCCTGTCTAATGCGTTTCTCATTTACTTCTTTCAACTGTCTCGCCTCCTGTCTGAATGAAAACATCATAAGCGCAGCCACCTTGTCATCTGTATCATAATGTTCGGCATGGGTGTCTTGTTCTAGGAAGCACTCAGTGCCTGTCATAGGCTAGATGGATTCATAGACAGGCGAAGTGCACTTGAGAAGCTGTGTGTCAATGAGTCGATTTCTACAAGTGACAAGGCCAGAAGCTAAAAGGAGAAAAGGCTTGTGAGAGGTCAAGCGGATACCAGGCTAATTGGCCTATTGTTGTAAATGTGTTCATTGCTATGACGCTCATGCCTCTATCACACTGGACCTATTCTGAGTTTTACTTTTTGTTCTACCAGTGTCGCCGCGTCACTGTGTCTTAGAGCCAGGGATGATATTCAGTCTTTCTGGCATTGTTGTACCTTAGGTTGCTCTGGGCAAAGCCAAGAGCCTGGTCTATGGTGTCACTTGTCAATCATGGGTCAGCTGTGTCTCGAGGCAGTTGTACGAGCTCTAACTATGAACTCGGAAAGCTCGAATCTGTGCCATTCTCTCCTGTGACCCATGGACACTCACAGTTCTGTCAAACGAGACATTTGATTGTGCTTAGGCAGAGAGCAATATTAGAAATGTTTCTTGTTGTTTTGTTGTTGCTGAAGCAGACCAGCTTATAGAGTATTTGTGGTTTGATGGAAACAGCTTTCATTTGGAAACTAATCATTCCGACTACTTCTGTTATCTTAACGAAGACCATGATACTCTAAGTTTCAGCTTTGTCAAACGGTCCACTTTCTTGTTAGTTATTTTTTTTTTTAAAGAAAATTGCAGGGATAAGAGGATGATAAGAAGGGATGTGGAGGACAGAGTGATTAGAATATTTTATCATATTTAGTGTTGTCAAATAGCAAAAATAACCAGTGGAAAATTAAAAAGTTAAAAATAATGTAACAACCAAAAGAAAAGAAGGGAAAAAAGGAGGAAGGAAGGAAGAAAGGAAGGAAGGAAGGAAGGAAGGAAGGAAGGAAGGAAGGAAGGAAGGAAGGAAAGAAACCCAAAACTCAAGAGTTTTTTTTTACTTATTACATACCAATGCAGGAGAGAGACTCTGATAGGAGTGAGGCAGGCCCACGGTTGGATTAGATGAGCTCATAAATGTAAAAGCACATTCATTAAGTTTAAAACGCATCACACATTCAGAGGGTTAAGTGTAAAGGGCAGCTCACACTAGCCGGCTGTAATGAATTGAATATACTCTCATCTGTGATGACTGGTTCTTCTAAAGACCCTGTTATATGCCAAACTTTTAGAGCAAGTGTCTTGTCATCCACTATATTTTGAATGATAATTTTAATCCATTATCTCAATAAAAATATGCTCAGTGGAACCATATGAATAGCATTTTAAAATTTGAAAGTACATTTTTCTTTAAGCCCCACGGGCTCAACTACCAGATAAGCAAGTCATGCAGGATAGGTTAAATTTAATGTTATCAGTCCTTAACACTTAGTGTTTTGTTATGGGTCAGATATGGTTGTAAACATGTTGTCTATCAATTATGGCCCAAACTATGCCTCAAATAGTACCACTTAATCTTGTTTTGTCCTTGATCAAACCAAGGATCACAGAAGAGGAGATACTTTTCCAGTGGCACGGGCACTTGAGTTCCAGCAGTTTGGCTCCAAGTTCATGTCCTAGCAATGAGACTTGGTAGCTCCCCTACCAAGTGCTGTATACGGTTCTGCACGATTTCAGCACAGTGGGTTTTATGCCATTCACTTGGGCAGTTCCCAGTTAATGAGATGGTTTCTGTCTCCTCTTGTTTTTAAAGATGACACTGCAAAATTCCACTGTAGTGGGCAGCTTTGTGTGCTGTGTAAGTCTTTCTATGGGAAAATGTCTAAAAGTGTGTAGTTATTAGATACGTATGCTTTTTGATAAGGCCACCGAATTGCCTTCCACGACGAAGAACGATTTCCCCCGAAGCCTGTAAACCACGAGAAGCTCTGAGAGACCCGGTAATTTCTGTAAGCCTCTGTTGTTTTCTTCCACTCTCTTCCTATGCACGGGTCTGTTGTTTGACAAGGCATTTTACCATGTGTCAAGCACATCTGGGGCAATGTGCTCAGGTCACTGAGGTCTAATTCAGTTCGGAGGGGATGAGCAGGCATATGGTACCTCCTGCCATGTGCTGCCCGGCACCCCGAGGCCAGGAAAGAATTACAGTGAGGCCGGCTCACCTGGGCTTAGCCTGATCTAGGCTGACAGCTTTATTGGCTCTTCAACATTTATCCAGCCAGAACCTTTAAACCAACCCAAGGTTTCACTTGTTTTTACCTGAAGAGAAGAGAATTGTGCTGAGTGAGACTCCAAAGAGAGGCGACCCCACTCTGACCCTTCCTTGTAGACTTCTTACAAAATGGAATTCATCCTTTCTGTCCAATCATAGGTCTTTTTCCTATCGGTGTTTCTCTGAATCCATTGGTGTGTGGAAAGAGCACCGCTGGTGGGAAATTACAGAGCTCATTCAATCAGTTTTTACTTAACTCTTTTATGAATTATTAGCTTGATAAAAGAAAAGGGTTGAGTAAGACAGCGTCTCGGATTCTTCTTTAGCTGCTGCGATGAAATGCTCTGACCAAAAGCAATCTGAGGAAGGAAGGGTTTATGTCCATTCACAGTTCCAGGTGCAGCCCATCATGACAGGGACATCATGACAGTGGGGGCTTGAAGCAGCCAGTCACACTTCGCCCACCGTCGGAAACCACGAGCAATGTGGGTGTGCATGCGACTCGCTTCTTTTCTCCACGTATCCAGTCTGGGATCCCAGTGGGAATGGGGCCTCCCTTAGTGGGTGGGTCTTCTCACCCACTTGATTACACTTTGGTAATCAAGATAATCTCCCATGGGCATGTTCAGAGGCCTATCTCCCAAGTGATTCCAGAGCCTGCCAAATTGACATTTAACACCAGCCACTGAGTATATGATACCTGCATCTGAAAAACCTATAGCCTTTGCCAGTTTTTCTAGGAATGGAGGGTGGAGAAAGTGAGTTCCACTTAAATAGGTGTAACTTTAGAGCAGTAAGGAGAAATATAAAGGAAATTTCAGGATTAATGTTACCCTTCGTGTACTGATGAGACACTAAGTATTAAGCCAACAAAGTGTCTTGCCTTTGTTTATTCAGACACCAGAGAAGAAGTCGTATCTCACACTCCAGTTCTGGTTACAAAACTCAAGTGTCCTCCTTTGTACATCGTGTGTTCTGCAAGCCTAATGGTTTAACTATGGGGGGTTTCCAGGACCTTTTACACCACATGTTGATATCCTCTGTGTACTACGGACACATGGAAATGCTGAGTGAGATGGAGCAAAACAATTCTGTATATACACATAAGGGCTTTTCTAGAAGCCTCTGTGGCGTCCGTCGTGGAACTGGGAGGGATGTGACCTGGCTCCTCTCCACCCACCCCGTCCCTTGGTGTCCGAGGGGACAGGCAGCTGTTGTTGAAGCTTGGCACCGCTCTCAGCTCCATGCTGTAGCAGGCTTGCTTTCTGGCCTGCGCTCCCCGTTGCATACGCCTTGCCTTTCCTCTCCCATGCAGAGGCTCCTTGGCTCCACCAGTCTGCTCTCAGCAGGTGGCTTGCTGGCCCCGAAAGCTTTCTGCATGATTTACTGCGTGCATTTTCTGCACACTGAGACTTGGCGTGCTTTCCAGCACACACACTTCCTTTACCCCCACTCTCTCTTGCATATTCCATGTTCCTGCAGAAGCCTTCCAGATTCTTGTTCAGGATATTGGGCCAAAGCCAGGCTTTCCTCAAAGAATCAGCTATAAGATGCAATGTCTCATCTGCTTATCCAAATAAAGCATCTTATATATAGTCACTTACCAGCTTCAAGGACCTCCACCCCTGATTCTATCTAGCCCCTGAATGAGCTGCTCATAGCATCTCATCAGCCTAGAGTATTTGAGAGCTCTTGTTCTATTCAGAATAATGCAGACTTTGCATAGGTGGTAGGAAAATTCCTTCAAGATAGGACACCAGCTGCCTACCCAGACCCCTTCTCTATACATCCCCCTCCTCTGTTATTCTAACACAGGGCTCTGGGTCCCATTGCTGGCTCATTCATCTTTGCCTTTCCAAACACTCTTCCCCATCCCTTCTTCACTCTCAGAAAGGAACTTGAGTCCCACTAGGAATCTTCACCCTGATTCTATTCCTTTTCTTTTCTTCCATATAACCCAAAGAATTCTTGCATACAACCCTTAAACACACTGAAGCATAGCTGCCTTTCACTGAAAACTAATGCATTTGCAGGTAGATTCTGGGTCTTTTCACAGTGCCTAGTTTCAGAATTTCCAGTCCATAGAATCAAAACTATATGTAACAATTCCATTTGTGGATATAATACAAGTATTTGTGATGCATGTCCAAGAATATTAATGATTGGGGCTAGAGAGATGGCTCAGCAGTTAAGGGCACCTGGTGCTTTTCCAGAGGACCCACGTTCAATTCCTAGCAGCCATATCAAGCTGCTCACAACTGTCTGTAACTCTAACTCCACAGGATTCAACACCGTCTTCTGGCCTCCATAGGCACACACACACACACACACACACACACACACACACACACACACACGTGGCACCCCCCCTCCACGTGATTAAAAATAATTTTAAAAATCTTTTACAGTGTTCAACTTCATTAGAATTAGTTCCAAATTAGAGATTATGTCTAGTGAAATAGATAGAAAATCATAACCTTTTACATAAGTAAAACCTACATGGCAATGAGTGGTTTACAACTACGTGACGCTAAGTGAAATAAGCCATACATAAAAGAGTCATCAGGGTTGAATCGGCTCATATAAACTGAAGGCTTGCAAAAACTATTGCCTGTAGTGTTAGAAATCATGACGATGGTAACTTGATAGAGGGGCACCTTTGACTCGAATATTGCTCTCTTTCTTGATCGAGGTGCAGGATATATGGGCATTTTCATGCTGTCAAAAATCTAAGTATTTGCATAATTGTGATTGGTGCACATATTGGAATCTTCTTCTTCAGTAAACTTGGATTTGGAAGCCTCCTCTGTGGGAAGCGCATTATCCTTGGGGGTTCAGGTCTGAGTCAGCAACGGAGAATGTGGTGTGGACTCAAGTGAGTCAGCCGTGTGAGTGATGCGCTTGTCCTGCTCAAAGGGCCATCAAATGGCAGAAAGGAAAGAAAAACCACAAAAACAAAAATAAGTGCTCTTCTTGGACAGAATGCAGCATGTGTTCTAAAAAAATATGGCTTTCAATTATGACAGCAGGAATTCTGTGCTCAGTTCCATAGATCACCTTGAATTTCAGCAAGTTCAAGATAGATCTGGAATTTCACTCTGCTTTTTCACCCTTCAGCTTTGAAGGTGTTTGTTGCCAATGGTATGAGTTTGTGGGCCTACATACATCCATCACATCTCCTGCAGACCTTATTGGTTAACCCCCTGCCTCTGATTCACCCTGAGGAGGGCTGTTTTTGTTACCCAAATAACATCATTGAGCTTGTCAGTTGTTTTTCCTCCAAATTTTCTGAGGTCTAGAAATAACAGACTCCAGGACATTTCAAAGCGATATATTTCTTCTCTTTAGATAAGCAGGTGGACATGGAGAGAGACCCTGGAAATCCTTGTCTTAGCAACGATGGGTGTCAGCCATTGTGATAGCTGCTTTCTGCAGCCCCCATCCTGGAAGCAGTCCAGCTTTCATGGCAGGGTTTCTCTTTCACAGTTCTAATAAAGGCTCTTCAGTACCAGCGCAGATGGAAATTCTGACCCACCTTCTCACTTCATTTTTCCTGCATTTTCTTTACTAAGGCCCTCGCTGCCCCAAATAGAATCAGACTTTTTTTTTTAATTTGGAAGTCACCGTGTGTTATTTGAAATTTCACGGTAAAGAGGGTGCATTTATCTCCCCTCAAATTATCACACCCCAAGGTAATTTTCTCTATGGGTTAGAAGGTAGATCAATGGTGCAGAAGAATGTTTGGCAGTCTCTCAAAAACCCTTACTGGATGCTTGCAAGGTATGGTTGGAATGTCCACCCTGAATCAGAGAATAGATGCTGACCATATAAAGCTATAACACAGGATAACCTTTGCCTGTACTAATACTTCAAGTCTCCTCCACGAATCCTCTGCTCTTGTGACTTCTCCTCCTGGAGAAATATCCCCCTTTTCTCTGAAAACTTCTATTAGGCTCCCATCACGACCATTCTTCATGTCCTTGTAGCACAAATTCTAATTGGTCTTAATAATAAAAAACCAGAATTAGCTATCAGAGGTGAAAGCTGAAGGATCAGAGAAGCAGAGAGGCCAGCCACTAGAGAGTTCTCACCTCTACCAATGTTTAGATGGTGGGGGCAGTCCTGTCTCTATGAAACCTCAGACTGCGTGCTCAGACTGAATCCTCAGACTGCACTGAGCTCCTGTCTCCTCCCATCTTCTATTTCTCTCCCCACCCAGCCATATCACCCTCTCTCCATCTCCCTAGTGCTGGGATTAAAGGCCTGTGATCTTAAGTGCGGGGATCACCATTGTGTGAGCTCTGTTTCTCTTTTAGGCAGATTCAGTCTCATGTAGCTCAGGGTGGTCTTGAACTCACAGAGATCCTTCTGCCTCTGCCCAACTGCAGGCATTAAAGGTGTGTGCCACCACTGCCTGGCATCTATGGTGAACTGGTGGCTTAGCTCTGCAGTCTGATCTTCAGACTTCTCTGGGTAGCTTGCTCTAGAAGTGATTTTCCCAGTGTCTACAAAATGAGACCCCTGGTTGCTGGGCTTTCTGATGCTCTCCACATGTAAGACAATTTACAGCAAGAGTGTACCATGAAATAACGGGGTAAGTGCATACCTGGTAGTTAAATGTCACATAGTAGTCTCTCCAGATGTATAGTCAGACTGTGCCCGATGAGACCAAGAGGCAGATTGTACCAGTTTTCCCATTTTACAGTTAAATCTCAAGGCCCATAGAGATCTCACACCTCCCTAACCAGATTAGAAGCTCCATTTACCATCCCCTTGATTTACTAATTTATGTTTTCCACAGCACAAGGTTCAGGGCTTTGGTAGTTGAAAACTTCTCAAGCAATACTTTGTTCATTTAAGCATATGTGTGTCTAATGGAAGGTAAGACTGTGAGAAGAGGATTTATAAAACATTTCTGACTGTCAAATATGCTACCTTTCCACTTCTGTCCACATAGGGACTGTAGTGTGGGAGCAGAGACTGCTCTTTCATTTCCCGACTGCTCAGACCGGAATAATCACACAGAAACTATATTAATTACAACAGTACTTGCCCAATAGCTTAAGCATATTCCTGGCTAACTCTAATGTCTTAAATTAACCCAATTCTATTAATCAATGTATCACCATGAGGCTGTGCCTTACTAGAAAGTTTCCAGGCAGCTGTCTCCTTTGGCAGCTACATAGCGTTTCCCTGATTCAGCCTACTCTGTCCTTATATCTCTGTTCAGATTTCCCACCTGGCTTTATTCTGCCCTGCCATAGGCCAAAGCAGCTTTATTCATCAACCAATAAAGCAACACATATACAGAAGGACATCCCACAGTAATGGAGTGGGTAGGGTTGATAAAAACCATAATGACAGCAACCAAGTCTCAGTTGCTGAGTAGTGGGAAGAGATGCACATATCTTTATCTCATTCTCTCTTAATCTCAGCTATTTTTCCCTGTGAAAGGAGAATTTAGTAAATAATTTTAGCACAACAAACAAAATTTTGGGTTCATCATTACCAAAAAAAAAACAAAAACAAAAAAGCCCGGCATACCTTAAAAATCCTTGAACTCCCCCAAAACGCATGTAGTTTTTCCAAATGTTTATGGTGAAAGTGGACATGCACTCAGTTATGGTACCCATATCTTGTCAGATGAAGGCAATGGATCATCCAGACCAAGCAACCATGAATATTAATAAATATTGTATCAAACTCTTTTGTACCTGTTCGCATAAGGGTGCATATGTGTGTGTGTGGTGGGGGGATGCTTGTATAGGTGGAGGTCAGAGTTAACCATAGACTGTCTTCTTCTCTTTCCTCACCTTAGTTTTTAAGACACACTCTTACTGAACCTAGAGCTCACTGACTTGGCTGGACTGACAGACCAATAAGCGGCAGAGCTAGAATTAGGGTTAGTCCACCTGCTTCCAGCCCCACAGTGCTGTGGCTAGCAGGAATAGGTCAGTACACTCAACTTTTTATGCAGACACTGGGCTTCAGACTCAGGTCCTCATGCCTGTGCAGTGGGCACTTTAATGGCCGAGCCATGTCTCCGTCCCTATCAGCAAACAATTTCTCATTTGACTCCTTTGTGTAGCCAATCTCAGATGGCCAGGGAACAGAAGACCAGGTTCCTTTCGGGAGGCAACGAACTGTTGAGGCCAGTGTGCAGGGGAGGCTATTTTGACTTATTCAGATGCATCAACTGTGCAAGGTCCAGAAAACTCTGTGAATTATCTTTTCCATCGTCATGGTTCCATGCTATCTACTCCAGGGAATTGTCCCCCCTTCAACTACATGCTCTATAGGAGCTACAGATTGCCACCTATGAACATCCTACAGAACTGATGTGCCCCGGAATAATAGCTTTGGGACACCCAGTACTATAAGAAATCTGGCTCTTTGTAAATTGAATTTCCAGTAGAGAAAATGAAATCCAAACTCCTTTGCATGATTTATGACGCATTTTACAACCCCGCTCCAACCTGCTATTCCAGACCCAATTTATCACCTTTCTTTTCCGTGTCTTCATGCTTCATTCAAACCAAACTATGGTGTTCTGTGGTGATGCCCAGGGTCTCTACTCCCTGAGCTTTCACAGATGCTTCCAAGAATTCCCTCTTCTCTCCCCATTATCCCTGAGCTCCTCTGCATAGCAGGGCTTGAGTCACCTTTCCTGTGACTCCTGTCCAATTCCATTTAACAATTCATCTTCATTACTGGAGTCCCAAGGATACCTTGCTTATAATAAGGTTTATTAGCCTCATTTTTTTAGCTTCTCTTATTTCTCTGCCAAACTGTGCATTCCTCCAGGGTGGGACGTGTCTTAAATAAATGTGTCTTTGTATTCCAGTTTTGAGAACACATTCTGACCTGAATCTATCTCACCTTTTTTTTTTTTTAAATCAAATGTTCCTGCACTGAAAAAGCAAGTGGGGACAATTCCCATGCTGGGATTCTAAGTAAAAAATGAAAACATGAGCTACTCCACAGGGACCTAGATTTGTTTGCACTGGCCTCTAGATCCACCCAGCACTGTGTGGATCCCTCAGTGTGGCTCAAGATAGGGGGGTGCTAACAAATGGACTGGATTACAAGCAGACCACTGGGAAATCTTTTTTTTTCTATTGTATATTGTGTAGCATTTCTCAGATTTGAAACACTCTAAAGAAGCCTCTACATAAATGCTATCACTTATTCCAGATGTGTTCTCTTATCTGTATAACATTTGTCATGCCAAAGAACTTGGTGAAAGTATCTGGCATGTATTCTTCCACCAACAGAATGTTTTAAGTGCATGTGTGGACCCTGAGCAAACTTATTCTTAACAGCTCCATTAGGAGTTCTAACTGTATAGATATTATTCCCTGAGGCTCATAGTGTTGGGGATTGGAGAAGTGTTGGCCTCCTTGAACCAACTGTATTGGTTTTTTGTGAGTTAACAAAAATAAAACTTTTATTCTGAAAAAAAAAAAACAAAACAGAATGTTTTAGTCCTTAAAGTAAACAGAATAATCATCTCAGGGGTTTCGACAGTGTTACACTAGAATTAAAAGGACAGTCTGAGGCAGGGAGAAATGCCAGCTGTTCCTTTGAATAGCCAAATAGAAGCTGGACTTAAGACAAAGAACTACTAAGCCAGGCAGTAGTGGTGCATGCCTTTAATCCCAGCAGTCAGGGAGGCAGAGGCAGGAGGATCTCTATGAGTTCAAGGCCAGCCTGTTCTATGGAGTGAGTTCCAGGACAGCCAGAGATACACAGAAAAACCCTGTCTCAAGAAAACAAAAACAAGCAAAAAGGAGAAAGAGAGGGAGAGAGAAAGAAAAAAAACTACTAAATAAATACCATTGTCATAGAAAGATCTTATGTGGATGGAGGTAGCCATAAACTTGAGCAAATCTGGTCTTGTTTGGGACTGACAGAGCTTTTTATCCATCACAAAAGTCTTAAGGTCAACAGCCTGAGCCTCATGACTGCCGAAGTATGACAACATTGCCATAGATGGAGTTCTGAAAGTGCTAAGGGAAAGAGAAACATTTCAGATCTAGAGAGCAGAAATGGTGTTTGAAAGCTGCTTTCTGCCCAGTTGCTGATTCTACATTAACTAGCCCAACAGCACCAGTGCCTTTACTAGAAACAGATGCAAGTTTTGAGAATTGGCATCATTTTATAATACTTGCCTCAAGGAATTTATCCATACCGTCTTTAGGTAAAGAACAATGGACTACTTCTATAGGACCAGAAAGTCCTTAGGTTCTGAGGAGCTGAGGTTCTTAAACTGCCACCTTAGATGACTTCGTCCTGTGTCCCAGGGTACACCTTTTCCCTGTCACATTCCTGGTTTTAAAACATGAGACTTTGTCAGGCATAGTGGTGCACACTTGTAATCCCAGCACTCAGGAGGCAGAGGCAGGCAGATCTTCATGAGTTTGAGGCCAGCCTGGTCTACAAAGTGAGTTCCAGGACAGTAAGGCAATTACACAGGGAAACCCTGTCTCAAACAAACAGAGAGAAAGAAAAGAACGAAAGAAAGAAAGAAAGGAAGGAAGGAAGGAAGAAAGGAAGGAAAGAAAGAAAGAAAAGAACCAGATTAGCAGATAAAACATGCATCAGTTATGCAAGAGGACCTGAGTTGAAATCTTTAGAACTCACCTAAGTGTCATTTGGGTGTGACATCATGTTTATAATTTCAGCTTCAAAACGCAGATCCAGGATACTTGGAGCAAGCTGGTTACAGGACTAACCATATTAATGAGCTCTGGGTTTGTTTAAGAGACTATACTACAATGAATACAGTGAAAGAATGACTAGTAACAGGCAACATGCTTACACACACACACACACACACACACACGAGATTTCACGGAGCATCATATAAAACTTTCTTTAAATATTTTATATTTATTTATTTATTTTATTTTCTGTGTCTGTTTTGGCTGCATATATGTATGTGAACCACATTTATACCCAGTTCCCATAGTGGCCATAAGATTCCTTATAACAGAGTTATGGATTGTATGAGATACCATATCAATTCTGGGATTCAAATCTGTTCCTTAGCATCAACTACAAGTGCTCTTAACCATCAAGCCATCTCCTCAGCCCCAAATTAAGCCTTCTTTTGAATTTGACTCTCATAATCAGATCCTGAATCTGATTTTCAGGCAAATCTACCTTATGTTTACTGTAGCAAAAGCCCCCCTGTGTGCTGTCAAAAAGACTTTTGGGTTTATACTTTGTACTCTGGATTAATGTTTGCTTTCTTAGGCATATAACTCTATAGCCCTTGTTATTATCATTTGTATCCCATCTTTCAAGTTTTCTGTGTATGGAGTGAAGGGAACTTAAGCAAGAAACCTTTTTTAGAAACAAAATCTTTTGTAACGGCAATGCTTCCATGACATTATAATGATAGTAGGTTCTGGATTCGTCACCAGGAACATATGGAATGAGATGTTGGTCTCCAAAACATATGAAATTGCCAAGAACAGTTGCAGGTTTATCTTTATGTGATAGTTTACTGACTCCTGCAGGTACAAGCTGACCTCTAGCTCTTTATCCAACAGTTTTCCTGGGCTGAATCCTCCTAGGCTGCTGATGTTGGAATATAAAAGACACGTTGTTAACTGAAAAACTTGACTGGTGGAACCACTTGGATGTTAATTGCTTTTCACTTCACTTGCGGTCAAGGTAAGAAGAACACAATAGGTTTTATGAAGCATGATTAATAAAAACTCAGAGTCAGAAATTGGGCTTCAACCTGAAGATCTGTAAAGCAAAACAGCCAGCCACTGACTCTTACCTTGACTTTAGTCTGAAATGGCAATTCTGCCTCCCAGAATCTCAGAATGAGACTGTGTCTAAGAGATGTCTCTTCCGGTCTTATATTTCTCTCTAGGACTGAGATTAAAGGCATGCACCACTGGGATTAAAGGCATGCACCACCCAATTTCTATGGCAACTAGTGTGGCTACTAGGATTAAAGTTGCATGTCATTGTGGCTACTGGGATTAAAGGTGTGTGTTATAACCTGGTCTATAAGGCTGACCAGTGGGGCTGTTTTACTTTCAGATCGTCAGGCAATCTTTATTTATTAAAATACAGTTGAAATGTCACTACATTTCCTTTTTTTGTCTAAAAGAAAGAAGACTATAACTAATATAAGAAAACTATATATAATAAGTACAATGACTATATACAATATATACAGTATACAGACAATAAATACATCAGCAATGTCTAGTCCATTTGCATTTGACAAATTCAGAGAAAATATTTCATATCTATTCTATCTTGGTGAGTCCAAAGTCTTGTACCTAATTTACTTTCAATCATAACTTGCTTTCTGCATCTGGTAAACTATAACTATCTATTCTTCAACTCCCTCAGAGAGCCAAGAAGGAAATAATATTAACTGAGTAAGTAGAAAGTGCCAGCAAGCGACTTCCAAAAAATGTGAGTAATGACAGAAACAGCTGGCTGCCAGGAAAGTCACCCAAATTTCCTCTGCAATATTAGGGCATCCATCTTCAGCCTAAAGGCCTATCATATTCAACAGACTTTTCTGTGAAGCAGGATATTTTGTGTCCTGCTTGTCTAATTAGGACAGCATAATGTCAGCAGTCGAGGCACGGGCACTTTCTTGCCCAGTGGCTTACTTTTACCACAAAGAAAGTAAACTCCATGTGGAGTTTCTTTGATGCCCATTATCTTCTCTGAAGTAGATTGGCGCTGCCAGGAGCAGACATGAATCATTGTCATGAAAAAGGAGAACCTAGGTTATTAAAACATCTTAAATGCCATATTCTGTAGATCTCTGAAGTGTGTAAATATGACTTACCAATCTAAATTATATCTTTGTTTGACCTTGAAAGCATACCTAATGTGACTACAAGTTCAATTACACTGTGTGATTAACTACTAACCTCTATTTCTTTATTATCCTAAAAGTTGATAATAATAATTTTTCAAGGACTAGAAATTTGTATTACATTGTTAAATGAGCTGTATAGGTACAATATCTTGAACAAGATTAGAAATGTATGTACAATATGTTTTAACAAAATTAATCTCAAATTTGTATCAATATGCAAAATTTGCATACAATATACAAAAGTAAAACCAATGTAAAGCATTTTAAACTAATAGTTGTTTTTAAAAAGTGGATTCAATAATCTACCTTTCTATCTTATATTTATATCCACTTTTTTCTTTTCCTTTCTTTTTTCCTTTTTTTCTCTCTCTGTCTTTTCTTTCTTTCTTTCTTTTGGTTTTTCGAGACAGAGAGTCTCTAGCAGCTATGGAACCCATCCTAGAACATGCTCTGTAGACCAGGCTGACCTTAAACTTGTAATAGAGCTCTGCCAGCTCCTGCCTCCCAAGTTTGGGGTTAAAGGCATGTGCTGCTACTACCTGACCTTTATTTTCCTCTTTTTTTTAAAAAAAAAAACAAAACTTTTTTCCTGACCATTATCCACAACAACTCGTAACCAACACATTAAACAAAAACAAACATCCATAATCCATTTGAGAATGTGGGCATAGTTTTCTAGGCTACTTCCTGCTGATTGGAAGTGCTGATAATCTTATGTGGACTCAGAAATTTCAGATTATATTTAAGTCCTTACTGGAGTATTCTGTGAGGCTGGATCATTTCAGCCAGCAGTCTTGAAGCTGGTTTGGATGTAGAACTCAGAGGGAACTGCAACAAATTTACTCTGAAATGTTAGGTCATCTGAGTCATTGATTCCATTGAAGATTTTTCAGGGGGTCTTCCTTGATCAAATCTTATTTTTCTTAACCAAGAAGGAATCCACAGCCTCTCACTTCCCGTGGAAAGAGAAACAAAACCTCTTCTCCAAAGTAACATATCTTTTGACATAAATTTTGAAGTCAAGGCATTTTCAAAATATATTGGTTAAATTAATTCTGCAACATTAATAACCAAAGTCTTTTAACAGCTCTTGTTCCTTCCTCAGCAGTCAAACACTTCAAAGACAACACAATTATACACAGTATCCAGATTCTCTGTGTATTTTCCATCATTACATGGAAGTTAAGCCAGGGTGGATGGGAGCTGGAAGTGCTAGTTTTTCTCCCAAATCCAGGTGGCTAGGTTTTAGTTCCAGTTCCTAGAGTTGGAATTCCACTCCCAAGTCTGACCTGGGCTTGTGGCTAAAAAACTTCGGGCAAATGGCATTTTCATGCGGTGCCAAAGGAAGCACAATGAATAAAAACTCAGGGTCAGAAACTGGGCTTCAGCCTGAAGATCTGAAAAGCAAAACAGCCAGCCACTGGCTCTTACTTCGACCTCAGTCTGAAATGGTGATTCTGCCTCCCAGAATCTCAGAATGAGACTGTGTCTGAGAGCTGTCTCTCCCCCATCTTACATTCCTTTCTTAGTGCTGGGATTAAAGGCATGCACTGCCCAGTTTGTATGACAACTATTGTGGCTACTGAGATTAAAAGTGTGTGTTGCTGTACCCTTGGTCTATAAGACTGACCAGTGGTACTGTTTTACTCTCAGATCTCCAGGCAGCCTTTATTTATTCAAATACAGTTGAAACGCCACTACGGTTTTGTATTTTTAGTACCTGCAATGTACTAGGTTAGATCATATATATTAATTTATCTCACTGAGCCATTTGTGTCACACTCTATGATCTTTTCAAGTGATAAGGAAACTAACACAGTCACCATTGGGGGAGATGTCAGGTGACAAATGTAGTGGAGCATGGATGCAAACCCATCTCAACCACACAGCAAGGTTCATGCACTTCCCCTCGCAATTCCTGCCTTTTGCTTCAGATCGATTAGATGTCAACCTTCTTTTCTCGTTGATGTTAAAGCCAATTTGATTGACATAGAGAAAATGTGCCATAGTTCAAAATCTGAATTCAGCTCCATGAAGAGTTTCAGGATTCATAGTACCACCTGTGAATGTTTCTAATCAGGGTCTCATAAGATAGCCCCATTGAGTCTGCTTCCATCCATGATGATGGCCAAGCACTGAAGCTGGTTTCTGATGAAAATGGTACCCTGGAACTTGCTGTGACAGGCACTCTTGTCAGTGACAGTTGCTCTCAGAAGTGGTGACCCTCACCGGGTTGTTGTCTCATCATCTCCTATCAATGCAATCTCTTGGCAGAAGGCAAACCATAGTCTTTCACGGGCTCTTCAGCCACAGGCAGCTTTTTACCATAACTTTGGTTTCCCCCTCAGTCGTGGTTTACATTGCCTGAGGTGATGAAGTACTCAGCCTCATCTTCATGTCCAATGAACATTATTCCCCCATAGAAATGGGAATAAAGAAACACTCACTGTTTCCTGGGAGTACCCAAGTTGAGGTTTATAAGGATAAGGCAGGAAAATCTTGGAATCTCCCTTCTTGGACATAGGAGCATCTAAATAAATTAATATCCAAAGAGACAGCAACATTTATTCCAGTAATTCTAAGTAGTCCCAAGAAGGAGTATGTTGAAGAAAACCCTCCATATTTCATATAATTATCACATATCAGTACTCCCCAGCTAACGCTGCATGGAACAGTAACAAACCTCCCCCCTGATGCCTGGTTGAAATGAAGATTCATGAGATGTAGTGAGTGGGGTGCTATTCTTTATAACTTAGGAGTTTCAACTGAAAAATATAGAACATCAGGTCTACAAAGCCAAATTTTCTTCTGAATCCCACTGGACTACCCGTCTGTCATTAGGCTATGCTGTCTCAGATCATCCCCAATATAGGTTTAGAATGTACTAGTGATGCTGGGATGGGTTTCTTGGAAACAGGTATCTTGTTGAGTCATCTGTATTTCCCAATACAGTGAATTTCTAGGCAAGGGTGTTCTATAAATATTCCTTAGCTAATTAAATCAGATGCTGTGTTGACTATAAAATAAAATCACTTTGTACTGTGCAAGTTTTGCAGACATAAGGTGTGATGCAAAGTAGATTTATCAAGACCTGTCTAGTTACTGAGTATGAAACACATTGACCCTTAAGATCATTCAAAAGTATGAGCATTATACAAAATGCATAGAATCACTGACTTCTCAGCCCCCCACTCTCTATTTGATGCTTCACTGCAATTTGATATTAAAACCTTGGAATTTATTTAAGAAGTCAAACCACATTAGAGCCCCATCACTCCACCTACCTTTCTAATTAATGAGCCACAGCACAAATTAAGCAAGTTTTCAGTTAATGAGCTACAAATAAATCTATCTGAAGGTACTAATTACGACTAATATACAAATTAGTTACACTCCAGGTTTGTTCCCTTTGAATTTACATTAATTTGTCTCCTTTCCCCTAATCAGTTAAGTCTCATCTAAACATAATTGTAGAGATGTGACTTCCAGGATGGAGTGTGTAGAATGTGACTTTAACGGGTGACATCATTAAATAAAAACAGCGTGGTAATTATTTAACGTCTGTGTACATGGATGAAGGCTGTACAGATGAAGAAACATTTATTCAAGGAAATACGCATGGTCAATTAATGTAGACAAGGGCAGTGTGAATATACAAGGAGGAAATAAATGTTTCTTTAATAAATGGCTCCAGGAAAGCTGGATATCCACATGAAAAATGAAATGGAAAATGGACCCTTATTGTCTATAAGGATAACTGCAAATAGATTAAAGAAAAGCAGGTGAGATATAAAACCATAAAACCCTTAGAATAAGGTAGGGCTAAGCCCCTTGACATTGGGCTTGGCAGTAGATTTTTTTCTAGAATGACGGACCAAAGTCCAGGCAACAAAAGCAAAAACAAAGTAGACTGTGTCAAACTACAAAGCTTCTGCAAAGGAAAGGAAATGGTAACAAAATGGAAGACAACCTAAAGAATGAGGGAAGAATATTTGTAAGTCATTTATGTGATAAGAAACTAATATTCAGGATACATAAGGAACTCGTGCAAGACAATAGGAAAAAATAAATAATTGAATTTATAAAAGGGCAAAAGGAGGGCTAAAAAGACAAATGCCTTATAGTTTCACTAACAGGGGGAATCTAAAGTAGCTGAAATCAATGCATTAAAAAAGATAACTGTCAAACTTTGCTAAGACAAGATGGGACAGTCCTTTGAAATTCCTGCCGCACAAAAAAGTCTGTCAGATATTCTAAGCCTGAAAGGCCAAAGATGAATGACACAATGTTGCAGAGGAAGCTTGGGTAACTGTGCAGGAAGCCAGATGTCTCTGTCCTTTCTATAGTTTTGGAAGTTGTTTGCTTTACAATTCCTGTTTACTCAGGTAATATTACATCCTTCTATGGTCTTTGATAGTGTTGAAGACTAGATAGTTATTGTTACAGTTTTCCTTGTTAACAAATTCAGAAAAGAAACTCACAAAAGGGGTGTAAAGCGTATGAAGTTAAGAGACATAAAAGCTTAAATTTTTTTATCTAAGAAAATGTTTTGAGGTCTCAAAAGATAGGTTTGGATCAGTAATACAAGTTAGGATAGAAAGTGAATTAGGTACACAACTTTGAACTCACCAAGATAGGATAGATTATGGAGTATTTTCTCCAAATTTGACAAATGCAAATGAACTGTACATTGTGAGTGTAATTTTTACTTCATAATTTTTCTTATTGTATGTAGTTTTACTGTGTTAGACTTAAAACCTTTCCTTTTTATTTAGACAAAAGGGGGAAATACTGTGAGATATTAATGACACTCTGACACTCCTGAGACTATCAATAAAGTTTACCATGAATCCGAGGGCAGGGCTAGCTACTAGGTGACCAAAATCAGCCATAGAGATTTTAGGGGACTGAGGACAGAAAGGAGCAGGGAATTATAGAGAGACACAAGTAGAAGGGAGGGATTTTAGAAAGATTCTTGACCCTTTTTTTGGGTCCAGGAGGAAGACAGAGAGGAGGTCATTCGTTACTTCTCTGCTGTTTCTCTGATCAATCAGGTTCTTACCCCAATATCTGACTCCTGAGTTTTTATTGATAAAGAATAATTGGATAAATGCTTCACAACTGTTATGAGGAAAGAGGAAACATAGAGGAGGGTGAGAAGAAATAGGCTAACAAATGCAAAATCACAGCCAGATAATTTATAGTAGTACAATGATTACAGTCAAAATATTGTGTGGTAGAATTCAACAAAGCTTGACAAGAGGATTTCCAATGTTCTCATCACAACAGTAGAATAAATTGGAAATATTGAAGATGACAAATAGCATAACTATCTTGAGTTGATAATGATACAATGTATAAATGAACTGATCATGACACTTTAATCTTTAAAACTATATAATTACTGCCATCCAGTAAGTAAATAAAAATGTTTCAAAATCAAAAGGAGCAAAGGATTGAAATAGACTCCCCCCCACACACAAATAAGATATACATACAAGTGGCCAGTGTATGCATAAAAAGAAGTGTTCAAAATCACAAATCATTAGCGAAATGCAAATTAAGAGAAAGCAGTATATCACTTCACTGGTCAAAATAGCACCGACCCCAAGAAGATGAGATACCTACAAACTGGGAAAAAAGGTGGAAAGGGAGCCCTTGTATATCATTGGAATGGATCCTAGCTAGTACAGCACCTATGCAAAACTACTCAGAGGTTTCAAAAAAAAAAGAAAGAAAGAAAGAAGAAAAACAAGTAAAGTCTGAACTACCATATGGCACAGCGATCCCACTACTGAGGAGATAACTAAAGGAAATGCCGTCAAGGCAAAGTAACACCTGCACTCACGTTCGCCACTGAACATTCGCAGGAGCCAACGTAGGGAGAGAAGCTAGGGCTGCGCTGACAGCGTGCATGGAGTGGGCTATCGCTCTGTCACAGAGGAACACGTTCAGGACACCGGGGAACAGTTTGCTAAATGAAGAAGCCACAGAAATGGTGAAACTGTGCAAGCCACTCCCACGCGGGATCTGAAGATCGAGTGAGATAGCGGCTGCCGGAGCTGAAGGGTGAGCAGAGTTGGAAATCATCCACCACAGGGCACGCAATGTTTCTTTGTCAGTGGGAACGGGTTCTGGGCATCTAATTTAAAACAGGTGGTAATTGACGTATTGATTAAGGTGATAATCATTATGTGATGCATATGTATACCAAACCTGCACATTCTATACTTTGAATGTGCAAAGGTGATGTAGACTTTCTGATAGCACTTAAACCTCAGTCCACTCTTCTTCACCCTTTACCCCTCGCTCAGCATGCGGGAAGCCCTACTCCAGAGGAAACTTTCTCCCACAAAGAGCTCAAGTGTTATTGAGTCTTTCTAGGACGAATACATGGCCAGCATTTTCCTACCATCTCCTCAGAAGTTAGTTTTCAGATTGATGTGGCCAAGGTATTGAGGGCTTCTTTTTCCCACTAGCTCTACGCAGAGTTCCACTGGTTCACAAAGGAACAGAAAGTAGATGGGATGAGGTCCAATTATCCTGACCTCAGCTTTCTCACAGGGAGAATGTTGCACACTGGGAGAGGAATGCTATGGAGTCAGGTGCTACTGCGCTTGCCCAGTGCTCAGCTCACAGAGCAAGAATGCCATGTAAGAGAGGCAGATTATTATCCTGCTCTCCCAAACCTGGAGAGTGGCTCAGAGATTTGACCACAGCATGTAGGGATGTGCCCACTGAGTTGATTCGGAACAGTGTGGATAAGAAGGTCTTCTCAGAGGACAGTGAACTTTGATATTAACACTTAGGGCATTCTGTTAGCTCAGTAGAAGCAACCAGCAAACCACAGGCCACCTGGATCACCACAGATAACCAGGTGAAGAAATAACTGTGAAGATGAGCAGTTTGCCCTGCCTCCCAAAGCCTGGAATTGTCAAGGAGCCTGAGGTCAACTGGATCAGACCATGAAGCCATGCATGCACTGAAGCATTATATTATAAATGAATTAGCAGCAATTAGCTGACCTTTCCAGTTGGGCATGACTCTGACAAGGCAAGCAGTCCTACAGCAATCACAAAGGAACATAGAACCCATCCCTCTCAGGGTCTGATGCCCTTGTGCCAGAGGCTACAGCCCTTCAGGGATGCCATCAGATGGGTCACACCGTGGGCAATGGATTCTGTTAAGATATGCCACCAAGTGACTTCACAAACAATGAATGTTAAAAAATAAGTATGGAAAAAGGGAAATTAGTATTGGGAGTTGCTTTAGTATGAAAATGTTCAGTTTTCAACAACAACAACAGCAACAAAACTATGAGATCTTTTTAAAAAATCATTCTCATAGCCCAGGAGTGGGCTGGGTGGGGAAAATGGGTTTCAGAAACTGCGTGCAAGAAGACTTCTCTTAACAGGTCTTTAACACGGCTACCATGATATGTTCAAAAACTACTGAAAACCATGCTTACAGAAGTAAAGGAGAGGGGGGTCAGGGAGAGACTAAAAATGAAGAGAAATTTTAACCAATTAACTAACAAAAGTTCTAGAGTTGAAAGTACAGCCATTAAATTAAGAATCCAGACCTGACTGAAGAGTCGATCTGAATTGCCGGGTGAATCAGTCTTAAAGACAGAGTGGTTTAGTCTATGTAATCTAAAGTAATGGAGGGAGTGAGGGGAAAAAGTGAACAGAGCCCTGAAGAAACACGGGCTGCCCCCAAGAGCACTGCTGAGTGTGGAGGGGGACAGTGGAAGGAGGGATGAGGAGGAGTAAATCACTAAGAGTGGCTGAGAAGTCCTCTGATGGATGATCGCGATGTGCACTTCCAAGAAGCCCAGCTTGACCTAAGAAGGATGAAATCAAAGATTCCACGGCCGCCACTTATGGTGACTTCTGATGACAAAGTCAGAGAGGAAACCCTAAAATCTGTAATAGAAAATAGCAGGGCATGTTCAAGAAAGCCCTCAAATGTAACAGCTACGTCTCTCCAGAACAGTGGGGCCACAGGATGGAATCTGGTGCTGAAAGAAAAACAAAGCTTGTCCACCAGAAATTTATATACACCAGCAACCTTTCAAAATAAGAGGCACAATCACAACGTTCCTGGACAAAGCAGAGAGAATGTGTTGCAATTCGAATTCTTTACAACAGATAGCAAGTTCTTCAGGATAAAAACACGAGCGATCAGAGCAAGTCATTTAAACCTTCATGAAAATACCAAGAGCCCTGAGAGTTAATTTAAGTAACCACAAAGACCACACAGATGATAACTCTTCTCATTCATCTTAACCCACTGAAGAAGCAGCTTCAGGGGATGGTATGTAAATAATTCCATGTGGGCTCGCTAACATATAGAAACATGATTGATCTGATCCTCACAGCCAAAAGAAGGGGTTGAGTGGAATGAATCTGTGCAGAAAATGACAGCACCTGGGACCCCAAACTGTAGGACCAGATGAAGAGGCAAAGAAGTTAAGGAACATTGCAAGCAATGTAGGCACACGCTTGATTACCTCTCCTCTATCAGATGCTATAGGAGACACGAAGTGCGTAAGTAATTCCAGCAATGCACTGCATCACAACCCGGGTAGCTGTGGTGTGTAGAGAACAAGCAGCACAGAATGAGCATTGTAATAAAGTTTGCACAATCTAAAATGAAGCCTGAAAACTTCCACTAGTAACGGCAAGGCTTAAAAGGACTGCTATGTGCAGGATTCACATACTGGGTGATGATGTTAGGAAGGATCCCGCACAGCAAGAAAAGCACTGAAAGACTGGAAAAGGCTTGAGACGGATCCTTATGTGTTGTGCTGGGTCTCTTCCCAATTTCCCATGTTACAGTTCTGAGCCCCAAAGCCTCAGATATGATAACCTGGAGTCAGGATTTTTGCAGAGGTATTACTTTAAAATCAGGCCATCAAAGTCATGGTTGGCCCTAATCCAATGTATCAGGTGTCCCTAGAGGAGTATGAATTTGGACACAGATGCAGATAGACAGATGTCATGAACAGGATCAGGAACACAGCCAAGGCCAAGCTCTTTCTCTTACAGCTTCTAGACCTGGCTGAACCCACTGACACCTTGATCTTGAACATCTAATCTCCAAAACTGTGAGACAACAAATTTTTATGGTGTCAGTCAACAATTTTATGCTAATTTTTATGGTAGCCTTAACAAATGGATGTACATGGAAAACAGAAAATCAAAATGCCATGTGTAGCCACAATTGTACCAACAGGCACACATGGGGAGGGATACTGAACAATTCTGCAAAAGGCAGAGTATCAGATCCAATAAAATGACCAAATTCAACAATACAGTGCCTACAAAGAACACACTGTACACCCAAAAACTTAAACAGACTAAAAGTAAAAAATGGGAGAGTGTCTTCCTTAAGAAAGCTAGAACATTTATAGCAGGCAAAACAGACTTCTATCAATAATCTTATTGAAGATGAAGGAAAAATGTTATGATAAAGGGAACATTCCCCCAGGGACCTATAGATACTTAAATACCTGAATGTAGAGCCTAATCCCGTGAACCAAAACTAAAATGAAGAAAGAAACATTTAAAAATGAAGGCAGAGATTTAACAATGATGGTTGAAGACTTCAGTGCTCCAATTTTAATACCATCAGGAACAACAAGGCAGATGGTGCTGAAGCAGAGGAGCTGAGCCACAGTTAAGTGAATTTTACCCGACAGGTATCCACGGACACTGCATCTGGCAGCTGAAGTGCCAAGGACGTGTGGAACATTCTAGACCATATGCTAGGGAAGAAAAAAGAGTCAATAAATTAAGAAGGCTATAAAGTCTATGCAATGTACTCCATCCACAATGAAATGAGACATGAACTTAATAACAAATGCATTTAAGTGACTTAAACATATATTATATGATACACTTCCAAATGCCCAACAGGTCAAACAATAATCAAAATAAATCACTTTGAGATAAAAATTTACATATAATACAGCAAAACTTAAGAGAGTCGGTACAGAGAGGAAAAACTAAATTTATTGTTTAAAATAAAAAATATTCTCAAATCAATGACTTAGTCTTCTCCTGTAAGACTTTGGAAGCTGAGAACAAAAAACATACACTAAATAGAAAAAATAACAAAACCTGGAGTAGAAATTAATGGAGTGGAGAACAGACAAAGAATACAAAAAATTAAAAAAACCAGCAAATTACTTGAAAAAGTCAACTAAACCTTTAACAAAATGGAGACACTGAGAGAATATTCAGATTATTAAAACCAGGAATAGAAGAAAGAATTCAGCTAACAACCACATAGAGATGAGAAGAATATCCGGGATGGGGGGGGAACACCATAAACAATTATGAGCCACTGTCTGGTAACAAATTAAATAATATGGATTAGATAAATAAAGACCTAGAAAGCTGAAAGCCAAAGGGACTCAGGAAGTGTCCCCGCTTGCTTTCTATTACTTTGGTAAAAACCACAACAAACAGCATCTTGAAGACAAAGGTTTTGTTTGGCTAACACATCTGCATCGTAAGCCCATCAGTGACAAAACCCAGGCCAGGAACTCAAGCAGGGACGATGGGAAAGTGCTGCCTACTGGCTAGTTCTTCGTGGTTTGTTCAGCCTGTACATTTTACAACGAAGGACCACCTACCTGGGTGACAAGGTGTCCTGGGATATTTGTACACTGTGGAGATGTATTGCTGTGATTGATATAATAAAAAGATAGACAACCAATAGATAGGCAGGAGAGATAGGCGGGACTTCTGTGTAGAGAGAGAATTCTGGGAAGAAGGCAGAGTGAGAGGAAGCAGGATGGGCAGAGTAAAGGTAACCAAGACACATAGAAGAATGTAGATCAAAAGAAATGGGTTAATTTAAGTTATAAGAACTAGTTAGGAACAACCCTAAGCTAAGGTTGAGTTTTCATGATTAATAAGTCTCCATGTTATTTTCTGTGAGCTGGCAGCCCAAAGAAAAAAATCCATCTACAGGAAAGCCCACAGTGAGTTGTACCTTAGCATATCAATCATTAATCAAGAAAATGTCTCCATAGAATTAACTATGGGCCAACCTGTTGGAGGCATTTTTCTGAATTGAAGTTTCCTCTTCCCAGTTGACCCTGGCTGTGTCAAGTTAACAAAAAACAGCCAGCAGGGAAGGCAGTAGAAAAATCAATGTAGACTTGTACATAAGTAAAGATATTAGGTAATAGTAATTATAATTATGTAGTTGTGGAAACTGTGCATATAGAAAACTCAGGACCAGATGGCTGTACTGGTGAATATTACCTCATAGTTACAGAATCATAGTGATAGTTCTCAAGGTCTTCCAGAAAACAAGACGTTAGTGGGTACTGTTCACCTCATCTTAGCTGTCAATACAATGATATTACCAAATCAGATAAAAGCAGTTCAAGAAAAGACAATTAGAAAACTATAAAGCAACATCCTTAATAAGTATATACATAATGCTCAACAAAATGTAATCAGCCAAATCAAGTAACCGGTGATAAAGATTATATTCATGGCTAAGATATAAAAAGATTATAAGCCAGAACAAAGTGGGATTTATCTCAGAAATACATGGTTGATTTGATGTGAAAACATCTGTTATTAAAATTACACATATAGTTGAAAGAATATTTTTGACAAAGATCATTTCAATGGCTGTTAGAAAAGCCCCTGCCAAAATCCTTCTCATGATCAGAAAGAGAAACAATAACAGAAAATGCCCAGTTTGCTAGGAATTGAGGGAACAGCCTCATTCAGAAAGGGTCACTTGTGTGATCCTAGATCTGATGTCGTCTTTAAAGAGGAAAATCCCTATGCTTCATCTCAAGTTGGTTTAAGATAAAGGTAACCATCAATTTTCACAAATTTAACAATTAGAAGTTCTATTGAGGGCATTTAAACAAGAAAGCAAAGCAAAGACAACAGACACTATAGGAAGAAGTGATATGTATAATACACACTTTACCATATATGAAGAAAATGTGAAAATACCCTCTAAAAAATAGAACTATTGAATAGATTCAGGAAGTTGTCAGAATCTTATAGTGATATGAAAAAAACAAACAATATTTTAATATGAGGGTGATAAATAATTCAGAAAATGAAATTCTGAAAGTCTATTTACAATAACATCAAAGAGAATAACATAGGAGTAACTTTCACAAAAGAACTATTAAATTTGTGCTATGGAAAGTATAAAACATTACTGAAAGACATTAAAAGACCCAATTAAATTGAAGGCACTTGTGGCTACACTTGGGAAGATTTAATATTTGAAGTCTATGTGACGGTTAGATAAACTCTAGAGTCACCTGGGAGGTGGGTGTCTGGGCATTCTTGGATGCATGGGCTTTGAGGACCCATCCAGTGTGGCTGGCACCATCCCAGGACTGGATCCTGGGCTCTTTCTATGAAGGGAGGAGCAGGCATACTCACCTGTACCCCACCCTGCCCCACTTCCTCCCTTTCCACTGGCTGCTTTCTGGTTATGAATGTAATGGCAGCAGCTCCTTCATGCTCCCGCTGCCTGACTTTCCTGCCCTGATGAACTTTATTCTTGAATCATGATGCATCATAAACCCTTAACTCTGCTTTTGTTTGGGCATTTTTTAAAAATTGAGAAACAGGAAAAGAAGCTATAACAGAAGGAAATGCCACTCAAATTGACATAGAGATTCAGCACAGCCATTATCAAATTCAGAATGGCTTTATCTGCCAGGCTCTTTTGCAAGTGAAAAACTGGTACTGAAGTTATTTCATGCCTGACTTTGTCTCAGCAGAACACCAGGGAAAATGACCTTGTGCGTATGTCTCAAGGGGCAACCAGGTATTTGTCTCCAGGTGCCACCAGCCTGCTTTGAATTTGTCCTGGAGTCTAAAAACAGCTGTCTGTGTAAAAGTCTGTCTTTGCAACTGAGAATACTATGCCAGTTTGAGTAACATAAAATATCCTAGTATTATTTTTATTCATCAGAATTATACAGTTAAGCAGAAATTATCTTCCTGACCATCCACAGCTATATGTATGCCCAATAGATGGAATATTTACATGAGATAAACACACAAGCAGTGGGAATACCCCCAAAGTTGTTCTTAGGGAAGAAAAGAAGTGACTCATGAGAGAAATTAGAAACAGAGAAACCTATTTCCACAGCCAGTGACCACGCAGGCTTTTCCAGGTGCGGTGCTTCATCAGGACTCACTCATCTGGTGGCTCAGCTTGCTAACCACTAGTTGTCACCTGCTGTATACCCCCACAGTCCTCTGCAAGTAAGCAGAATAGAAATTGGACAACTTAAACTTAGGATCAAGATTTTACCCTACATTTATATTCAGTCGATTTCCAACTAGAATAATAAGATAATTTAATGAAGAAAATATTTTTGTCAACAAATATCAATGCTATAATTATATAGCTGTAGGAATCAGCCATGATAAGCTAAATAGAAACAGACCACCCAAAGGAAGTTTTTTACTTCCAACAATTATCTCCTGCCAGAGTAGGACTCAGTCATTGATAAGTTTAATGGAGGCCTGAGTCTCAGAAGTTTACCCTGAAACAATACCTGGTTGCAGGAAAAACCACAAACTGAGATTACCCACAAACTGAGATTACCCTAACACCACCCAAGAACAGACCATCCAAAGGAAATGCCTAAAGGCCCAACCATTGTAGATTGGATCACCTGCCAGCACGCTCACCAGGACACCCATAGACAAATGTCACCTAATCAGTGGTCCTGAACCTCAGAAACCACTCACCCCCACCTTTACTACTATAAAAACCCAACTCTAACTGAGCTCTCTCCGTTTATTCCAATACATTGGACATGCAGAGAGACTGAGCTTGCAAACTTGCATAAAATAAAGGCTATTTGTTTTTACATATGGGACTCGGTCTCCTTGGTGGTTTTGGGGGGCTTCGCAGATCTCGGCATAACAATAACAACATGGAGATGGAGAAAATGAAATTGGAACTTACCTCATATGCACACAAAATTAATTCCACAAGTAGATCAACAAATTAAATGCAAGAGCTAAAATTTGAGAGAAAACAAATAAATTACATAAAATCTTCATGACCTTGAATTAGACAATGGCTTCATGGGCATTACATTAAAAGCTCAAGTTAAAAAGAAGAAGAAAAAATGTGTGAATTGGATTTTAGTGGATTCTAAAACCTTGTGGTTTAGGAAACATCACTGAGAAAGCTAAGAGATAATTCACTTTTAGTGGACTAATAGTGGCTCTCCCCTAAGGCATATGACATACCCAGCCACAAGATTCTTGGTCCTGTTAATCATGCCAAGCATGAGATCCATCAAAACATATTTATTACACGTGTGTTTGAAGTTCTCAGACCAATAGGAAAATAATAATTCATAGCTTACCTGTGGCTCATTGAAGGGAATTTGCCTAAATCCAGGTCCTGGATTTGAACCCAACACCATTGAAAAAGTGAAAAAGAGGGGTAATTCACAGAATATCAAGTCTCTTTGTAAATCATACAAATTTATTATTAAGTTTATTCCCTAGTAAATGTATTTAACTTCCATTTGATAGGGATTTTTAAAAATATGAATGAGAATGGACCTCATAGGTTTGAATAGTTGGTCCACATGGGTGTGATTGTTTGGGACGCATTGGGTTGTGTGGCCTTGTGGCTGCTTCCTGTTTGTGGATCAGTGTTGAAGCTCTCCGATTCTGCTCCAGCCTCATGCCTGCCTGCCTGCCTGTTGTCAAGCTCCCCACAGTGATGGTGATGAACTCTCTGTGTAACTGTAAGTAAAAATTCAACCCTTCCTTCTATAAATTGCCTTGGTTCTGGTGTTTTATCACAGCAATAGAAAAGTAACTAAGACACCGAATAACTCAATAATAAAAAGTAATTTAATTAAGAGTGGACAAAGGCCTTCAGCATACATGTTCTGAAGAAAATATACAAGATACCAACTGTCATGAATTGTCAGGGAAGCAAGTCAGAACCATGCAGTACAGTTTCACCTCAACTAAGATGGTGGTTGTTAAATATTGATTTTTAAAGTGTTAGATCAGAACCCTCATATAGAAATATTCATAGTCACATTACTAATGCAGGTCAAGATGTAAAGAACACAAATACCCATCAATTGATAGTTGAATGAATAAAATATGGTATATCTGTGTAATGAAACGTTATTCAACCATAAATAAGAGTGGAGTGCAATCCATACTGCAACATGGATAAAACATTTGCTCAGTGAATGTAGAGAGGCAAAAAGACACATTGTATTAGTCCATTCATATAACATTTCCAAATTAGGTAAACCTACAGAAATAGACACTGAGTGGTTTCTCAGAGCTGAGAGACTTGGAGGAATGTGGAACTTGCCTGCACGTAGATTTGTTTGTTTGTAGAGGTCATGAAAATGATCTAAAATTAATTATAATCATTGTGCCTTTCTCTGAACATGCCAAAACAATATTGACTTCTTATACTTTAGTATTAGATATACACACATTTCATATAAATCTCTGTATGTGATATAAATTTTGTCTTGATATAATATCAAGTGATACTCAGAAGTTAGCTGGAAGGTGTTTATTCGTATAAAATATGTTCACTCCTGATTTGAGTTTAAAGTATTAGAGAAGGAGGCTCATAGTTCCTAATCGCCTTGGGCTTTTGTGGAAAGGTGGCTCACAGAGGAACAGACAGTTTTAGCTGTAGGGGATTACAGGAATGTCTTAAAGCTCATCATCAATATCTCTGTCCCCAGTAATGTTGAGACTGGCTCAGGGCTTTCAATTCTGAGTGACCACTGAACTTTAGAGTCAGAAGGGACTTGAGACACTGTTAAGAAAGGTCCTGGGTAGCAGTTTTGTCTTAGCACGTATTTCCTCAGGGTAGACTCCAGGGAAGGACTTGGATAATTTCCTTGAGTAGCCTTTCAGGATCACAAGTGGGAGATGGAGAAACTGAGGCAGGAGGAAGTCAGGAAAGTGTCCGGTGAAAGAGGATTACTGAGCTGAGCAGTTGGGACTTGATTCTGCTGGGGATACTCTATAGGAGTACAGACCACCCAGGCTGGCCCAGACCACATCTGCTCTGTCTGGGGGAGCCTCCGAAACATTGACTCCCCTATATCTGGTTCTCCCACATCACATCTGCCCACTGTGGAACTCTTTTCTGCTGAATGAACACTGCATGCTTAGGAAGAGACATGGGAATGGAGACAGGACAGTTGTCAAGGAGCCCAGGTAGACTGTGAGGGCCTGTGATTGGGAAGCATCTATTATCAACTCCACAGTTAAATAAACAAGAAGGGTTAGTTAGGGGGGGGGGTGTCTCCATTGTCCTGATCAGAAGGTTATTTCCAGTTACCCAGCCTGTTCCACCCAATCCCGAGGCAAATTTCTCTCTGTTAAGCTTCCTTCCCTGTGGTAGTTAATTTTAGGTACGAGCTTAACTAGATTAGAGAATATCAGAAGCTTTGGTAAAGAGGCTGCTGGATGTTCTGTGAGCTTGTTTCCAAAGAGGAATCACGCTTGCAAGGAAGACTCCTGAGAGCCGGGACCCAAACCATGGTTCTCCTGTCTTCTGCTTCTCTCCTCCCCTCCTTTTTTCCCCTCTTCCTCCCTCCCTCCTCTCTCCCGAAACACTCCTCTCCTTCTGTCCCTGAACAGATCAGAGTTCCATCTCAGGCACTGGATTCTAGAATCCACCCACATCCCCTATCTGCCCCCATTCTTAGGCCTTCAGCTTCTTGCTGCATCACCTCATTGGCGGCACTGGCTCTGAGATGTGGGCTCTGGACTGTGCAGGGCTCCTGGCTTCAAGGCTTCTGACCTATGAGCTCCAATCCCCTAGTGAGTCCTCTCATCTGTCTTCTTCTCACACAGCTTCCTGGTGCTGTCCCTGAAGAACTATAATTGAAGGCAGAAGTAGCTGTGTCCCTTTCTTGGGGTGTGTGTGTGTGTGTGTGTGTGTGTGAGAGAGAGAGAGAGAGAGAGAGAGAGAGAGAGAGAGAGAGAGAGAGAGAGAGAGAGAGAGAGATTTTTGTTTTGTTTTTGTGAGGTTTGGGTATCTGGGATCATTACACTAGCAGACTGGTCCACACGAGAGAGATTTAGGCAGGATTTCCTGAGCAAGAACACTCCTATCCAGATGCTCAGTGCCCCATGGGTCTGTCCCTGGAAGTCTGGTCAGTCACGGAGGAGAGGGACACACTGCCTTGGTGCACTGTCATCTTCCCAGAGCATCTTTTCTGCTTTTGCTGCATGATGCCTTCTAACTCCATCTCCCTGTACATGGGGCATGAAGGAGAAAACTGGGAACAGCTCTTTTGTTTGGTTTGGTTTTGATTTTTTAACGCAGAGCTTTCGGTGGTTTGGAAACACTCCAGGTTATTTCTTGCTCCAACCAGAGTTTTCCCCGCTGGGTCAGTAGTTTGTCCTTACATGGGGGCTCAAAACTCATTCCCTAGGAGTCTGAGAGCTCAGCAGCTACCAGGCAGGGTGAGGGGAGGAGGTAGGCAACAACAGCCCCATGGTTGGTAGGCAACTGGAGAGGGGAGATAGAATGCTTGCTGCCCTGTTGTTCTGCTTCTTCTTTGGGATCTTGGCTGCACTGGTCCATGAATGTGGAGGGAGCAGAAGCAGGCAACAAGGTTCTGGTGACTGTGACTATGATGGAGATAACCTTCTGGGAGGTGACCTCACTGGATCAGCCCAACATTATTCCAGAGTATAGAAAATATATAGGATTGGGGAGCTTGGGTCCAAACCCTAATCTGCGTTAAGTGAAACACTCTCATCATAAGGCTTCCTAGGTGGCAGCAGGGTCCTACAGCAAAGCTCCTAGTACAAGTCTTAATTACCGTGTGTGCAGCAGAGAAAGGCTTCTAGCGGGAAGCTATGCCGAGGGTCATGCTAGAGATAAACAGGCCATCCAGGCTTAGGGACAGCTTTCAAAGAAGGTCAGTCCTCCAAACCCAGAGATATGCTCCAGATAAGGGCAGGTAAAGAGCCAGAAGTCTCACTGGGGAAGGCGGAGTCCTCCATGTTGCCAAACTTAGGGAAAGCTGCCAGGCCATGGTAGATTCCAACCTCCGACCAGCAGACTCTCCCAACACTGCTCCAAACTCCGCCAGTGTGAATGTCCCTTAGTAAGAACATGATGTGAGCACATTTGATTGAGCAGGTGTGACTCTGCATGGTTACACATGGTTACACATGGGCAGACCATGAGACCGTATTGGACAATTAGCTGACTCTGTCACACTAGAGCCCTGGAGAGTGAATGGATTTTCCTCCTTTTCCTTTATTTTCCTATGTGTGCCCAGTTGTTGGTCACAGGTGTGGTTATAAACAGGTCCACTGTGTGGTGTGTCTGTGAAAGGAGAATGGCATACTTCAGTGCCCAGAGAAAGGATAGGCTATGGTAAAGTAAGTCCTGGTTCATTTTGTTGCTGTAGCAAAGACAGCCTGAAATACAGGAGCTCTGGGCATGAGGAACATCAGATGACTTGATGGTTTTAAAAATCAGGAGACACAGAGTTGTTACCATGCTACCTGGGAAGGACAGGACAGACTAACAGCACCCCCTCTGCACTCTACCTTCCATCAGGAGATCACGTGGGTCTGCCCTGTGAGGATTTCTAGAACTTCACCGTTCTCTCCGTTCCCTCCACTGGTACTCCAGGCTGGCTCACCCACCTCTCTTGGAACGATTCCTGAAAATGTTTACTAACTGGCTCTATACTTTGTCACACAAAAATAGGATTGGAACCTTCTCTCCAATCAAGGCCTCGAGTCTCTTCGGTTACTCCCCAAATGGTTATCATAAAGTTAAACCTCTAGGCACACTACCCATAATCCTCCATGCCACCAGCTTGGCTTCAGCTCTGCCCCGCCCCCAGCTCTAACTTCCCTTGTTGCTGGGTCTCTCTTTGGGCTCTGTGAGTGTGTCTTGCCCCAAAGTCATTGCTAATGATGCCCTCACTTCCAGAAATGTCTGCCCGTTTCTCTCTTCCTTTCTGCCTCCATGTCCTTCCTTTCCAACAGTTTAACCTCCATCCCATGTGGCCACTTCTCCTGGGAAGGTTTCTCTGAGAACCTCAGGCTACACTAGCTTGTTTTCCGTCCATCCTCGATACTCTGTTCATGCCCCTGGCAGTGGATATTGACTCTGAGGATTTCCTGGGCCTTAGCTATGGATTGGGCTTTTTTTTTTATTGTTGTTGTTCTTAAATTTTTTTTCTAAGTGGACGGCGGGAATGGAAACCTATTTTGTCTAACAAAGAAAAAGCCATATATAAAAGAGGAAGCATTGCTGACAACTACAGGAGAAAATACAATCACATTTTTTCCCCATACATTTATTTAATTCAACTCGATAATGGCCATTGAACATTAGATTTTCTAGATGCATGCCTGTGATTCCAGCTCTCTGGAGAATGAATGTCAGGAGATTGCTAGTTCGATATCAGTTAGGTTAAGTGTAAGCCTCTGCTCAAAACAAAGTAGAACAGCAAAAATGACAAGAGAACCACAAAGTCTCTGTTCTTGGGCACTCTTGGAGAGTGGTTAGTTGGTTGCCTGGCTGGTTATTAATCTCCTAGGAGACGAACCAGTACATCTCATTTGCTCTCTGCACATTCGCTCTCTGCCACCTAGGGCTTGAAGAGCCTCACTTGGTCACAAGGAATAAAGTGCACACAGGGTTGAGACCCTGCCTGGGGAGCCATAAGTGTCTGGGTTGAGTTCCCCATAGGATTTACCAACCATGTGACCTCGAGCAATTAAATAATAATAAATAATGCCCCCGAGCCTGCTGCGCAGTAAGAGACCAGCAGCTGCTAGCAATGGCGATTCATGTTATATTCTCTACAAAAGTAATATTTATTTGATTATTTCTCTGCTTTAATCTTGCTGTCAGCGGTGATTAAGGCATCACCAGGGGCTGTGTACACTGTGTGCAGGAAAAGCAGTCAAGAATGACCAGCCCCGTGACGTTATGGAAGGAAATAGTGCTTTCCACTGGACGGACGAGAAAACCCACACTGGGCAGGGTTGGGTGACCTGCTTCTGGTCACGTAGCCGGCCAAGGCAGAGCTGAAACTCAAAGTGGATCTTTTGACTCCAACGCTGGTTCCCTCCACTACGCTGGACACCCTCTGGGTGTTAGCGTTTCCGGGTCCCTTGGGGCTTCCGGCTATTTAAGATCAAATGGGAGGCTAAAGATGCACCCAGAGACAGCCTGTCCTCTCAGTCCATTCATTGGTTGCAGGGATTTTTAACCTAGGGACATTCTGTCCAGGCTTCAGTACTTTGACTTGTGACCCCCTTGCCCGGGACCAGCTCCTACAGAGGCCAATGTGCCTTTTCACAGAGTGGCTCCCCCTATGGGACTGGACTGGGAATGCCATCAACACCTTGCACTCCAGAAGTTCCTAGATCCTGGAGGTTTTATGTTTGGTGGGCGTTTGTCATGAAACATGACCATAAGCCTCAGAGTGGACATCAGGGAGTTCCAGATCTCATTGTAAATTGCCCTAGCTTGATATGAACTGAGGGACCCCTCTCAGTGATTTCCATTGCAGAGGTGGATGGGCATTGGTATAGAAATAAATAGGACTGCTTGGCCAGGCTTTCAGGGAAGTGGTGGTGTCTCCTGGGTCCCGTTCTGCCATCTTTCTTTCTGAGCCATATTCATAACTGGATACACCCTCCAAAGGCCAGAGTCTTCATACACGGAAAGCTGCTGCTTCTGGCTGCCATTGGTAACGGAGGTTGTTTTCTATGGAAGCAATGTCTTCCTAAGGATGGGTGATTCTAGGGGCCTGTTGACTCTCGGGGGATGGGGCAATAAGAAGCTCAAGAGAAGGCAGAGAGAAAGGTGGACAATTCTAGAACTATTTATGTCCCTCCGCATTGGCTGTTCAATACATAGAGGGAAGTTCAGGGAAGGGATTAGGGACTGTGAGTCAAAGGGAAAGCCAGACCCGGGAGAGTGGCTATGAGGTCATCTATAGCCACAGGAGGCACAGAACTCTTGATGGGGTTCTGAAAGTGAAACTACACGGACATCTACACTTTCAATCAATGCGCCCTGTCAGTGAAAGGGGACTCTTTTTTATGGGTAATTTGTGGTTTGAGTCTTGGGTATTGGCTCACACAAACTCGGCAATCACTCTGCCACTGAGCCACACCCTCACCTTTTCTTTGCCTTTTCTTTTTACATGAATGTAATGTACACTTGACCCTATCCATTCCCTGTCCCCCCACAACTGCCAAAGACCCCTCCCAACATGCCCTTCCCCCAACTTCATGCCCTCTTCTACTTTTTCATATCATCCACTGAGTTTCATGGGTGCTGCCCATCCTCACATTATGGTAGAGCCATCTATTGGGGTGGGGGCAACCTAACACCAAATGACAACACCACCGAAGATAAATGACTCTCGCTTAGCCATAGATTACCAATAGCTCCTCAGCTAGGGGTGGGCTCTCCAAAGCTGTGCCCCCTGCCGTCCCCAATCGACTGTTGTGCTCTAGTGGTCTCAGGATATAGAGGAGCTGGGGAACAGGGTGGTGGAGTATGACAGATATCACCCAGGAGACTGTTTCAGAGCATAGCTCGTTTATTGAAGTAACGAAGCTAGCTTACAGAGTGAGTCTGGGGGAGGGGAGGGCAAACAAACAAGGGAGATGAAATGCACCTGATTTGCATATGCGGACCTGATTGAAGACAGGCAAACATTAATGACGCGTGAATTCAAATACCAAAGCACACAGGAGGAAGGGCAGGGAGGAAGTCCTGCAGCCGAGGCAGGGACTTTCTAAGCTCATTAGTTACGTAGCAGACTGCTGGTCACACGATTACTGTGAAGCGGGTTAACCGTCAGGGAAACAGAAGCTTACAGGCTCTACTCTGATGTGGGCTTTGTTTATGGAGTTGAGTGGACCAGGTTTGATTAGGTTAGAAAGCGGCCCCACTCCTGCCGTGCTCTTTGAGAAATGTCCAAGGTATGGGCAAGGCTCTACCATCCATTCCTCCTCTGGCCTGGGAGCCCACACAAAGCCGTGTCCCCTCCATCCTGGGACTCTGACAGACTTGACCTTGTGCAGGTCATCATGGCTGCTGTGGCCTCATGAAGGCAATGGCCATATCATGTCCAGAAGACTGTGTTTCACAACGCCCTTTCTGTCCTCCAGCTCAGAATTCTGTGGGACAATGCCACTGTCAACTATTTTTCCTCTGATATTTAAGTAATTAAAATATTAATTATTATTTCAATTTCTATGGCCAGTAAATGCCCTTTCAACCTACTAGGGAAATCTCAATGGAACCAAGCTTGGTTGACCAGTTTCTTGGATGTTTTGGTATTTTCGAATCCTATAGGATTTGGTGTCTCAAAACATTCCCAGGGATTATGAACTAGAATTTGCTCCAATCGGAAAGACATGGAACATGTTGAACTTTCTCTGTTCTCCGCAGCTCCATTTATTTCCTCCCACTACTCAGCCAACTCCCTACAACAAGACAGTGCCTTGCTATTAGGCCCGCAGACCGCCCAGAGTGGAGCGCCTTTTAGCAAATGATGGAAAGCTGACAATAGGTCCGAAGGGAAGGCGTCTTCTGAGCATGCCGAGTTCCAGCTGACAGGATGCAGTGTTTCTTCTCCTGCCTCCGTTGTCATCTTTGGTACCCAATGCCTGAAAGAGACTACACAAACAAATGAACTGAAGGAAAGAACAGTTTGGATGCTCAACTTACTAGACCTGGATGGAGGTGGGGGTTCCTTGGACCTCCCACAGGACAGGGAACCCTGATTGCTTTTCGGGCTGGGGGGGGGGACTTAATTGGGGGAGGGGGAGGGAAATGGGAGGCGGTGGCGGGGAAGAGACAGAAATCTTTAATAAATAAATAAATTTATTAAAAAAGAAAAAAAAAGAAAGAAAGAACAGCGAGTATCTGATATAACAAGTAAAGAATATTCTTTCTAGACTAGAGGTTGGCTGCCGAGAACCCTTGATAAAACCCGCATAAATTCACGTAAATTACAGGACTGAGAAAGAAGAAATACCATAAAGTTTCATCTTCTCTATTCTTTTCAGGAAGTCTTGAAAAACAGAGACACTGTAAATTCTTTTGTTCTCGGAACACTTAAAATAATTTAAGGTGTTATTATTTTCATTTCTCTAGCCGGAGTTAATGCCCTTCCTCCCTCTCTAGCGTCTGGTCTGTCTTGTCCGCTCACCACCTGGCCCTGCCACATCTAAGCTCATTAACCCACTGGAGCAAGGAGGCCAATGGAAGCCAGAGAACAAAGGAGAAGCAACGAGGGCTCTAGAGACAGACAAGCCTGTAGTTCTGATGTCTGGGTCCACCCTTTCTCTATCAGAGACACTGTGCACCATGCACTTAACCTCTAGAGTGTAGTGAGCATGCCTGTGCATGTATCAGTAATTGTGTGTGTGTGTGTGTGTGTGTGTGTGTGTGTGTGTGTCTGTGTCTGTGTGTGTCTGTGTGTGTCTGTGTGTGTCTGTGTCTGTAAGTAAAGCAGTTTACAGAAGCTAAGTTAGCTGGAACATCTAGACCTCAGGTTCCTAGGATAGAGGTGAATGGTTTTTCTATAGCATTCAAGGAGATCTAGTTAAACCTGAAATGGCCTTAGCAAGATGGAGGAACCTCTGCGCTGTCTTGCCCTGTCACAAAATGAGTAACCATGTACATATACTAGTTTCAGAAACAAAAAATAAAAACAATGTGAGAATAAAATTAAAAGGCACTCATGTCCGTAGGACCTAGGTTGTTAGAGTTGATATTTAGTGTGTATCCATTTCTACAATAAAAATGAAATAATTTGTTAGTGTTTTATAACCGTTTCCAGTACAGCCTATTTGTAGTCCTAACACGCTGTTTTTAAAGGTGTCCGTATTCATGGGATGGGGAAGGCACAATTATTTCAGCAGCCTCTCTTGGGAAAAACACAGGGTTTCTCCGGTATTTTACAACTCTGCTGTGGAGAGCTTTGGTGCTAAATCATTGCATCTCACAGGAGCATCGCTCAACTTCCATTCCACCTTCATAGTGCTCCTCCTGGTCTTGTTTGAATGGAAGGGAGCAAGAGGGCCACTGGCTGGAGTGGGTGGGCACAGGGAACCCCTCTCACCCACAGACCTGCTGGGCACCGGGCTCCTCAGAAGCCACGGTGTGACTCACAGTGTTGTTGGTTTCCTGAGTGTTTGCTGTTTCTTTGGTGCTAATGACAGCAAATTGCTAATGGCTGTGAAAAGCTAATTGTTTTCCAAGGTGTTTCTCTCTGTCCTGATTGTGGGGAGCACACAGTCACAGTAAGCAGAGACTCATTAGCACCTCTGATGGATCGCTCTTGGGGGGGGGATCCTCCTCACAGGCTGGCTAATATCCAAGCCTTCAGTGACCTAGAGCCGGGAGCCTTGAGCCTGGCGGGGAAATCAAAGCAGCGGAAGCAGTCCCCAGGAGAAAACAAAGGAAGCAGATAGAGTGCCCTGCTCTTCGGATGGAGAACCTGAGGAACAGAAAGCTCCTCTTTGCACGCAAGTCTCCTAAAATAATACCAATGTCCTAGCTGGACCAAGCTGGCACCATGCGGGGTGCTTATGCTTCTTTCTCTTCTGAGGGGAATGATGAGACTTAAAGAATGAATGATTTCCCTCCAAACTCTTTTACTCAAGGGACTAGTGTCTCAATTTCTTGTTTGTATGATTCATTTTAGTTGTCAAGACAGGATCTCACTATGTAGTCCAGACAGTTAATTCACCATGGAGCTCAGGCAAGACCAGTTCCCCAAGGGTAAAATGACTGGCTTCTGTCACCATTCAGGTCTAGAGACTGACTTAGCTCTCTGTCTCTGTCTCTCTCTGTCTCTGTCTGTCTCTGTTTCTGTCTCTGTCTCTGTCTCTGTCTCTGTCTCTCTCTCTCTCTCTCTCTCTCTCTCTCTCTCTCTCTCTCTGTGGTCTTGACCTTCTCTGGGGAGGGGTCACCGTCTGGTCTGGGAGGCTTTCTTGGAGGTGGAGTCTGGGCTGCAGCCACTCCCAGGGGGAGGGACCTTGGAATGGAGTTTTCTGCCCAGCATTTTAAGATGGATGCCAGGGGACTGGAGTGAAGTCCCCACTACTAAACATACACTAGTTAAGCTAGTTGAATCTTCCTTTCTGTTGCCTTCCTGCCTGGAAGGCACAACATCTTCCCTACTTCCACTGAAGTTCTGTATTCTAGACGACCTGTGTAAAAACAGCAGGTATTAGGTTACCTGTCGCTGCTCTGTCCTTTGACTTGGGTTCAGCAATGGTTTTTTTTTTTTTTAGCTAAAGCGAGCGCAATAATGATTCTGGCACCTACTCACACCACTAGAAGTGTCCAGCAGTATTTGCACAGGCTCATTAGAATCGTGCAGCTGGAGGAATGCATTTCAGACCTCCCCCTCCCGCCTCAATCCCTCAAATGCATCTCTCCACTTTTGCCTTCCTCTCCCCAGGCACTGTAATCACTTACTGCTTCCTACTGGTCATTTCACATGCAAAATTATGCTTCCAAGTCTTACAACTTTTCCAAAAAGAAGTAGAATTGACACCAATAGAAATTAATGGAGAACAGGCTCCAAAGCCACAGAGAAACCCTGTCTCGAAAAACAAAACAAAACAAAAAGAAATTAATGGAGAAGCTAGACCTGGTGCCTGGGATTGCCAGGAGCCGATTAGCTGGAGTTCACCTTACACATTTTTTGAGAAAACAAAGCAAAGGGATCCATCTATTGGGGCAGCAGCCTGCTAAGGCAGGATAGAGAAAACAACATTGAAAAGCAAAACACCATTTACAGTTAAAGGACAAGTTGCCTCCGCAACCATAAACTAGTGGTGGCTGCGGATGCAGAAGTGGCCTCACCTGCCATCTCCTTTTCTCCTGCCTCATTAGCTTAACAGAGACAGCAGGTTCCTTTATTGGCTTGGCCATTCACAGTGCAAAGAACTGAAGAACTGGCGCTAAAGTTAATGTTAAACTCTCAACCAACGCAATCGATCCAGTAATGAGATTTGGTGTGAGCAAAAGGAAGTCAGCAGGACAGAGGAGTCGGAATTTCCACCTCTTCAGGTCGGTGTTGATTGAGGTTGACAAATTACCCCTGGCATAATTATTTTAGGCAGATGATCTGGTTCAGTAAGGGAGCTTGATGCAAATGATTGACCCCAGGGAAGCACAGAAGAGCCAAGGGAGGCTTCCGGATTATAAATAGGCTGCCTTCCAGAGAGCTAGTCCTGTTCGGTTCTGTCAGGTCTCAGAGTAAGATGAGTTATTTCAGCTCTGCCATTCCTGTTAGTCACTACTGGCCAGGGCAAAATGAGGTCTACTTCCTCATTTCAATGTTCAGCTGACATTGCCAACAGCCACTCCTCAGGAGGAGAGAACTGTCACATGAAGCCACACTTCCCAAACGACATCAGTAACAGCAATACATCTTGCTTGAGTTTGAAGGAAAGCCAGTACTCTTCAGAAGACACTCTGACCTTTCAGCAGAGCCTCTCCCAGGATTCCCTAGAGCAGGAGCACGTGAGGGGGAGCCAATGACTTAGCAGTCACCGACTGCACCCCACCCCCTTCCCTTATGGTTTCTGCAGCCAACAGTTCTAACCTTAATAGTCTGCATCTCCCTCTTTTCCAGTCTCACTTGTTCTTCCCTAGTTTGGGGTGCTACGTCTTCTCATTTGAATTAATTACAGCAATAGACAAGTAAATGTCCCTGTGCCCCTAGGTTTATCACCCTATCTGCTACAGCATGCTTTAAAAAAAAAAAAAAAACTCCAAATCTGATTATGTTATTTGTTTGTTAAAAATATTTGGTTAGTTTCCAAAGCTTCGAGGTTGAAGTTCAAAGTCTTTCTTTAGTTTGGCAAAATGAAAATATCAGTAGACTTTGTAGGACTCTTCTTCTAGAAGGGTGTAGAAGGCCCCAGGCACAGGTAAATGCTTCCTTAGCTAGCTTCTTGTGGCAGTAGAAGAAATGGATTTCTTTGACACCAGCTATGCGGTACGACATAAGGATTAGGTCCTCTGAGGCCAGAGCTTGGGTTAGAAACTTCCATCTGGGTCAGGTGGTATGATAAACTAACAGAAGGTTTACCCTCCAATATTCATATACCCAGATTGTGATGCCTGATGGGATGGGATTAGGAGGAGCGGCTCTTTAAGAAGTAAATAGGTATTAGATCATGTTGTAGAGTCCTTGAGAGTGAGGGAAAGGCTTTTATTAAGGGGTTACAGGGAGCCTTCTTCCTACCATCTGAGACCGAGAAATAGGACATGCTCCCTCCTCCCATCTATTCTTGAACCTTCAGCCTCACGGAACTGTGAGGAATAACGTTGGTGGTTCAGAAGCCAGACCGTATATTCTGTCCAACAGCCAGGCCCAAGCGAAGTTCCTAATAAAATATTGAATTTCCAGTTAACCTTGAGTTTCAGAGAAACAATGACTAGCTTTGGAGATTGTGTTTCATGTAGCGTTTATGGGTCTGAAGTCCAAATTTTACAAGGTATCCTGTATCTTTCTGTCTGCCAAAGATGACAACCTTATACCAGTGTGGGGTGGAAGGTGAGACCGAGGACAATGCCCGAGGGTATCAGGAGGGGAAACCTGAGTCCGATGCAAGGGCTGCCAGTTAAATGCGACAGATGACACAGGTCCACTCAGCACCACCCAGAAAAACCTCCAGAATAAAAGAGAAATAACAACAGTGACAAATATATGACGTGAAGAAAGATGGGACTAATACCTGACCATAGATAACAGATTTCCAAACACTTCGGATCATAGAACATAACATATAAACAGGAACTGATAACATAGTGGACGTGTGCGTGTGCGTGTGTGTGTGTGTGTGTGTGCGTGTGTGTATGTATGGGGGGGGTGTTGACCAGAGGAGACACAGATTAAGCAGCAAAACATCTAGAAAGGCAGCCTGGCACGCTACACTTGTAGGTCAGAGGGGTTGATAAAGGGTTATAGAAGGGGCAGATAGCACACAGGGATCTGCTGTGTCTCAGGGCCCAGATTGAAGGTGGATCTTTCTACCTCAAAGATCTAGATTGTGAGTGGGTCTTCCCATCTCAGGGGATTTAATAAGAAAACAGTCCCCCACAGGTGTACCCAGCTGTTTGGGTTTTAGTTAATCCTATTTGCTGTCGAGTTGATAGTAAACACATAGGAAGGAATGGGAAATAAGAAACAGAAATGTAAACATGGTACAGACATAACATAACCAGCAGAATAAGTGGGAGACAATGTAAAACTTAGAAAGCAGGACAGATGTCCAAAGGGATGACAGGAGAGAGAACACAGTTTAAAAAAGAAATCCAGATGAAATAGCTAGAGTAGAAATCCCCATAGGAGAGAACAGAAGAAGCAGAAAGCAGAAAATCACCAAAGGGATGAATTAAGAATGAGCACTTCCATTTCAAAAGGGCTCAGTGAGTATATAAGACTACGACTCAAAAATACTAATGACAGTATGGGCCATGGTGGCACACGCCTTTCATCACAGCACGTGGAAGGCAGAAGCAGTCAGACCTCTGTGAGTTCAAGGCCAGTGAGTTCCAGGACAGTGAGGGATACATAGAGAAACCTTGACTCAGCAGCCCCTGCCCCCCAAAAAGCAAGCTCCGCAAGATGGATCTGAAAAATAAGTAAAAGCACTTATGCCAAACCTGATGGCCTGATTTGATCCCACAAGATGTAAAGAGAGAATACACCCTGAAATTTATCCTTTGAAACCCACATGAGTTCCATATACCCCCACTACACAATAAATAGGCAAATAAAATTTTAAAATTTTACTTAAGTTTAATTAAAACAAAGTAACAAAACACTGCAGCCACGCTAAGATAACAACTGTCACTTAACTATAAACTTCAAATAGTTAAGATGATGCAGTAAATAATTTACCACAGCCAACACAGTAACAAACCCAACTAAAGGAGATCGCCATCCATACCAGAGACAAAGACATAAGCTTAAAACCTCCTGGGGAAGAAAGAGGTCTCAGATCAAAGAATCAGGCAGAGCTCTGACTCAAGTCATGAGGAAATCCCTTCACAATTCTGTGGGGGAAAAATACTTCCAGCCAAGAACTATCTGATGACAAGCTATCAAGGAAATCCCCTAGAGTGTAGATAGAATGAAGATATAAGGAGGGCAGGGCTAGGATGTCCTGGGAGGATATCACGAGGCAAAATGAGGCCACACGAAGCTGGCTGCCTCAGCTTGGCTTTGCTATCAAGACCCTTGAGTTCCCAGCCCCAAATACATTACATCACAGGAGACACTTATGGTCTTAAATGTTGGAGTTCAGAGGTCCTTGCTCTCACAGATAATCAGTAGGTAAACCAGGAATGCTAAAATGCAGGACTGTCACTTTAATGAGGAGGTTTATAACCTGTCTTCTCCCAGAAGCCTGGGGGTGGAGGTGGTTAATAGCATAAGTGATCATTGTGCTATTTGTATGGCCAGGGCTCTCCCAGGCTCCCACAAACAGGACCAGAGATAATAGTCCAGGTGATTTTACACTATATGACCAGGGACTCCCCCAAGCTCTTACAACCAGGACCTCTGCACTATATGTATGGTCAGGGACTCCCCCAAGCTTCCACAACCAGGACCAGAGGTGGCTAACAGTCTGGATGACTTCTGTGCTATCCTGTATGACCAAGACTACACCAGACCCTCCCCCAGGCCCTTAAGAATGCACATGTAGGCTATCTTTAGAACCCATCTTTATGAAAGAAGCAACATGTGCTCCGAGAAGAGTTTTGATGTAATTATGCCTCTTTGTGCATGCAAAATTGTGTTACACCTACAAAATTTCCCCAGATTGTACTGTACTTTAATATGTCTAAAAATAAACAGCCTGTGTTGAAAGGAGCTGCTTGTTCGTCCCAGCTGCCCAGAACCGAAATAATCACACAGAAACTGTATTATTTAAATCACTGCTTGGCCTATTAGCTCTAGTTTCTTATTGGCTAACTCTTACATCATTTCTATTAATCTGTGCATCACCATGAGGTCGTGGCCTACCAGCAAAGTTTCCACCTGTCTGTCTCCATCCACAGCTCCATGGCTTCTCTCTGGCTCCACCCTTCTTTCTCCCAGCATTCATCTTAGTTTTCCCCGCCTAGCTCTGTTTCCCTATAGCTCTGCTATAGACCCAAAGCAGTTCCTTTATTTACCAATGGTAATCACAGGGAAATCCCACATCAAGTCTGGGTTTCAGACTCTGGAAGTTTGAACCAACAGAGGCTACTGAGTTGTTCTGAACCAGACAGATTTCCTTCTTGCCTTCCATGGATTACTACTCTGCTGTTGATAGCCTTTTCAGAGACCCCCACATTCAAGAATCCCTGCCTACTCATGGCATCACTGCCTACCAGCTGGTAGAATTGGCTTTCACACCTTCTACCCAGTGAACAGACTAAGGCTCATTGCCATTAATGCCATCCCATTCCATCCGCCTTCTTAACCACTTTTCTTTGGTGTCTCGTGGGGCATCAAAGTCTCAGGGAAGTGTCTGTTTGGTGGTTAAATGTAAAGGCCTTTAGGAACCAATAATGTTACTGAAAGTTGGAGACACAGGAAGGGAAAGACCTCCACATTAAGACTAGATGTGTGCATACGGTTCATCTGAAATTTCTCCCAAGAAGCAGAATGTCTTCATTCATTCATTCATTCAGTCATTCATTCATTCGAAGCATATTGGGTACTATGTCTACACTCTACTAGGAATTATGGGGAATATTAGATAATGGTGTATTCTATCTAATATCTTTAATTTTACTTTTTAGGAAAAATGTATGCAATAATCAATATCAAAAGTTTTACAATAGAGCAAATTGAGCAAATTGAACACACCTAAAGGGGAATCCAAAAATCCAAAGACATTTTTAAAAGGTGGACTATATTTTAAAATAGTATTTTAAAATTAATTAAAATTTTTCATACAATGTATTTTAATAATATTCTTTTCCCACCTCCAGACTCTCTCAGATCCTTCCCACCTTTCTATCCCCTTCCCAACTTTATGCTTTCTCTTTCTCTCAAAAAACAGAAATAAAAAAAATTAAACAACAACAACAGAAAATACTAAAACAAAACAAAAAACACAAAAAAATAGAGTCCATTTTGTGTTTGTAGCATAAGATGTCTAGTTGGGGTATTGCCTGCCTCATTGTATGACGACTCCATTTAAATCCCTTTAATGTATGTATATGTTTTAGAAGCTTCCACAGTAACATCTTTTCATCTGATTTTTCAGACGGCCTTTAGTGTTAGCTGTCCTCCGCATGTTCCCTCCTTCACCCCACTCTCCCACACCACTTTCAATTTACTCTCCCATTCTAGTCTCCCCCTTGTCTCTTTATAACATAAGACTCTATTTCCCTTTCCTTGAAAGATCCCCTCCTCACCCCTGGCTCCTTTCTAGCTACCTGACCTCTGTGGTTATTCGGATTAAAACACATATATCTAACGCTTACAAGCTAAATTCCACATATAAGAGACAAGTAATATAATAAGACATCCTCACCAGCCCATGAGATCGCTTATTTTATAGATCTTGGTCATTCCTACTGGGATAAGATGAAATCTCAAAATAGTTTTAATTTGCATTTCCCTGATAGCTCAGGTTGTTGAATATCTTTAAAAGTGTTTGTCAGTCATTTGTGTTTTACCTTTGAGGACTCTCGGCGTATTCCTATTAGACCCACTTTTAAATTGGCTTATTTGTTTTCTTGGTGTTCAAGCTTTTGTTATTTCTTTATATATTATAATTTTTATACTAACCACCTAGTAGATGTGAAATTGGTAAAGATCTATTCCCATCCTATAGGCTACTGCTTTGACCCAATGATGGTACCCTATGCTGTATAGAAATTTTTCAGTTTCATGAGGCGCCATTTGCTAATTGTTGTTCTTAGTGCCTGTGCTATCCGTGTCCTGTTAAGAAAGCTCTTTCTTGTCCCAATAAATTCAAAACTATTCCCTCTTTTCTATCAGGTTTAGTGAATCTTTTCTCAGGTTGAGCTCTGTGGTCCACTTGGAGTTGAGTTTTGTGCCAGGTAATGTATAAGGATCTATTTTCATTTGCTGACATGCAGCTGTCCAGTTGGACCAGCACCATTTGTTGAAGATGTTGTCATTTCTCCACAGTGTATTTTAGACTTCCTTTCTGAAAATCAGATGTCTTTAGGTGTATAGAATTATGTTTGGGTTTTCAACTCTATTCCATTGATCAATAGGTTTGTTATTATGCCAATACCATGCTGTTTTTATTACTATAGCTCTGTAATACAACTTGAAATCTGGAATAGTGATGCTTCCTGTAGTTCTTCTATTACTCAGGAATGTTTTAGCTATCGTGTGTGTGTGTGTGTGTGTGTGTTTTCATATGAAGCTTTAGGTTATTTCTTCAGTTTCTGTGAAGAATTGTGTTAGAATTTTGATGGATATGCATTGAATCTGTAAATTGCTTTTGGAAGGATGGCCATTTTCAAAATATTAACCCTACAAATCTATGAGTGTGGGAGATCTTTCCATCACCTGCTGTCTTCTTCAATTTCTTTCTGCAAATGTCTTAAAGATTTTATTATACAAGTTTTTCCACTTGCTTATTTAGAATCAACCCAAGAAGGCTATTGCATTGAGGCTATTATAAAAGCAATTATTCCCAGATTTCATTCTCCATATGTTTGTCATTTACAAATAGTTCATTTATTTCATTGTGTGAGGGAAAGGGATGTGTATATATGCTGTGGCACACATGTGGAAGTTAAAGGACAATTTGTGGATGTCAGTTCTCTCCTTTACTATGTGGACCTTAGGGCTCAAATTTCACTGGTCAGCCTTGGCAGCAATTACCTTTCCCAACTGAGCCATCTCAACAACACTCACCAAAACACTTTTTGATTAGCCACATAACATACCAGATTCTACATATGACCTCACGTCATGAGCCATAGTCAAGAACAGCTGTACTAAAATTACTGTGCACAAGTATCTCCAGTCTCTCTATGAAGTGCACATGAAATAGGGGGTTTTCATATGGGTGTGAGAGGTGTCACACACAGGTTATCAAGTATTAAAGGCAGAATTCCAGGCAATGAGCTCAGAATAGGACTGAAGTGACCAGAAAAGTCTTTATAAAGGAGATAGCACATAGATTCAAAATAATAAAAGTACCTGGAATATTCCAGCCAGAGGAGAAACAGCAAAGATGAGACTCATCCAAACCAGTCGGGGCCGAGCTAGTGATAGGCCTGGTAAGGTAATGAGGTTGAGTTGTGGGGACTCAAATGGAAGCTACTGGAAGCCAGGAGGACACTAGAGAGGTGAATATTAAAAAGGGGAGCTGTATGTGAAGTCTTCCCCAAATGCCAGCTCCTCCCTAATTATGTCCACACAGAACCAGCAGCTCCTTCCACCATCTTCCAAAAGACCCTGTTCACAGCTTTGATGGTTCCTGCCACAGAGAGTGATGATGATCTACTTGGGGTCTTCTTTCTCTGTCATTCCAGGAGATATGAAGACCCCAATATGTGTTATCTATCCTATCTATCTATCTATCTATCTATCTATCTATCTATCTATCTATCTATCTATCTATCATCTATCTATCCTATCTATCATCTATTTATCATCTATCTTTCCTATCTATCTATCTATCTATCTATCTATCTATCTATCTATCTATCTATCTATCTATCTATCTATCTATCTATCTATCCTATCTATCATCTATTTATCATCTATCTTTCCTTTCTATCTATCTATCTATCTATCTATCTATCTATCTATCTATCTATCTATCTACCTACCTACCTATCTACCTTTGCCCTTCAGTCTGCACTGCTGAGCACCTAGCCATGGGCACAGTGAAGGGCCAGGATGGACTTGGTGAAGAAACAGTGAATGAAGATGGTAGGGCTGAGAGAGGCTCGGTATGGAAAGGAGTGTGCAGTGTCCTCTGTGATCTCTTTCTGACTCCATCTCCTGGGGCCACCAGGTCTCTCTTCAGCACCCTAGTGATGTTGTGTGCTTCTGCCACTCAGAATCAACCCAGAATTGGAGTTCAGAAACCTGCAAACCTCTGTACCTGTGTAATATTTGACTCTTAGACTCATACCCTGCTGTGTCATAAGCTGTTCAACTGCAAAGCAAACCAATAAACAATTTGGCCCTTACCCGTTCATTTTCTTTTGCCCAGAATAGAAGACCATCTCCTAATGTATCTATAGCTCTACCATTTACCTGTCTGTCTATATCTATCATCTATCTATATGTCTCATCTCTCTCCCTCCCTCCCTCCCTCCCTCCCTCCCTCCCTCCCTCCCTCCCTCCCTCTCCCTCCCTCCCTCCCTCCCTCTCTCCCTCCTTCTTCTTCTTCTTCCTCTCTCTCTCTCTCTCTCTCTCTCTCTCTCTCTCTCTCTCTCTCTCTCTCTCTCTCTCTCACACACACACACACACACACACATTTAGGATTAGGCTTCCATAGTGAATATGGAGAATTTTGCTATCAATTCCGCATCTGTCAATTCCCAATCACCATCAAGACTATCAAGTATTAGAAGCTAAGTGTCTGCTTTATATTTACAAAGCAGTCTCTTGTGCTTCCCTCGGGGCTCTGACTACTCCTTCGAGGTGACAGGATCCTAGTAGAAATGGGTCAGGTGACAGTGATCCTCATGCTGGGAGGACTGAGCAAAGCTGACTCTTAGTTCTTTAATTACTACTGGTGGGATATGATCTACAAGCGGCATTATTCCTAGAAGATATGCCACAACACCGAATTATTGTTTTTTTTTTTAATTATTTCATGACTCATTTCTTCCGGTGTTTATCCCCACAGCTCCAAGCGGCCACAGCTTTGTGAGACCCATACTGAAATGGCTCCATTGTCTGGGCTTTGTTTCTTCTCTGCCCCTACCCCCAAGTCACCCTGCTTCATTCCCTAGGATTAAAGAAACAGCCGGCCTGCCAGTGTATCCGTTTATTCATCTTATCTCACTCAGAGACAGACTTACACACATAATCTTTTTTGAATAAATAGTACTCTGGGCTCACCTTTGTTCGGTATTTCACTGAGCAATTAGAGAAATAAAAAGCTAAAAGAAATTCTTAGAAAGGCGCAGAGGGAAAGCGAATAAGACATGGTTTCTGCCCTTGGGCTGCCTAAGGAAGCCAGCAGGCACTGATGAGGAAATGTACCATGCTGTGGAAGCGCCACTCACGGCCTTGCTTAGGTTCATTCCTGGGTCATTGGCACTGTTGTAAATGAGGTATTTCTCCTGGTCTCTTTCTCTGAAAGTTTGTTTCTGACATAAAAAAAAAAATCAGTAGTCAAAGCTAGTGATTTTTCTCACCTTAATTTTATTTTTTGCAACTTGACCGAAAATGGTACAGAATCATTTGATATTTTTAATAGCATCAATCTTAATTTATGATTTATTAAATATATGACTAATTATTAAATTATGACTTGATAACAATTTTTAAACTATCTATAAAGCCAAAAATATCAGAACTCACACCATACCCATTAGCACAGCTAACATAAAAGCAAACTAACTGGGTGTGATGGTGCATGCCAGTAATTCCAGCACTCAGAGGGCTGAGGGCAGCCTGGACTTTATAGCAAGGCTCATTTTGAAACCGACAAAAATGGGAACCAAAATCAAACTCTCAAACCCAGGACCCTTAGAATATAATGAATGTACTATAAAAGTGAACCCTTGGGTCTGGAGACAAAACTCAACAGTAGAGCACTGTCTAGCATGCACGGCACCCAGGGGTCAATTGCCAGGGCTACAAAAAACAAGCAAGACAGCAGCATCAACTCAATCTTTCAAGAACTGTTCATGCACTTCTCATAGAAATGCATGATCATGTAGCCACTAAAGGAAACAGTGAGGCAGAGCCTCACAACAGGAATACCTGCAAAAGAACACTCTCCAGGTTAAAGGAGGAGAATCCTGATAGACCCTAGATCGGGCACACATCCTAAGATCATTTACTAAGTAAAATAAGCCAGGCAGAAAAGACAAACATTGTGTGAGTCCATTTGTAAAACTCTAAGTTTACAGAGCTAGAATACAGAATAGATGTTACTAAAGTCCTGGAGGAGAGACTACTGAAGGGTTATTATTTAATAGAGAGTGCAGTTTGGTAAGATGAAAGCATGCTAGAGATTGGCTGCACAGCAAGGGGAATGTATTTACTACCAAACAGTAAAAAAATAATTAAGATGGAAAAGACTGTGTTTTGAGTATTTTATTAAAATTAGTTTTTTAATTTCTAACAGAAAAAGCTATTCATGTATAAAATACTCAAAGAATCAGTTAAAATATTATATTTAAAAAGAAACAGAAAACTCCATACTCCAATCTCTCTTGAAATAATTATTGCTACCCCATAAAGTGCACCTAAGTTTAGTTGCTTAAACAGTCAGAGCTTCTTGTGTCCATGTCAGTTCAGAGTGATTCTTGGAGCAGACTGTCCTCTGAGCTGAGATAGCTCATCTTATCTGAAGATCCACTTTGAGAAAATCTGCTTCCAGTATTGTTGCTGCAGAATTCAGTTCCTTGAAGGCTTTAAACTTAGGGTCTTCCTTCCTTCCTTTTTCAGTACCCTGCCACAGGCACCCCTCCATGCTTCCCCTTCCCACATGGCTGCTGACTGATGCCAGGAGAGCATAAAGATCAGAAGTAGGCAGGAAGATTTTTCCAGAATAATCTTGGAAACAGTTCACCACTCTCGTTCTACTCAATTTCTTAGGTGCAAGTCACTAGGTCCAACTCAGTTAAAGAGAAAAAAATCACAGATTTTCATGGATAACAAGCAATAGGAATTGCTGAATAGCAGAGAAGCTTCCAGAAGAATTTTTAAATAAATGAGAGTGTAAGAAGAATTGATTAAGACTTGAGGAAGTAGGAAGAAAAAAAATTACAAGTTTAACACCAGAACACACTGGCCCAACAACTATATGATGCATTGTTTTCAAACACACATGTGCTGTTTTCCAAAGTTAACAGCATTTTGGCCATGAAACAAATTGTGATACCTTTTAAGCATTTAAATAATGCATTGTCCTAAGGTAGTGGAAGTAATATAGAAATCAATGCCAAAGATAGACTGGATTTCTGCCAACGTTTTACAACTAAACAATGTTCTTCTACATATTCGACAGATCAAAGAGAAGCATAATCATAGACGTTAGAAAATATTTTAACTGATTATAATTATAATTTAAATCGGGCACGTTAAAACTTGCAGAGAAAATCTATTTTGACATAATTTCAAGGCAAAACATGTTTGAAACAACCAGAGATAACATGCAGTAATGAATTTTAAGATATTAAATATCAACATTGCTTAAGTCCAGTGGATAAGAAACAAGCTAAGTAACATCCGAATATGTCTAGGGAGTAAGCATGATCCCAGGAGTCCAGCACCATCACCAATCCTGCCAGGCGAACAGCTACTTGGCAGCTCTGGAGTAGAAGTGAGATATCTTTCTTCTCAGAATGCAAAGCATTTGGATTTGCCTTCAAATGCGGAGAATTTACAAAACAAATAATTAACCGAGAAAATATCATTTAAGATGAGAGGGAACAGGCAGTGAGGGAAAGTAGGAGCTAAAGATAGACTGCCTGGAGGGCGGTTGTGAAATCAGTGAACCTCAGTCCTGTGTTCCCTTATTGATCTTCTGTCCAGACGATCTGTCCATTATCACAAGTGGGTTATTGAGGGGCCCTACTGCTTGCTATTGCACTGTTAGTCTGCCGCTCCTTTCAGTTCATTTAGTGGTAGCCTTTTGTATTTAGGTGCTCTGATATCGGGGGTGTTTGTCTTTATGACTGTTTTCTTGTTGGGTGTCCTTTATCATCATGTGATGACCTCTTTGCCTCTTTTTATTGCCTTTGATTTAAAGTCTATTTTGTCTGATCTGAGTGTGGCTATTCCTGCTTTCTTTGGTTTTTACTTGTATACAGCATTGTAGCACAAATTCTATTTGGTCTTAATAAATAAAAACCTGGAGTCAGGTATTGGGGGCGGGGAGGTGAAAGCTGAGAGATCAGAGAAGCAGAGTGGCCAGCCACTAGAGAGACCGTTTACCCCTACTGAATCCTCAGACTGAAGGGGCAATCCTGTCTCTACTAATCCTCAGACTGCATGCTCAGACTGCATCTGAGCTCCTGTCTCCTCTCCCTTATATTCTCTGCTCAATCATATCCCTGTCTCCATCTCCCTTGTGCTGAGATAAAAGGCATGGGACTCTCAAGTACTGGGATTAAAAGTATGAGCTGCCACCACCTGGCTCTGTTTCTCTTTTAGACTGGATTGATTACACGGAGTCCAGGGTGGCCTTGAACTCACAGAGATCTGTCTGTCTCTGTTTTATGAGTGCTGGGATTAAAGTTGTGTGCCACCACTACCGGGCTTCTATGGCTAACTAGTGGCTTAGCTCTGCACGCTGGTCTTCAGGCAAACTTTGTTAGATTACAGATAAAATATCACTACAGAACATCACTTTCTACCTCCCTCCCCATTTTGAGTTGATATGTATGCCCTTAAACTAATGAAGCAAACCCTTTACAGGAAGCAGTTTGACTTTATTTTTTCCTTACCACTTTCATTCACTCTTTGTCTTTTAGCTGAAATTAACTCATCTGTGTCCAGGGTGATCATTGAGAGGTAAGGACTATCTGTTATTGCTTTGTATCTTGTTTTCTGACCCTTCCTTACGCTGTCTTTGTGATTTGCCCATTGACTGTCGTCCCGCACTTTAGAACATTTTCCTGATTTTATTTTTTGGTTATTATGCAGCTTACGGTCTTTAGGGTTTTTCTATTGCTCCGATGAAACACAATGACCAACCTAGGAGGAAAAGGTTTGTTTGGCTTACATTTCTACACCATAGTCATCACTGAAGGAAGCCAGGACAGGAACTCAAATGGTGGGAATCTGGAGGCAAGAGTTGATGTAGAAGCTATAAGAGGTCTTCTTTACCACCTTCCTCAAGGCTTTCTCAGCCTGCTTGCTCTATTATTATAGAACCCAGGACCACCAGCCTATGGCCAGTACCACCCACAATGGCCTGGGCCCTCCCACATCAACCACTAATTAAGAAAATGCACGACAGGCCTGCTTGCATTCTCTCAGTTGGAGTTTCTTCCTCTCTGATGACTCTATCATGTGTCAAGTTGACATAAAAGCTGTCAACACTCTTACATTGGATATTGTTTATGTGATAGGCTATTTCAAACTGATAGCAATTTAATTGTGATTGTATACAAGCCCCATACCTTCAATCCTTCCCCTGCTCGGTTTAAGTGATATGTTTTATGTATTGGAAAAATTTGTTTCCCTTAACGGTGTATTGCTGTTACAGTTATCCTTAATAATTTGCCTTTTGGCCTCTGTAGTTAAAGGGATTTATTGTAGCGCTAAACTGCTTTACAGAACACTCTTACTGTGTTAGAGTATTCTGCCTGTGCTGATATCACATTGCGAAGTTTCTTGCACTCATGCATTTAATGTTAAATTTCCTATGAGAAAGACCTCATGATGATTCATCGGTGTTGTTTGTCTAGGCAACTTTTTCTTTTTCCTACGTTTCTGAAGGACTCTGCCAGGTAAGATATTAACTGGCAGTTTTTCTTCAGTGCTTGAAATGTATTACTCCATTCCTCCCAGTTTGTGGTTTCAGCAGAGAAATCCAAGGACGGCCATTTTGAGACAACATGGGATGTGAACTTTCTTTGTAAAAAAAAATAATCATTACATTTTTGTTTATTTGATATGTGTGTGTATGTGAGAGAGCGAGAGTAAAAGAGAGAAAGGAGAGAGAGATAGTAAGAGAAAGAGAAAGAGAGAGAGAGAGAGAGAGAGAGAGAGAGAGAGAGAGGACAAATTGCCAAAGTTGGTCCTCTCCTTCTACCATGTAGGTTCTGGGTATTAAATTCAGGTTGTCAGGATGGGCAATAAACACCCTCACCTGCGTGATCTCACTGGAGATGATGTTTCGTATTGCCTTTTACTCCTAGAATTCTTTCTTTGTCTTGTGATTTAATTATTTTCTTATAATGCATCTTGGCTACCTCCTCTTTGCAGCTGAGTTTGACTGGAAACGCCAGCCATCTAGAATGTTGAAACCCTCTTTCAGTCAATGCTTCCTTCAATATAGTCTGGGTATTTTTTTCCTCTCTGTTCTTCCTGAATCAGTTGTTAGGCGAAGGCTGTCATGATGGTATTACTTTATCCTTTTTACCTGCTTTTATCACTGACAAATTTCAGAGCTGGGCATGGTGACTCATGACAGCAATTCATGAATTCATGAAGGTGAAGCATGAATTCAAGGCCAGCCTGGACCGCATACTGAGTGAAAGAACCAGGGTAGGCACAGTACACACCAGGACCAAACCCTCAGCACAACAGAGATGTATTTGCCACAGAGGGTCAGAGGACAGGGACAAGAGACAAAGACGGAAAAGAGGACAAGGGAGGAGGAAAAGGTGCAAGGGCAGGGGCATATTTGCCCTGGAGGGACAAAAGCCTGACTCTGGATAGAGAGAAGACAGGCATGGCCTATAGGCAAATGGAAGTTTATCAAGGTAAAACGGGAGACCCCTAGCCCATGTTAGGATGGGGTGTTTAATTTTGATTAGAAAGGTTAATTAGGGTAGCCAGTATGGGTATTTTGATTGCTGGACTTCAATATTTTGGTAGCTGAACCTTGGTGGTCAACCTGAGGAGGAGGGAGGGGCCAAGTAAGGGAACAGAGCCTGTTGGCTAGTTTAGGGATGTAATCTAACAATTTTTAGCAAGGAGGAGAAGGGTAAAAGGCAAAACCTGTCTGCACCGTGTTTGCGATGCTCAGGCCTGCCAGAGCTCTTCAGGGAGTCTCAGTCCACCTTAGGTTATAGAGTGAATCCCTATTTCAGAGAGCGTTTTTGGCCAGTGTTCTTTCTAAGCCCACTAATTCTGCTGATCCACCCCGCTGTTGAGGCTTTCTGTTGACATTGTCAGTTTGGTTAATATGCTTTAAAAATATTTAGAATCCTGTTTGGTTCTTTTAGCCTGTGTTTCATTTCCCAAACTTCTAAGTTGGTTGAGAGGACTTTTCCTGAAATTTTGTCAGTTTTTAAAATTATCATTATATTGATTTGGAGGGGAAGGCATGCCAGAGCTCATGAATAAAGGTCGGCACACAACCAAGAGAGACTCAGCTCTCTCCTGCTCTTTAGGCCCTGGTGATTGAACTCACGTTGTTATACTCATTAGCAAAAATCTTTACCTGCTGAACCATTCCACTGGCTCTGGTTTTATTTTTTGTTTTTGTTTTCATATGAAGGAAACATTTATTAAATATTTTCTAGGTATGTTATAACAAATCCTGATCATATAGCTTATTTTACCCCTTTCCCAGAATTTTTATTAAAATAGCATGGTTCAAAGAAAGTAATATGAGCCCTATGTATAATATTTAACCTTTGAGGAAAAACATCAGCTGAAGATAAACTAAACTTACTATCTTACTAAGTAATCATAGCAAATGTTTTGTTTTCACTACTATAAACATTAAGGTTTTTTTTCTTTTCATCCTTAAAATCTGTGTTTTGAGGGACTAGAGAGAAGTCTCGGTAGAGACTTACAGAGGACCCAGATTTGATTCCCAGAATCCTTACCTCTGTTCCAAACAATCTGTATATACATAGAACCAAAACATTCATAAATATAAAAGAAAAGAAAAGAAATCCAAAAGAAATTTTTAAAAAATAAATCTTGTGTTTTAAACTGACAAAGCATTTTAGTCTAGTCCCAGTTCAGAGACCCAAAGGCCACCTAAATTCAATGGTCATGAAAGACATTGGCTCACACCTTTCCACTATTAAATGTGTCTCCCTGCTGATGCTCACTTGCTGCAATGTTAAGCCCAAAGGTTAAATCAAGCCATACCATTGGCAAAACTTAACTCCTGATCTAACATTGAACTGATGCTCCCACAATGCCTGACACTCAGTCCATGACTACAGGAATGTCTGACCTAAGATTCCAACTCTTCCATTGTCTAATTGCAGACTCTAAGACACTGTCAGTGTTTCTCTTCATGTTATTTGCCATAATAACTAACTCTTTTGAATTTCCCTACTTACAATGTGTGCACACAGGTGTTTCTCTCATACTGTTCCATGAAGGAAGGAGCCTCTGTCTTGCTACATCTTTGTGCTTCTATAAAATGCATCATAGACATTACATGTCTGATGAATGTATAGCTCTGCATGGGTTAGGAGCCTCAGCCAGGTTCTCACCCCATCATCACAGAATTCCATGTTATGTCAATAAGGGCAGTAATGGCTGGCTCTTCTTCAAAACCATTTCTTATGCCCAAACCCTAATCATTAAAGACTCATTGGGAATTTTCCACTCACCAGAACCATATTTTTCCTATCTTCAACTTCCTTGTGATCCAACATATATCAAAATGAGGATTGTTCAGCCCTTCCCAGCACATTCTCAAGATTGGGATACACACACGAGAGAGAGAGAGAGAGAGAGAGAGAGAGAGAGAGAGAGAGAGAGAGAGAGCGCGCGCCAGGGCTGAATTATGGACATTATGACATTATACTTTTGGTCTTGCTTTTTTTTTTTTGTCTGTTTTCCTCTGGTTCTCCAGTCTCCTTTGAGGGGATTCTGCTGAGACTTCCATCAATCATTTCACAGGGTTTCGTTTATTTGTGGGCCACTACTGACTTCTTGAAGTGTTCCTGGTTCTTTGTAAACTTTGTGTCCTTTTGCTGGTGTACACATGTTTGATGGATTTGCCCCTTCTGGTTTCTTCAGGCATTCTTTGGTGGGCACAGAACTTGATTATTTAGCTCCAACTCTGAATGGATTTCTAGCTGCCAGAGATCCTGAATAGGCAGATCTGTCTGTCAAGACCTCTGTTTGAGCTCGATGCCGCCTCTGCATTGAGGCTGAGTAGAACTTCTGGCTATGCCCTATGATCTGATGAGCCCACTGGTTGACCAGTATCACAAAGAAGAAGCTATTAACTGGGAATATAACTGGGAATAGTAATCATGTCTGGCTAGGTAGCGTTATAGGCTGTTTTCCATGGCTGCTATTTTATAAGACTCTGGATATTTAAAGGACTAAGGTTAAATGGCAGCTTAGAAGCTACATCTTTAAGATCAGAGGGAAGAAAGTCAAGATTGAAAACCATCATCAGAGAAAAAAATAAATTACAGAAAACAAAAATATGATTAGGTGAAATTATCTCCAGAGAGAAGTAAACTGTTTCCTCCCACATTGCACCAGTTGCTTTTACTGAACTGAGTTCTCTGGGAAGTGAGTTCAAGAGTCCTGGGTGTCAGAGAGCTGGAGAGAGACAGTATGGACACCCAACTTGAAGGCTGGATTCAGAATGCCCAGACAGGGTACCAGAGCCCAATGGGCAAAGCACCAGAAGAAAGGTGCAGGAGTCTGAAGCTTAGAGATGTACAAGTCACCCCTTCCCATCCTTGACAATGTCTGTGCAAGCTGCACTGTATTGGGAACCTGAAAATTATGAAGCAGAACTTGGTGCAGAATTCTAATAGAAGCAGCAAAGATTGATACAGACAGCAGCAGAACTGTGGCATGGAACTCCGAAGCCAACGCTTTCTCAGGTGGTCTCATCCTTCCGCTCCCACAGGAAGTGTGCAGTATTATGTGGCCCAGTATGCTGGTGGCCCCAATGGCAAACACAGCAAGATTGCCATCGCTTGTTTGAATTATAAAGACTCCCACGCCTCCCCATCTGGCCAGACTGATTCTAAAAAGACAGGACAAAAGAACACGGAACGGTATATTGCCAAGCAGGAAGGACTCCAGCGAAGGCAAGATGGTAACCCCTTTTGCTTTATTGCTTATTTTTTGAATAAAATACAAAATTTTATTTTGTACTTTTCACTTTTTTCATACTTCTCTACTTGAATTGAATGGCTGCTGTTTGAACAGGGGTTTCACTAAACAGGTTTTAAAGCTGTCCTTTCTTTTTCTAGCCCTAATTATAATATATCCCCAGTTCTTCTCCCTTTAATCCTGACTTCTCATTCTCGCTTTACTCACTCTTCCCCCTTCCATGCCCTCTTCACTTCACTATCTAAAGATTTGACAACCTTAGCTCGGCAATCTATAGATTGCAGCTTCCCTACCAACTACCCTGGTGTCACAAACTGTCAGCCTTAAAGGTGACACAGATGATGCACACACAGGTGTCTCCTCTGCAGTCACACAAACTGCTGCCAAGCTACTATAGCTGTACCGTCAGCTTTCTGCCTGGGAATAAGACCAAGTAGAGGGAATAAGACCAGAAGGATTTACATAAAACAAAACAACCAAAAATAGCAAAGAGAGGTGAAAAAAATAAGATACAACTGGTAGATAGATGTATTATAAAGAATAAAAAATATAAAAGGGAACACACAACAAAGCACGAGGCAACAATTGAGAAATCTAAGACAATGAGAGAGTTTATGGGCCAGAAAAAGATTATAAACTCTTACCCTCTAAAAAAACTCATCAATGACCATAAAGTTCAAATAAGTAGACGAATGAAGTAAAGAAAATTAATTCAGTACCTATATAAGAAGGTTATCAAAGCCAGATGATAATAACATGCAGAGAAAAATTTAAAATGCAGAATAAAAATTTAGCCAGGAAATCGAGATGCTTAAAAAGAGCCCAGCAGAATGAAGCAAATATAAAAACAAAATGAAAGCGTCATAAACAGACAAAACTAAACAGAAGAAATGATTTTATGGATGTTGGACAGAGTTAAGGAAATGTTACATCCAGTTGCAAGTAAGAAAAATATTAATGGACATGACCCAAATTTTCGAATGCTCTGGGATAAGTTCAAGAAAGAGAACCTAAGAAGTCATGTGGTAGAAAACATGCAATAACATCTTGGACAATTATTCAGTGAAAAGAGAAGAACATTTTGGGCTGGAGAGATGGCTCAGAGGTTAGGAGCACTGCCTGCTCTTCCAGAGGTCCTGAGTTCAATTCCCAGCAACCACATGGTGGCTCACAACTATCTATAATGAGATCTGGTGCCCTCTTCTGGTCTGGTGGCATACATGCAGACAGAACACTATACACAATAAATAAATAAATAAATAAATCTTTAAAAAAGAGAGAGAGAGAAGAACATTTCTCAACCCTAGAGAAAAAAAATGGATACATAAACACAAGAGGCATTTACATTCTCCAATAGACATGATCATAAAAGAATTTCTTCATGTTATACCATAGTCAAGATGTCCAAAACACAAATGGTCTGGGGAGATGGCTTAGTGGATCAGTCACTTCTATGTAAGCAACAGGACCAGAGTTTGGATCTCTCGCGCTAGGATTAAAGGCATGTACCACTACCACCTTGTTTCTATGGCAAACTAGTGTAGCTACTGGGATTAAAGGTGTGTGTCACTACTGCCAGGTCTGTAAGGCTGACCAGGGTAGCTGTTTTACTCTCTGATATTCAGGCAAGCTTTATTTATTAAAATACAAATGAAATACCCCTACAGCCCACCTATAATTTAGTACTCAGGAGGTAGATGCAGGAGATTCCAGGAACGAGGTGATGAGCCATATTAGTAGGATCAGTAAACCTTGGGTTCAAGTGAGAAACTCTGTTTCAATATGTAAGATTGAGAGCAACTGAGGAAGACACCAAACACTGACCTATACTATTGAAAGGGTTCACAGATTCAGTGGAATAAACAACAATGACATTTTTTAAATAATTAGAAAAACAATTCTAAAACACACATAGAAATATAAAACATCACAAGTAGTCAAAGTAATCTGTAGCCGAATGAACATTGTTGGAGCTATCATAGTACCTGACTTCAAATTATATTACAGAGCCATAGTGACAAAAATAGCATGATATTAGCACAAAAACAGACACGCCAACTAATGAAATAGGACAGAGCATGCAGAAACATACACGCATCACCACAGCAACCTGATTTTTGATGAGATAAACACCGGAAAATAAACATTGGAGAAAAAATATAGTCTCTTAAAAAATGATGCTGAGAAAATTGGATACCCACATGGAGAAAATTGAAATTAGACCCATATTTTTTACTCTGCACAAAAACAAATTAAAATTGGACCAAAGACTATAGTGCAAAGCTTGAAAAGCTGAAACTGTTAGAGAATATCCTAAGGAAAGCAGTTAGATTTTTGGAAATTACCAAGATATGGGCACAGGCAATAGCCTTCGGGAAAAGATTCTAATCATACAGGAAATAATCTCAAAATTTGACAAATAGGATGACATGAAACTAAAAAGTTTCTGCACAGCAAGGGAAGCAATCAGCAACATGCAGAAAAGGCAACTGAATGGGAGAGAAGTCTGCCCATTATAGTTCAGACAAGGGACCAACAGCCACAACAACATAAAACAACTTCCAAATTAAAGACCCACACGTCAACCCTTCCAATCAGTAAGTGGACCAACAAACTGGGCAATTCTGAAAAGCAGAAATGCAGATGGAAAATAAATAAATGAAAAAATACTCTACATTCCAACCACCATAGGAATGAAAACCCAACTGCTTTAATATTTCATCTCACTCCAATTGAAATGGCAATCATCAAAAGAGCAAATCATAGTCAGTACTGGTGAGGACGTAGAGAAAGAAATCCTGGCTCACTCCTACTGTAATCATAGAGAAATACATACGCAAAGAGTGAACGAACTGAAAAGCGGGTCTTGAAAGTCTTTTCTCTCACCAGGCACAATAAAACAGGAAGTCTATAGTAACACACTTGAACACCTAGGGAGTGTTCTGTAGATTGGACAATTAAGAAATTCCTTTCCAAATAGCCCAAGAGTCAGTGGGAATCATAATGGAAATCAGAATCATTTTTACCTTAATTATCACAAAATAGTTTCTTTCCGTGCTGGAGTTATGGCTCAGATAGTAGTAGAGTACTGGCTCTGGTCAATGTCCACAAACCAACTAAAATCAGATGTGCTGGCAAAATATCACCAACAAAAAAGTTTCAAGACCATATAGGATGCAATTTCAACAGTACTTACAATATATAGTCTGGAATGCTTGCATTAAGAGTTAAAAATGGGTTAAAAATGAGCTAAGAAGCAATCATAAAACCTCAGAGAAAGAACTAGCTAGTAACCCTCCCAAACAGGAGTGGATCATAAAGATAAGAGCAGATTTTAATGAAATAAAAGCAAACATGAAAAGAGTTTACAAAACCAAATCTTGTTTGTTTGCAGGAAAGCTAACAGAATCGATAAGACTCTTGCATTACCAAGGAAAAGTACAAATCTCCAAGGTTAGTAATGAAAATAAAGCCACCATGAGAGACAGAGTAGTTATTAAAAAGGTAAGTTGTTCTGATTTACTTTGTGAATAATTTAGAAAGTTTTGACAAAATTCATAGAAATAATTTAATAAAACTTTGACCTGAGAAACTCAGACTATGTCTCAGACGTATTTTCAAATTCTCCAAAGAAATGATTTAATCGACTACCCTTTCATTTAGATATATACCAGACATGATAAATGAAAACTAGAATGCTGCATTTTTGCTTCAAAATCATGTCTGTCAAGGTCAATGCAAAGGGGAGAAAGAAAAGCCTCAGAGGAATGGGCATGTGGGAGCAGACTCTCTGCAGAAAATGCATAAGCCTGTTGCAGCCCTCATGCTTAGGTACAGTGGGAATGTTTACTTATAGATTTTTTTATGATCACTAACTAGAGTTGTCTAAAGTAGGTCTTAGAGTGTCTGGAATATAATGATGTTCCATTCATGTTCAGCAAATAATACCTTAAGAAAAAATAGCATTTCTGTGTACCCATCTTGACCTCTTTGCTCATATTCTCACTCCTCCCACTCTTCAACTGGACTTTGGGAGCTCAGTCCATTGCTCAGATGTGGGCCTCTGCCTCTGTTTCCATCAGTTGCTGGATGAAGGTTCTATGGTGATATTTAAGAGAGTCATCAGTCTGTCTTAGCTGGGGTCATCCTTGTGGATTCCTGGGAATTTTTCTAGAGCCAGGTTTCTTACTAGCCCCATAATGGCTCCCTCAATCAAGATATCTCTTTCCTTGCTCTTATCTCTGTTGTTCTGAAACAGTCTACCTGAGCTAATGGGAGCTCACCAACTCCATCTGGACAGGGAAGGAACAAGCATAGGTCCCAAGTAGTCCCTCTGAATGTGGTTAACAGTTGTATGGCTGGGGCAGACTGAGGGGCCACTGGAAGTGGCACCAGGATTTATCACTACTGCTTGTACTGGCTTTTTGGGGGAACCTATTCTCTTTGGGTGGATATCTTGCTTAGCCTAGATATAGTAAGGAGAGCCTGTCCACCTATATTGACATGATATATTCCGACAGTCAAAGCAGGCCAAACAAAGTGTGGCACCCAGCGTCTCCGCTTTTAAACTGGCATGACAATGCGTTCTACGGAACTAACCAGATGTTGTTTGAAAGTTCTGTTCTGACCTTGCTCTTTTTGTACTCTTGGTCTTCATGCAAGTTGAATTATAAGTTTTTAAAAGATCTGGGGCCTGCAGTTGTGAAATCCATGGTTTTTGCCACCAGTGTAAAGATACCTTGGTAGATTTTTGAATGAATGCTGCCAGTACTCATGGATTGGTTCTGCGTCTGTGCTCCATTCAGGTTTACAGGGATGCTTAACAAAGACACACGGTGGGGGAAGAAGCCACAGGAGTTGTTCACAAGGGCACCCCATTTTAGTTTACCTCCTATTGTGGCTTTCACCCCAGTTCATAATTCTCAATTTCCTGATATTTTGGTTTTCACAGAACCAAGACTTCAAGCAGCTAAATGTTGCCTAACAGACAACGTCCCCCTAGGGGACCTTGTGTGGATCAGAGTGGGACTCACAGTGTGGGTATGTGTACTTGCCGGGCAGGAGTGCCCTCTGTGGTGGGGCATGAGTGAGCAACAGGACCCACACTCTGCCTCTGTCTCCAGTTTCGGGGTGGGGCCAGGCGTGCTGTTTGACATTTCCATCGTCACTCCACAGAGAAACTTAGTAAACAGAGCTAAAGTTCTGGGGGTCTATTCTCTTCTTCTTTGTCAGCCTTTAGAACAGGATTGTGAGATGAGCTAACTTGGCTCTCCATGCTTCCTACCCTGCATGTTGGCCCTCCTTATGCATTGCTTTTGGTCCTTAGGTGGCCCCGATGGACCCCTATATCTATCACAAACATTCCTACGTATGCACGAGTCAGTAAAACATGGAAATGCAGAGGAGCCGCAAAAAAAATAAAAATAAATAAATAAATAAATAAATAAATAAATAAATAAATAAAAATTAAAGATATGTATTCTAAAAAAAATAAAAATAAAAGTCACGTTAAAGACTGCAAAAAAAAAAGAATGTATTAAAAATCGACTACCAGGGCTTATCTTGAGGGCGTAGGAATATGGGCCAATTTCATTTTCTTTCTTATGCTTTATTTTCCCAATTTAAATAATCAAGGCTTGTATCAAGAAAAATAATTTAAAAAAATAAGCTACCAATCAAGTAGTATAGCATACATATTTTAAGTACATTTTCCATTGCTATATAACAAAATATCAGAAGTCAAGTATTTTATAAAGAAAAGGATATTCACAGTTTTAGGGACTGAAATTCTAAGGTCGGGTGGGACCCTTGGTTTGGTTCTTGGCGAAGGTCTCATGGTAGACAGGTCATGATGGAAGGAGTGCTTCTCAGAGCCTGCACCTGCCAGGGTAGTACCCCAGAGAGTGGAAGGAGCCCCGCCAGTCTGATGCTTTTGTAAAGACCAGTTCTTCAGGAAGCAACTGGGGCCTATGGCAACTGTTAACTCTCCCTGAGGTCAGTGCCCACAGGAAACTAGCCTTGACCATAATTAGCACTCACCCCACTCTAAAGCCCCCCCCCCCATAACAGCTTGCTGAAAACCAAGCTTCTAGATATATGATCCCTTGAGGTACAAGAGGCACTAAAACCAAATCCAAACTATAACCCACCCCGTCTCACTCATATACCCTCCGAGTGTATGAAAGGCATAAAACATTTGATATTTACTTCTGTGGGTTAAAGCAGAGCTCTGGCTTTTAAATGTCAGTGCAAACAAACCAGAGATTCCGCTTGTGGTCTCTAAGTGTGACTGGATTCACATCGCTTTTATCTGATGAAAAGAAGCTAACAAAATACATGCCAACAGCAAAGTCAAAGAGGAGAAAAGAAAAGCTAGCCAACATCCTCTTGGGTGGTAGATAAAGCTGGGGATGGGAACCCCGGAGTGAGAAGGGAAAGTTTGCCAAATACTGATTCTGAGATAACAGGACTGAAAAACGACCGTTTTCCTTCCCATAAAACAAAAACAAAAGCCACCTGTAGACGTCTCATAGAAGTACATCAAGCTGAATTGAGGTCGTAAGGACTCTACCAGAATTTCCCCGTGGTGTTTGTCCTTTATGGTTGAAGAACAGAGTTTCTTTCTAGTGAGCCCTGAAACATGAATAGTAGTACTGCCTTTAAGAGAGGGGGATTCTTAGATAACTGTTCGTTTTCTTTTGCTCTTGCATGGATTCCGATTTTGAATTTTGTTTTTTAACATGAACAAATTCTCCGACAGCAACCAAAAGGAAAGATCATATTAGGCAATAAGAATTAAGCCCAACAGAAGTGTGCAAGAGGAGAGACTAGAAGGAAGTGTGCCCACATGCCCAGTGGTCGCCTTCGGGGCACGGGGTGAGGGGTCATCAGGTTTCTACTTCTGTTCCCTGAGCTTTGCCAGGCTTTCTTATATGGCCGTGGAAAGCAATGCATCAGGGCATGCGTTGACATTGTAAAGATAAAGCCGTACTCATGGACGGTGTGTGAGAAATGTGTTCAGACGGGAGTGTGCTGACCCAGGCAATGTTGTCAGCCTGAAGATGGGCTGGGGACAGAGCGAGTGTGCTGATCCAGGGCAGTGTCCTCAGCCTGAAGATGGGCTGGGGGTGGAGGATGGAAGCTGTTCTCCAGATGATAATGGTACTTTCAATAAATTAGGGAAAACGCAGAGGAATACACAAACCCTGGCCTGTATTCTCTAGATTCGGTGTCCCCTTCACACAGGCTTTGAGAGTGATTAGAAATAACTTCCAGGCCTGTAGCACAACTGTTCCAGCCTGGGCTTCCACTGAGGCTTATGGTCCTTTAAACAAACTCAAATATATTTCCTTTAAAAAAAAACCTTCCTGTATTTTGTGTGTATGTGTGCATATATGTATAAATATATGTATGTATGTATTATGTATGAGTACACACATGCATGTGGAGGTCATGAGACAACTTGCAAGAGTCAATTTATCCTTCTACCATGTGGTTCTTAAAAATCAAGTTCTGGTTGTCAAGGTTGGTAGCAAATTCCTCTTCCTTATGAGCCATCTTGCAAGCCCTCAAAGGCATTTTCATTTCATTTTTTGTAGAAGTCCCCTCATTTTTTTCAGGGTAGCTGAAGGGCAGAGAGTAGATACATTTGTAATCCTAACTTTATTTTCATCGTGCCTATCATGATGACCCGTGAATATTAAAATGCCGGAGCTTTAGCTAAGCTCTTGCTTTTGGAAGCAATCTGTCAGGCAAATCACACTGTCCTTCTCATTTAATTTTTCCCCTTGCACGTAGACACAGAGCAGAATCCAAATACACAGAGCTCGATAGTTTTCCAATCCATGCCCCTACCAAATTCCCTATGGCATTTTGACTTATTATGTGATGGCTTTTTAGATGGAGAATTTTGACTTTTAAACAAACGGGGAAGGGTAGTTCATAGAACTGTTTTGAGGAAAGTTACACTGTTCGGTACAGCTTCTGCAGTGTTGGCTCTGTTGTTAGGGAATGCTAACTAATGGGTATAGAGATTGGAACAAGGTTCCCTGCGGCAGTGAGGGTAAGAGAGAGAAACAGAGACAGACTTTGACTGGGGTTCCAGCCTGTAGTTTTCCATGTGACCTTATTTGCAGATAAAGCCTTTTCTATAATGAAGCTATAATGATAAAATGTACTGTAATAATGTAATGTCTTTTTTCATTTTTTTTCTTCCTTTTGGGCAGTCTTCTTATATACCACAAGCTGGTCTTAAACTCTTAATCCTCCTGCCACAACCCCCTAAGTATTGGATCCTAAGTTCCACTAGTCCAGCTCATGATAAGGTCTTTATTCTGCTGTCTTATTCAATGTAGCCAGTGTCCTAATGAAAAGAGGATATGTGAACACAAAGGAAGCACACTATGAAGACACAGGGAATTCCATTGCAGCCCAAGGGATGCCTGGTGGACAAAGGCAGCAAAGATTCCTTCCTCACACATACCAGAGGGATCCTGGACCACTGGCAACACCTCTATTTGAACTTCCGGCTTCTTAACTATGAGACAATAAATTTCTCTTGCCTCATTTTTTGGTTCATGTTACCTTGTTTTTGCCAGCTATCTCTGACTTTCCCAGTCTCTCTAATTTCAGACGTCTTTCCTTGGCTTTCTGTATCTGGCCTTCCTTACTCCCTTTACTTCTCTCCTTTGTTCTGGCTCCATTGTCTTATCAGTGCGTTCTGTTAGAGCCAAAGAATCTCTAGAGAAGTGACACTCAGACTTGTCATGGTGACTCAGAACAGTTTGTTTCATGCTTTGCCCAACCTAATGTGTCTACTCCATGTCCATGGCTTTAACCCTGGGGAGTGAGTGGACAGTGCACATTCCAAGCTGCACCTGGCAAGTGGCTCCCAAATGAAAACTGGGTACGCATATGCAGAGTATCATCTGGGACAAAAGGAACTAGATTCTGTGCTCAAGACCAGTGATCTCCTATCAGCCATTATCTGTGGCAACCCGTGCTTTATGTCTTACTGCTACCCAGCAAAAAGACATTCTCGTGATCATGCAGATTGATTATATCTTAATCATAATCATGTATAAGATCATTTTGACATACAACCTATAAAGATTATAGATGAAATGAACCACAGCAATCCAAAACCCAGCACTTTCCAGAAAGCGCTGTGACCAGATTAGCAATGTGCATCTCAAGATGGAATTCCCAAGCCAGGACTCAGCTGAACTACAGCCCCCTGCCATTCTCCAGGCGATAAACATGACCTTTCTTCTTTAGGGACTAAGAGGAAGATTCATTGGTAGGCCACTTTCTCTAAATATTATGTGTGATGTTCTAACATCTTACGATGGGCTCAGTCTTCATTATGAAGGTCCTGTATGCCTCAGTTCTCAAAGGCTTTATGAATGCATCAGTCAGGTCAGGCCAGCCTTGTTTTGAGCACCCACACCTTTCCTAGCTGTCGTAGAGGAACTCTCCAGACTCCATCAACTGTTTCCCTATGCCGGTATGGTCATCCTGCTTCCCCTAGGGAGCTATTAATGGTGAACCATGACAGTTCCCACCTCTGTTGCTAGCATTTGCACTACTATTGAATGCAGTCCTGAGCGATGTGTGTGAGTTCTACCCATCAAGGCTACCTGTTAAATAAGATATGCATGGCCAAAATGGGAGCTTCATTACATCTAACTCCATTTACATAGGAAAGACCCGTGCATCTTGTAGATCCAGGCTCTGGGTTGCAATGTTTTCGTTACTGAACCTCTCTGAATTTCCACTTCTCACTCAAGTAGATAATTTTGTACAGAACCTGCTGTCTTTTGAAGCGGATGAATCAAGGTAAGAGAAAGGTCTTCATTCACAGTCTCTATAGTTTGGTAGTTCTGCTGCAGATATGGTGGTTCGCCTGTTTAGCTAAGTTCGTGGATGGTTCTTACTAGTGTTGGTATTACGGTTCTAATGTACTCCCCCCACATCAATAGACTCAGATCATGGGGGATCTTATAATAAATGTAAATTCTCAAGCATGCCTATAAAATCAAAACCTATAAAACGGACATATCAAAACCCCCACGTGACAGATGCACACTCAACGTGTGAAGACCCTGGTCTTGGTAAAGGAAGGCCGGGAACTGGGCTGAGAAGAGGGGATGGCTAATCATCTCTGAAGATAGTGAGAGAAATAGAGTACCTGTAAGGCCTAGGAGGAGGTGGTACAAAGATAGAGTTGCAGAAAAGTGAAAGAACAAAGTGGTGGAGGCAGCAAGTGAGCCCCCCCCCCCCCTGCCAGAAGTGACAAAAGGCTGTGAGGGTGGGGCTTCTTCCCAGGTGACTTGGCTTCTGTTGCTGTTTTGTTTTTGCTGTTGTGCAATTTTCTTAAACTATTTATCTCAGACTAAGTTATTTTAATTAATTTATTTTTTTTACAAAATGTTATGGCTTATAGAATGTGTGGACCAGACACAGGTGGAGATAGTTTTAGGGTGAGAGGCACGGGTTTCTAGACACATGCCAAGGTAAGACAAAGATGTTCACGGACAAATAACAAAGAAAAATTAGTCCTGACGGCTGGAACTCAGGGATGCGCAACACTAGGCGGGGTCTGTAGGTCCTGGCATTCCTGGCCGTTCAGATTGACTGTTTCTTTGTGGGACTGTGATATTAACTGTAGGCGGGTTGCAAACTCTGGATCTCTCACCGCTGAATGCTGCTGTTCCAGCTCTATCTCAAGCTGTTGTCACCAAAAATATCTGCTGTCACTGTCAAATGGAGGAAACTGGTCCCTTTAAGTTTTTGGCTTGTTTTGGTTTTTTTTGACTGAGTGGTAAGTGATCAGCTAATCTTACCTGGCATCTGATGACTACTACAATGGGAGATAATCTATCATAGAGAGTGTTGTAAAATTTAATGAGGATATTTATAAAGTACCCAGTAGAGACAGCATATCTTTCCTTTTTATTTCTGTTGTAAACACTCTTGCAGGCCCCGATTCACCATGTTCATGGAGGTGTAGTATCTTTTATTTATCAGAAACTGTGAAGGGTCTAAGGTTTCTGTACTGAAATTTGTAAGCTAACAAGCCAGCCTGCTCCCTGTGTCACAGATAAGCATGGATGACATGCAGCATCCAGTCAGGACCCGGCTTGTCTATTAGGATAGCCATGGCAGTAGCCATAGGAACAGCATTTTCTGGAGATGATTTTCCAACCCCAGATCCCATCAGATGTCACTATGAGGACGAAATGATGCATTCATACACAGTGCCTGCCAAGAAGGAAATGAGCTCACAAAGGCAGACACTTCACTAAATTGTGATGTGCAGGCACTCTGCTCTGGTGGGAGGAACTTCTTCTGCCACGCATGGCTGTTCATCATCCAGATAGACATCACTGTGAAAAAGTCTGGAATAAAGACTGTCAGAGCCTCTGTCCACAGGAGGAGTAGAACCATGAGACGGTTGGTGGGCCTGGGGTACTACTCTAAGCTTTTAGGGACTGGAGTCACATAACACCCTTGTAACCTGGTACCCAGGAGGTCATTTGTAAGCATCTTGTAGATACATTTCTTCCTCCGCTCATTTTCATTTGGAGAGCCTGTAAAGCATTTTCACAAGTCCCCTGTTTAGCACTCAAAGTATGCTGGGAACCAGGTGCTTTCCAAGAAATACTAGGCGACACATGTAGGCGATAAAGTATGTTTACTCATGGGTTTCCACATCATATAGAGGAGATTATGTGTATTTTTTGAGCATTCAATAAATTTCTTCCATGGGACATCATTTCTGCCAACAATAATGAGAGCTTCCTTAAAGTCTTGGTGACGGTAACTTCACATGACTCAACAGTCAGCTCTTCTTGTCAGAGAAAAAAAAAAGAAAATACTGAGCTGAAAGCTGAAGCCAGGGCCTAAGCCAAACACCTCAGCTAACCTCAGCACAACATGTCAGGTAGGTGTGGTGCGGCCCGTGTACAGATGACATTATGTTGCCCAAGGCCCAGCACTTTGCAAGTGGGCAAGGCCCAAATCCAGTCGGGGTTCCCGACTGCGCAACACTGAAGCCCAGCGCGGCCTAAATTTCTTTCTTGGCTCTCAGTTCTTTCCTTTTTGTGAAAAATGGCATGCATACAAAAATACACAGCATATAATGCAAACATATACAGTTGTTACCTAGAAGAAAGATTGGCAAACATGACCCAGGGGTGGAATGCAGCCTGACACACACACACCCCTCCTAATCAGGTCCTTATTGGAACACAGCTGCCAATTCCGTCGCATATTATCTGTATCAGCTTCCAGCTACGGAGGCAGTGTTGGCTAATTGGGATAGAAACCAGATGGCCCTAGAAGGCTCAGATAGCTTCTATCTGTCCTTCCCCAGAACCAGTTTGTTTACTGATAGCTAACAGTATATGTCAACTTGGCGATGCCACGAGGTGCCCAGATTAAACAGAATTTCTGGGTGTGTGTGAGGGTGTTTCCAGACAAGATTGCCTTTGGAATCAGTGGGCTCAGGAAGGCAGTTTGTCCTTCAGAGTGTGTGTGTGTAGGGGGGGGGCAGGGCAGTGTGGGAAGTGGGTAGGGTGTGTGTGTGTGTGTGTGTGTGTGTGTGTGAGAGAGAGAGAGAGAGAGAGAGAGAGAGAGAGAGAGAGAGAGAGAGAGAGAGAGAGAGAGAGAGAGCGCCATTTAGGCCCGAATGGAATGAAGAAGCAGAAAAAAAAATTGATGCTTGTTTTTCTCCTACCTGCCTGAGACGGGACATCAAGCTCTTGCCCTTGGATTAGGATTTCTGACACAGGCTTCCCTAGAGCTCGGGCCCTCTAGCTAGGACTGAATCTACACCATTAGCTTCCCCTTGCCACCAGCTCACAGAAGTCAGACCATGGGGTTGTGATGCCACCACGGCCTAACGTCAGTCCCTCACTGTGCTCCTCCTGTGTATGCACGTTCTGTTCCTCTGAGGAGCCCTGGCTCTCACTGCAGCCACGCAGAAGTCCTGCACACAGCTTGCCGGTCTTCAGTCTGTTATTCCCTCTCACAACCTGCTCTCTGCCCCATCAGTGACCACTACTCTACTTTTTGTTTTTCTAAACAAAATGGTTTATCAAAAATAGCTTTAGAACCTAAATATTGATAGTCAATAGAGTCCAGTTTTGCCTTGTTTTTTGACTTTACAAAAATTATCTTAATAACAGATGAATTGTTTATGAACCTGGTAACATGCACATGTGCGCCACACACATGCAGGCTGATGAATCTGTGTGTAGAAAAAGGCCTACAGCATCACAGGACAGGGGTTCTGATTGCTTTGCTTTATTGGTCATCCTAGGTTACTTCCTGAGGAGTTATAACAGCTGGTACCGCAGACAGGCTCTACTGAATGTGCAGGGATTTTGTTTGCCTGTTTGTTGTGGGTATCTGGAGGCAAACATCTCACCGTGGTTTAACGGCATCTCCATAACATAGATCTTGGGGACTTGTTGTGCGTGGCCCACCAGAATTCCCCGATTCCCCGAAATGCTTGTTCGCATTTCCTGCCCCTTTCTGTTTCAGCTTCTATGCATCATTTCTCATTGATTTCCACTTCTTTATCGATCCCCTGCCTCCTGCAGCTCATCTGACGTATCAACTACTGCCCTGCTCTCCTCGTCAGAGCTTCTGCTGTTCTCAGTGAAAGTCTTGATTTGTAATGTCAACTTTGCTGTGTTGTGTTCCGTAGTGTGTTCTTGTACTGTCAGTTCTTCCCTGAGCCATTCTTCCATTCTTCTTACAGCTTTCCCAGACCGAATTCCTCCATTTCACCCTCCTAAGGCCATGCACCTTTTTCCTCTCACAGTTTACTTATGCATAGAGAATTCGTTTCTGTATAGTATTGTATAAAATACTAATCTTTCTTTTAACAGATTGCTACCAAGATAATTTACCATGCTCAGCTATGCACCAAGTTCGTGCCATCCTGGACTATGTAAGGCCCTTCCTCAAAAAACAGGCTAGAGTTAGAATTACCCAAAGATATTTTATATTTATGACTATTATAAAAGGTGGTGCTTCTCTGATTTCTTTCTTGGCCCATTTATCATTTATATAAGGAGGGATACAATTTTTTGAGTTAATCTTGTATCCTGCCACAATACTGAAGGTGTTTATCTGTTGTAGGAGTTCCCAGGTAGTTTTTTGGGGAACACTTACATATACTATCATATCATCTGCAGATAGCAATAATTTGACTTCTTCCTTTCCGATTTGAATCCCATTGATCTGCTTTTGTTGTCCTATGACTCTAGCTAGAACTTTGAGTACTATATTGAATAGATATGGAGACAGTGGACAGCCTTGTCTTGGTCCTGATTTTAGTGAAATTGCTGTGAGTTTCTCTCTGTTTAATTTGATGTTGGCTCTCAGCTTGCTGTATATTGCCTTTATTATGTTTAGATGTGTTCCTTGTATACCCGATCTCTCCAAGACCTTTACAATGAAGGGGTGTGGATTTTGTTGAAGGCTTTTTCAGCATCTAATGAGATGATCATGTGGCAAAAGACAGGTATTTCAAGAATTTTAAGTCAATAAAGATAGAAATTGAAGAAGATACCAGAAAATGGAAAGATCACCCATGGTCTTCTTGGATAGGTAGGATCAACACAAGAAAAATGGCAATCTTACCAAAAGCAATCTACAGATTCAATGAAATCCCCATCAAAATCCCAACACAAATTTTCACAGACCTTGAAAGAAGAATACTCAACTTCATATGGAAAAACAAAAGACCCAGGATAGCCAAAACAATCTTGTAGAATAAAGGAATTCCTGGAGGCATCACAATCCTTGACTTCAAACTCTACTATCTAGCTGTACTATAAAAACAGCTTGGTATTGGTACAAAAATAGACATGTATACCAATAGAGTCTAATTGAAGGCCCTGACATTAATTTACACACCTATGAACTCCTGATTTTTGACAAAGAAGCCAAAATGGTACAGTGAAAAGAGGAAAGCATCTTTAACAAATGGTGCTGGCATAGCTCGATGTCAACATGTAGAAAATTGCAAATAGATCTGTATCTATCAGCATGCACAAAAACTCAAGTCCAAGTGGATCAAGGACCTCAACATAAATCCAGTTACATTGAACCTGATAGAAGAGAAAGTGGGAGGTAGCCTTGAACTCATTGGCCCAGGAAACAACTAGACTCTGGAATTAAAAATGTATGTCACTACCGCCCAGCTTGTATCCCTGGTTTTCTATATATAAATTAGATTTGTCATAAGCCTTTTCTTTATATAGTAACATGTTATTTGATTATTGCATATCTGGAAAAAAGTCAGAATAAAAACCAAGTAAACTTAAAGAAAGAAAAAGGAAAATGTCAGATGTATTAATATGCCTAATTCCACGAACTGGAATTCTAAACCAGTCTTTGAATTACCTTGCATTCTCAGAGTAAAACCAGTAGGTCCAGATTGTGTTATCTTTTTATATATTACTTGATTGTTTGCTCACACTTTATCTAGGAATTTTGTGCTTATGAGGTTGATTGGCTTATAGTTTTCTTATGATCTTTATAAAGTTTAAATAAGATAGTTATGCTTACCCATTAGGCTGACTGGCATCTGCTAAGGATGCTGTCTGTGTTTAGGTTGCACTTTCTCTACCTCCTCTCCATATAAGAGAGTACTTCCTCGTTTCCCTTGACCTTCTTTTAGCTAATAGGAATACGAATACAAAGCACTTCACATGTATTCTGGGTCAGACAAGAACGGCAGCACCTTGTCCGTGTTTTCCTGCGTGGGCCGCTGTATTTAGATAGGGGGATTCCACGGTGTAGAGAGCATGCATTACACTACACTTGAATATTAGAGCTAGTCATTTTATTTTGCTGTTCTCTTGTAGAATCCGTGGGAAATTGAAGTTGTCTTCCTTAGAACTGAGGGAGAACTCACCAATGTTTTCCTCAGACTTATGATTTCTGAACACATTGTGTTCACGGTTTGTAAGTCCTCTAGGCCTTTTCTCTTTAGTCGTTTTCTTCTCCTCTCATCCACACGAAGTTACTAACTTATCCACCAATGGCGTTCTGAAATGTCTGTGGCACTTGCTAAGTCTCCATCAGTTCCTTTATGACACTCATCATGTGGCCTTTGCGTCTCAGCAGTCTGGCCTGAAGTTTCTCGGTTTGATCAACTTTTCTGGCTTTGTGTGTTGTCTTTATTTTGTGTGTCCTTTCTAAAGCTACTTGCTGGTTTTGTTTTTACTTCCCTTTCCTTTCTTTGAGTTTACTTGGTTTTTATTCTGATTTCCCAGGCAAATACCTACCTCGTTGTTTTCCAGGTGTTGTTTCCAATATAATTATCAGCAGTTATAAATCTCCAAATACTGTGAAGTCTTCCCTTGTATCGATACCAAAGAGTAATTTTCGTTTTTCAGTTCAGCTTTTTAATGTTTTCTTATGATTTGTTCTCCAACTGACAGCTTGTGTTACGGTGGCTTTCTTAATTTCTAAATCAATGATGGTTTTCTAATTATGTTTTCTATTGGCTTTTAGATTACTTGCAGTATGCCAGAGAGCATAGTATCTTTCATGCCTCTCCTTTAAAATGTGTTGGATCTTGCTTTGCTGTTCAGGATATTTTTTTTTAAATGTCCTTGTGTACTTAAAAAGAGAATATATTTTCTACTTATTGATTACAAGTTCAGGCAGTCAAATTATTAGCGAATCATTTGGTTTAAATATCCCATAGCATGACTGGGCTGAGTAGCTTGATGCCAACCTGACAAAGACTGGAGTCACCTGCGAGGAGGGGAGCCCAATAAAGACAAGGCACCATAAGACTGGGCTGCAGGCCTGCTGAGAATTCTCTTAATTAGTGATTGATGGGGGAGGTACAGCCCATTGTGAGGGCTGCCATCCTTGGACAGGTGGTCCTGTGTTCCATAAGAAAACAGGCTGAGTACCATGATGAGCAAGCTGGCCAGCAGCACCCCTCCACGGCCTCTGCATCAGCTCCTATATCTTAGTTCCTACCCTGCTTGGGTTCCTGGCTCCCTTCAGTGATGAACAGTGATGTGGAAGTGTAAGCCAGATAAACCCTTTCCTCCCCAGCTTGCTTTTGGTCATGGTGTTTCATCGCAGCAATAATAACTCTAAGCTGAACAATGTGGGGTTTTTTTGTGGTCTCTTTCTTGTAACAATTTTTAAGAGAACAGTATTACTTCCTCTAATTATTAATTTTGTTTCCTTTTTATAATTATGCCAATTTTGATTTTTTTTTTGGAGATTAGTTATTGTGTAAAGACATTTACGACAGTGTAAAATCACTGAGGTTCATCTCTGAGGCTCTGAGTAGATCATCATACAACATATATACATTAGAATATCATGTACCACTCTATTCATAAATATGTGCCATTATTATGGACCCACTGAATATAAAAAAAGAGAACATGAAATTGCTTTCTGATAATGTGAACCATCTACCCTTGTGAAGTACTATATCCATAGTGATACAGTTTGTCTTAAAATTTGTTAACTATTGAAGTTACATGTTTTAACTTTTCAGGTTCTAATATTTTAGGCTTATATTTTATAAATGGCATATAGTTAAATTACATTGCTACTTTTATTTTTACTTTCCATCTATATTCCAATATTCACTCACTAACTAGATAGATATTTTTTTCATTTACATTAACATAATTATTACATCTGTTTTGTGATACCACTTCCCTCCTACCCTCTTTCCTCCCTGTATTTGATTGGTTCTCAAGCTCATACCCTTTCTTCTTTTGTGGATTTTTAGTTTTATCTCATTCCACATACATTTCCATTTGCTAAAATGTAAGCTGTATGTTTTGTTTCTCTACTTTGTGGTTGCTGCAACTATCGCACGATAAATAGCTTTAGAGTCAGAAGCTCTTCTGTATTGTCATTTAGCTCTCAGAACGGCAGAAGAACTTAGAGCACTGAAATCAGTCCTCCAGTTTCATGTGTCTGCATTTTATGTCCCCTTTGCTTGTTTTCGGACTCACTAAGTGCTTGTACATTTAGCTTTATGCTTATGACTCCTTTGTTCTTCATATATTGACTTATATCCCCTTGTATTTTGGACTTGCAAACTTGTATTATTTCCCTTCTGCTAAAAGTTTCTTAATTTTCAATGATCAATGAGTATCAGGTGTGTAAAGCAGCCCGCATTGCCTTCATTCAGCATTCAGAAGTTTGCATGTGTTGTTACAGGGTGGAGGTATTTGCCTTTTGATCATTGGCGGTAGCACCCATCTACCTTTGGCTCTGCTGCTGCCCCCGAGAGTCTCCCGTCCATACAACAGCTGCTCCTTACAGGCCGATTGTTTTTCCTACTGATGCTGATTTGAGAGCTTCTCTCTGTTTTCTGCAGTCTCTCAGTGAGTTTTTCTCAACACTCTTCTCAGACTTGCAGACTTTTAGAAGTGTGGGTTGGTGTTCCTCGTTACTTGAGGTCTAAACATAAAGTCTAAATATGGCGTCTAACCCTTTATCTCCCTCTTCTCTTTCTAGAGTTCCAAGGGAGTCTTTTGGGTTTTCTTTTTCGCATCCTTTGTTTTACTTTATCATTCTCCTCCACGGTTCCCATTCCTTTTCTTGTCCACACTGCTTTCTAGATCACCGACACAGAGCCTTTTTTCTCCTCATTTCTTTCTAATCAGCTCTCTGCTCGCTTCTTCTCTCATCTTGGCAGCAGCCAGGTAAGGACGGAGGCAATGAATTCTATTTCAGGCTTGCGGATTCTGAGGGTGCCGTCCATCATGACAGAGTAGGCTTGACAACCAGAACTCCTCCATCTGCAATGGTGGGAATGGGAGGTGGCCATGGCTCTTCACACCATGGTGGAAGACAGTAACCAGGGCAGCCCAACCCACAATCCCATCCCCGTGGTCCTGCAACTGCCAGCTAGACCCTTTGTCTAAAAGGTTCCACAGGCCCTATGCACAGCACCACCGTCCAGGGACCAGGGGTTAAAACCTTGACATCTGACCATTCTTATTAACCATGGCAAGCTCCAAACCTATCCATTCAGGTTTTAATTTTCTTTACTGTCTTTTATGAATAGAAGGTCTATTTGCTATTTATGTTTTATATTCATGGTGGGTCACTTTGTATATATCACCATTTTGGAGTAAAGTTTCGAAGCGTCTCTTATTTATACATTGTAAATGGTACATTACAGTCAAAACCTTCTAATTACAGAAGGTTCTGTAGGCGGTTAATTCATTTGTTCTCTCTCCTTGTGACTCGTGATGTCTTCTTTTAAAGGCTTGGTTATTTTTGACTGCATACCATTCTTTTTGCCTTTAATATTTTTTGTCCTACAGGAATATTTATAGTCTTAACATGAATCTCTCTCTTTCTTTCTCTCTCCCTTCCCCCTCTTTTCTCTTTTGCATAGCACTGGCTGTCCTAGAACTAGGTCTGTAGATGAGGCTGGCCTTGAACTCAGAGATCTGCCTGCCTCTGCCTCCTGAGTACTAGAATTATAGGCATGCACCACCATTGCCTGGCCAGAGTGCTCTCTTCAATACCTGAATAAAAAACCAAGAACAGTAGCACACACGTCTAATTCCACCACTAGAGAGGCAGAGACAGGAGGATTACTGGGACTTATTGACCTGTCAGTACAGTTGAATCTGTGAGCTCCATGTTCAGTGAGAGACTCTCTGAAAAAAAGATAATATGGGGACCAGTTGAGGAAGATGCCTGACATTAATCTCCATACACATCCATGCACTTGCACTGGTATGCATATGAACACACACGAACATATATAGAATAAATAAATACACCTTCTTCAAAAACAGACATGACTTGACCTGATTACATTGGCTTGTTAGGAAGCGCTTGGGATCTGCCTCGCTCTGTCCTTAATACTAAGGTTGCAAACATGTGTAGCCACATCCAGGTTTTTACATGATTGCTGGGGACTCAGACTCACGTGTGTGATTGCAGAGTAAACGCTCTCACCTACCGAGCCATCTCCCCAGCGCTGTGCTCTTCTTACCTAAAGTTTTGATACAAACAATTTCATGGTCTCAGATCTATGTGTGATCTGTGTATGTGTGTATATATATGATCTGTATGTGTATCTACGTGTATGTATATGTGTGATCTGTGTGTGTGTGTGTCTGTGTGTATGTATGTATGTGTGTGTGTATGTATGTGTGTGTTTCTGTGTGTGACCGGTGTGTATGTGTCTGTTTGTATGTATGTGTGTGATCTGTATTTGTGTCGTCTACGTGTGTGTATATGTGTGCTCTTTGTGTATGTGGTCTGTGTGTGTATATGTGTGTGTGTTATCTGTGTACTGTGGTCTCTTTGTAACTGTAGTCTGTGTATGTGTGTAGTTTATGTGTGTGTGTGTGGTCTCTCTCTGTAGGGAGTATCTATGTGGTGTGTGTGTGTTTGTGTGGTCTCTCTGGGGGGGGGAGTCTGTGTGTGGGGGTCTGTATATAAATGTTCCTTACAATTTAGTTAAATCTTTAAATGTTACACTCTAAACTGTCTTAAAGATGTTATTTTTTGACCCCCTGGTCAGGCTTGAAATCCAAAGGGCTACTTCTGTCTCCCAGGCGCTGTGTTTCTCCTGTGTTCTGTCCCTTGTTGGAGTGGCACTCACAGGGTGTGCAGAGCACACAAGTGCCCTACAAATGACTCCTCAGTCCCTGGGGAGACTGCTCAGATTGCACTCAGCCTGAGCCTCAACCTCTGCTCAACGAAACAGCTCGCATCCTCACGAAACTCTGAAGCGAAGAAAGCTCTCCAACCGCCATCTTCTGATTTAACTCAGAGCAGCCTAGCAAGCTGAGCAAGTCAGGGGCAGTTAACGCTGTTTTCAGAAGACAGAACTGAGACCCAAGGGCCACAGCTTTATCCCACTATTTAGTGCCCTTCAGCACAACGCTCAGTTTCTACATAACCCGAACATAACTGTTCTCAGAATGAAGAGTTTGAAAAGCAGGCTGCCCAATCTACACCCCAGCTTTACTAACGGGACTGAAAATGATACTGCGCTCTCTTCGGATCCCCATTGTCACCCTTCCCATTTCAGTTCCTGCTGAGGACTGGAACCTTCGGAACTGTGACTTACGTGGCCGCACTCTTTCTGTCCTTGTCACACCCACTCCGTACTGTCCTGCTTTTCTTCCTTTCTCTCTCCATCTTATGTTTCCTCTGTCAACATCTACCCACTTGAGTTTCACTGAAATGAAGCTGAGCAAGTTCAGAAGGAAAAGTGAAAAAACTAAACTCATCTTGCTTGATGTGTGTTTCCAGGATCAGGTGTTAGAGCAGCCAACAGGAACCTCGGTGACTCAGCACACCTCCAGCTTGCTCTGGCTTCAGCAGGCCTATCAGTAAATGACATTGTGTTGACAGTACAAGCTGTCACAGTCCCTCACTCTGAGACCCAAACCACTACATCCAGAATCTCCAGTCCCAAGGAAAGAACCCCGGCCTGTACCTTGTTACCCATGACATCATTTAGCCTTACTCTCCATCCCTTGGATCCACTTTATCTCCTTTCTCTACCTCTGTGAGGTGTGCATCCCTCTGGAACTCTCTGGTTGATAGGACTTAATCCTTGGGTCACTTCCGTGATTTAATTGCGACTCATGAAATAACAGTCAGAAATGGCTCTCTTTTTCAGAAGGGGGGGGGAGAGAGAGAGAGAGAGAGAGAGAGAGAGAGAGAGAGAGAGAGAGAGAGAGAGGAGAGGAGAGAGAGGAGAGAGAGGGGGGGGAGGGAGGGAGGGAGAGAGAGATGCACAGTCTGGCTTTATAGATCTCCCACACCCACCCTTCCCCAGGCCAATGAAAAGCTAGGGTTATTTGTTAGAAGCTCAGTTTTAGATGGGAATGAAATATTTGTAGAAAGTTCCTTGTCTCCCATGAGAACTGTGGTAGACAAGCTTCTATTGCAGTCATATTTCTAGTTAAACCCACCAGGGCCTCATTAGATCGTGCTGGCTCCCCACCACCATTGTCCAGACCAGTGATCATACTAGGTACTGTCTGTCTGAAGTTCTATTCTAGAGGAATATGATGTATTCCCAGAAGGCTCCTTGTCTCCCATGAAAACGGTGGTAGACAAGTATCTATGGGAATCGTATCTCCTATTAATCCCACCTGGGACCTTATTAGATCATGCTGGCTCCCCACCACTATCTGGTCTCCTCCTCTTTTGAAATGGGAATCTATTTTATTCAGGATGGCAGTACACTCTCCTTAACAGTCATATGTCCCAGGCTCTCCTGCGGGTGGCGATGGTTTCATCATTAAGTTCCAGCCAGTGGACTAGAAATGAATGCAGGTGGATGGAGCAAGGCCCAACCCTTAAAGGAGAAACAGCAGGGCAGGGCCACCTCGCCTTCTCTATCCTTGTTTGCTTCTCAGAATGAGCCATGGCTGATGAGAGCCTACAGATATTTTTCATACACTAAGTGAACTTAGGATTTAAGGTTGGTCCCTCTGTAAGGAAGGCAGCACAGAAGAATGAATCCAACCCAGTGATAGGGCGTCGACATGCCAGCTTTGGCCTTGCTTCTGGGAAGCAACTTTTATAACCAGGGAGAGAAAGAGGAAGTCCTGTGTGTGCTCTCTTCTGTTGTTCCTGGTTCTCTGTTAATGAACCACTCTTAAAGATCAGTGGTCCTGGACTTAAGGATTTGTGGTCCTGAGCTGTGTAGGAACCAGAATCTTCGCAGTTCCATCCCAGCCTCTACAGACTTCTCTCGTGTCCTTGAACCGTCTATTTAAGCTCCTCGTGCCCTCTGATTTTTTTCATGCAAGAATAGGATCACTGGGACATCCGCCTCCCTTAGAATAGTCTCTGGTACATGGTCATCATTAAGCAAATGCTATTTTGTCCTTGCTGTTATTTTTATTGTTATCAGTACACATGAAAGGAACAACGCTGTACTGACACTGATGTTCACTTAACTTCGGCCTTGGCTGCATCTGCTGCTCCCATCAAAAGTGCTTGCATCACGCTCCAATTGTCCCACAGATGAGATGGTGACCACTGACCTACCAGCAACTTTGCCTCTTCTGTGGAGATGCAGGAAATGCAGATACATATTCGCAAACAGGTTGCATTCTTCCCTTGGTTTCTGAACAAACTGGTTTTCATTAAATATATATCTAGTGCTTTGTATTCAAGGTTTAAGTCAGCAGCAACTCTTGGGAGCTTATGTCTTCTTCATCCCGGATTAAAACCCCACAGAGTTTACAGCATGCATATAGATATATTCTCCCATCTGCGCACTGGAAAGAAAAGCAGAAAAGAAAGCACAACCCTCTCGATGATACGGGGCCAGACGGAGCAGGTGTTGTTACCAAGCTCTGTAGCCACATGTCACCACTCTGCAAACAAAGCAGAAGTGACCTGCCTCAACCCGAGGACTGAAAAACCTCCGACGGAAATGAGTCCAGATGTCTTGAACATGAAAACAGGACTGGCTGAAATTGAAAATGACGTGGGAAGAATGAGGTACCATTGGAGGAAGGCACAAAAACCCACGAAGCCCTGAATGCTCTTTGCCCCCACCCCCATTGTCCAGCATCTGCCATTGACCCGTTGTCATTTGCATCCTTTTGTGCTGGGCCACCTCAGAGATTTCGGAGACAGGACAGAAGTCCAGACTGGCTCTGAATAGACCATTTGCTGAGCATTTGTGTGTCTAGCAAGGGTGACTGCGTGAGGCTTGCTGGCAGGAGGACAGTCACATGCTCGCAGTGGCAATATAAGGGCTAGCTGAAGTCGGGGGTGGGGGCTCTCATGAAGATCCCCAGGCACGTGCCTGGATAGAGGAGTCTGGCTTCCGTTCATTTCCAGAAAGGGCTGTTCTGGTTTTCCTAAATGTATTTCTCTGGGCAAGGGCAGGAGAGAATGCAAGTGAGTCAAAGAGAAACAATTCACCCACGCACAATCAGGGTGTGAATCTACCACTCTGAGCATCCCGAAGGTTACGACCACATCAGAGGCCAAGAGGACCACGGTGCTGGCATGGTTCGAAGGGCAGCCTCCTTCTGCACAGGCAACCAGGACATATATGTCAGTTCCTATTCAGTTTTGCAAGTCCAAATGGCCTGCCTGCTCAGCCAGGGTGGGGGAGATAAAGCAAAAAAAAAAATCTCCTCTGGAGTTTACAAACCCAAGGGGTCCCCTCTGTGCTCAGGGGCCCTGCGCATCCTGAAAGAGCTTCCTGGGGCTCTGTTGGTATTAAAGGTCACTGGCAGTGCACAGCTTAACAAAAGGGAGTGGGGGAAGCTCTCCAAACAGCTCCATCTTCCTGCTAGAATCCGTGTGCTCCTCTGACTCTGACGCTGTCTTCCCGATGCTTTGGGTAATTATCGAATTGCTCTCCCATCCGAACAGCTGTTGTCTGAGCGGCTCTGCAGGGCTGGTAGAGGGCGACTGATTGGACAGCTCTTGGATGAATAGGTACAGGGAGCCTTTTCCTTCTCTGTGGTCACAGAAGCCCCGTAGCTGGACCTCACTCATAGCACAGTGTAAGGTGACAGTCGTGACAGTGTCTATAGAGTTTTCTATATGCCAATGCTTTCCAGTGGGGAGGGCTACCAGGGCTATAATGACCAAGCTGCAGTTTTGAAAAAATAATATTGCAAACTGACTTAAGGACGGTGTAGATAAAACAAAAGAGGACAGCATTGATTTTTTTCTCAAATAGCATAAGAAAAGAAAAAAAAGGGACCCTCTTCAATCTAATATTAATTCCATATTGAAGCAAGTACCTAGCCTTATCCTGAACTGGGTGTTTGTAACTGAAGCTTTTCAAAATTTGGAAGAGCATGATGCCTTTGGTTTCTAAGTAGGGTCTCTGTGCTGCTCTCAGAGAAACATTGAAGCTCAGCATCCGGAGCGTGGTGCCGTTGTGATTGTTTATGTCATCACCAGCCATATCAGTGACAATAGCACAGTCCGTTCTGGACCAGAATATGCAAATGTGACGATTTCCCCAACCCTCGTCTTCTGAGCCCAGATGAGCCAGGACATCCAGTTGCTTCTAGGACGGGATTACAGCCTTGCCGTGGGATCTCGTTAGGTGCTGGTGTGGTAGTGAGCAGGGCTTCTGCTTTATGTCATCGGATTTACACGTGGCTATCTTTCTACCGGGCAGAGTAATACCTGTGTTCTTCCTGCAATCCCAGGGTGTTAGGAGGATTAATGATATAATACCATCATGAAACATTTTGACATCAAAAGTAGACTCTGCCCTGTGAAAAGGCCTTCTATGAAACCATCACCCTGACACAAACCTCACTAGCCCCTCCTCTGTGGTTGTGTAACCTTGACAACCTTCACTCTGCACCCATCACACTGTGTGGTCACTGTGTCCTCTGTAGGCCAGGAGATCCGGAAGGTCGGTGTCTAGTTCCTTTTCCTCTTTCCAGTGCTGATTTAGCTCTAGGTAAAGTAGGAGCTCAGCAAATGTTTGTTGAGGAAATGACAGGGTGCCATTCATCATCATCACCATCACCATCACCATCATCACCACCATCATCATCATCACCATCACCATCATCACCACCATCATCATCACCATCATCATCATCACCACCATCATCACCACCACCACCATCATCACCACCATCACCATCATCACCATCATCATCACCACCATCACCACCATCACCATCATCACCATCATCACCACCATCACCATCATCACCATCACCATCATCATCACCACCATCACCATCATCATCATCATCACCATCACCATCATCATCACCACCATCACCACCATCACCACCATCATCATCACCACCATCACCACCATCACCATCATCATCATCACCATCACCACTATCACCACCATCACCATCATCACCACCATCATCATCATCACCATCACCATCATCATCACCACCATCACCACCATCATCACCATCATCATCACCACCATCACCACCATCACCATCATCACCATCATCACCACCATCACCATCATCATCATCACCGTCATCATCATCATCACCATCATCATCATCACCATCACCATCATCACCATCACCAACACCATCATCATCACCATCACCATCATCATCACCATCATCACCATCACCACCATCATCATCACCATCACCATCATCATCATCATCACCATCATCATCATCACCACCACCACCATCATCATCACCATCACCACCATCATCATCACCATCATCACCATCATCATCACCACCATCATCATCATCACCATCACCATCATCATCACCACCATCATCACCATCATCATCACCACCATCATCACCATCACCATCATCATCACCACCACCATCACCATCACCACTATAGGAAGAACATACTTGCTCGACAATGCTCGGGATCCAATTTTGGAATTTTGCACATTTGGAAGCAGTTACAGTCTTTATCACCAGTTGAATATTTCCAGTCTGAACAAGTTCACATCCCAAATACCTCCAAATCGGACGCTGCGTGAATATCACGTTGGCTCTTAAAAGGTTTCAGATTTTTGGATTCAGGGTGTCCTGACAGGAGATGCTTGATCTGGACCATAAAGTATCGCCTCAACTCAGCATGGCTTCCTTTTAGAAAATCCACCTCTGTTCAGTTGGATGGGAGAAGCACAGTCAGGCTGGGTGTAGACCAAGAAAAGTGGTCAACTTCCCTTCCCTCTAGTAACCAGTGTTCATTTGGGGGGGGGGCAGAAAAATGGTCTCTAAGGAGACATTCCTCTTACAGTCATTCTGTTATCTGATAGCTCATAGAATTGCAACCTACGGCTCTCAGGACAGCCAAGACTATTTCCTTTGGCCATATGCAAAGTGATAGCATTTATAGAATAATGGAATGAGATAAAATGATATCGTCCTCATCCCCATTTTTTCTAGCATAGTATTAGACTGATGACCTGTAGGTCTAACCTGGACTGAGATTCTTGCTGGTTGGCCCATGTCTCTTCAAGACAACAGTTCTCAAGCTGTTTGTTTTGACCCCAGTGGGAGAGACCCTTTCACAGGGATCACATATCATATAGCCTGTATATCAGATACTTACTTGTATTACAGTTCAGAACAGTAGCAAAATTACAGATACGAGGTAACAATGGGAATAATGCTATGGTTGGAGGTCACCCCAGCACGAGGAACTGTAATAAAGGGTTGCAGCATTATGAAGGTTGGGAACCACTGCTTTAAGGGATTTGATGTTGAAAGCTGTGTACCCAGCCTAAGGGTTATGCCTCATCCCTGCTCCCTGTCTCACACGTCATCCATTGTAAATTAATGCAGCTACCAGGCCCTGAGGGCAGCTGAATTTATCATCCTAGGTCTGTTATCTGGTTAGTGCTATGATGGGCAGCCTTCTAACCATTTTCCGTAGATCTTATCTCCTGCTATCCACCTCCACCCTTCTATGGGGGTTGCCTGTGACTTCCTTCCAATATACAGCATACAGCACCATGAAAGGCTATGACTCTCTCATTGGGTCTCTTGCTGTCTTGGCTTGCCCACAGTGATGAACTTAGCTCCATCAGCATTGATGATGACCTCGGGCCAATGTTTATATCAAGAAAACTGGGTCTTCTATGCAACAGCCCACAAGGAAGTAACTCTTGCCAACACCCCTTGTGAGCATGTAGAAGACCCTTCTTTAAGGAAGTCTTGAGAGAACTGTGCCTCAGCCAGTGCCTCAGTTACCACTTTATGAGGGACTATAAGCTAGTGTCTCAGTGCTTTGTGGATGAACTGTGAAAAAGAAAGCTGGGGAAAGCCTTGCCTAGACTCTAGTGAATCTGAGATAATAGCACTGTTTTAAGCTGCTGAGTTTGTGGGCATTTGTTCTCTGGCTATAAATAACTGAATTAGTAGTGTTGTACATAGTGATTTTTTTTTGGTTCAGTCAGAGATTATGCATTCCCCAGAAGTCCAGGAAGATTCTGATGAATCAATGACATGGCTCCAGTTGCCTAGTGATGTCAGTGCACAAACACACACCACACATTCGTCGTGAGGCTGGTGGAAACAGCCCAGTTAAACAAGAGTATAGCATAGGGCCAGTGAGATGGCTCAGTGTACAAAGGCGCTTGCTGTCAAGCCCAATGACCTTAGTTCAATCTCTAGGACCCAAAGGGTGACAGGAAAGAGTAGACTCTCACAAGTTGTCCTCTGACCTCTACAACTACCCTGGGACAGGAGAGTCTTCCCACAAAATAAGTAAGCAATGTAATAAAAACCAGCACAGCCAATACAGCTATGGGGAGCTTATATGAAGCTCTCAGGATGAGGAGCACTTTATGTATTACAGCACTGCTCATTATATTTAGTTGCATTATTCCCTTTGCTTATAAAATGTTTGCAGTTCATGTTTACTGCATCTCTTAATTGCATCAGGAGGCTCAGTTGCCATTCTGCCCTTTCTGGATTTGTGTAAGCACATTCTCTGATGTTCAAACAGTGATGAAATGGCCTGTGGGGCAGTGCTCCAAACATGTTCCCATGTCAGCAACTCATGTTCACACAGTGACAGAATTAGAAGTAGATTATGGACTTTTTTGCCTTCTGTTCCCGGCTCAGCACAGTGGTCTTAATGGTGGCTTTGAGCATCATACAATGACCATCAAAAGCCCATACAATCATACTCAGAGTAAAAAAGGGTCCTCATTTGTTGGCTGAACTTCACAAGCATTAAGATGGATCCTATTTATCAAAATTCAGAATAGGACAGTTTTAATAGGAACATACTTCTTTAGTGTAATACTCTCCCTGTTTGCCGAGGAGATTTTTAAAGTTATCTTCACTGGAAGTGTGACCCTGGTCCCATGGCCTATAGCAGTACAGGGGACTGAGGCTGGGAAAGTGGAAGGCAGAGCCATTCAGATAACGATGGTATGGCTGGTTCCTTCATTGGCATCGGACATAAATGGCAGGGGCAGAGCCATTCAGATAACGATGGTATGGCTGGTTCCTTCGTTGGCATCGGACATAAATGGCAGGGGCAGAGCCAAGTCTTGCCTCTGAAACTCTCACCGTCCTCCTTTGTCATCCATGTGACTCCCCTTCCAGCCTTGGCTTGAGGACAGCCCTTCTGCCCTGCCACATTCTGAGGTCTTGAGTAGTTCCCTCCCTTTGTTTGTCTGACTTCTGTCAACTGTGGCTTCGTCTTGCTCCCCAGAGCTGTCCTTTCCAGGTGGTATAAATGCAACCCTCCATACTCTGTCCAGAGCTTACCCTGCAAGCCACTTGCTGTCATTCCCCTTTACATCTTGCACACAGGGACAGATACACACTCTCCCCTGTCCGGTGAAGGGTCTTCAAAAAGGGGCTGAAGAAAAATGAGATAAAAATTTCATTTGAGAAGGGGAACATGGGGACTGTCCTTGGTCTTCAGTAAGTGCAGGGAAACCCTTTGGGAGGTTCACACAGAGAGACAGTCATTTGGAAGGGTGTTTAGAGATTGTATTCATTCCTTTCTTAAGAAAGAATGTTCTGATTAAAAAATGGGCCCATCAGATGTTTTCAACATATGCTTGATCAAGATCTCTCTGTCTCTTTCTCTCTTTCTTCCATGTGTTGGATCAAGATCTCTCTCTCTCTCTCTCTCTCTCTCTCTCTCTCTCTCTCTCTCTCTCTCTGTCTTTCTCTCTTTGTTCTCTCTCTGTGTATCTCTGTCTCAGTTTTTCTCTCTCTCATTTTTCTGTATCTCTGCCCTCCCCTCTCTGTCTGTCTGTCTCTTCCAACATTTTACTAGCTGTGCTCCACCTAGGAATGAAGAGAGAGCATGGGCCTGGGCATGAACACTAACTCTACCCTTGCCTCAGGGTGCCTGCAGGGCTCATGTGAAATAGATTGTCTTGTTTGTCATCTACAGAAGCATAGAATAGCTGTGTTCCCTTCCCATCCCCTGAACTCCCAGCCTATAGGACTGCATTTGGGAGACGTTCCTTAGGTTTCACCACAAATACCACCCAAGGCAGAATCAATGTGTTCTATGCCTTGTCTTGTCTTCCTAGAGGCATCTTCAAGAGTCAGTTGGTTTTATTTTGTGATTTTCAAAGCTTCCTTTTCTATGATTTTAAAGTGTGGTTTCAGTTCTGTCTTCTTTTCTCCTAACTCCTTAATCTTTCTGTTTTAGGAAGTTGAAAACAAAAGCGCTCTAGGACACAGGCTTAACATGCATGGCCAGCACCAGGGGCTAAGAATGATCACATTAATATTGCAGCAGCAAGGCTCTCAGCACTGCAAACTATGAGACACAGTTTTACACAGGATGGAGTCTGGGAAGCAATAAGTGAAGTTCTCATTTATGCATTTGGTCTGGACTTCAAGATCTTAGAAAGAGTTTCTGCTTCATGTTTTCATCTAAGCATGGTCATTCCTGTTTTTCTTATGGATACCTTGTAATTCAAACAAATTCTGGTGTGTGTGTGTGTGTGTGTGTGTGTGTGTGTGTGTGTCTGTGTATGCAATGCATGTATGTGTGAGGGTGTGAGCGTGTGTAAACTAGAACTCCAGCTATTATTACTCTATAATGCCCACCTTGGGGTAGTTGTTTGGTGCTGGGGGTGGGAACAGGGTATGTCTGGACGCCAGTGTTTGATGTTTGGAATCATTCTGCATTATAGATATCTCTCTTAAACCAGAGCTCATTGATTTGGCTAGTCTGGGTAGACAGCTTGCTCCACAGATCCCCTGCCTCTAGCTCTTGAGAGCTGGGATTCCAGGTGGGCCACTGAGCCCATGTGGCATTTCCATGGGTACTGACAATCTGAACTCCAGTCCTCATGCCCATGCTTGCCACACAAATGCTCTACCCACTGAAGTATCTCTTCATCCTACCTTGATTTTTTGAGATGGCATCTCTCGTTGGGACCTGGGGCTCAGTGATTGGGCTAGATGGGCTGGCTATTGACCCCCAGGGTTTCTCCTGTCTCTAGCTCCCTAACTCTGAAATTACACACACATGCCACCATGCCAACATGTTTTCATGGGCAGTGGGATGAAGCTCACACTCATGCAACAAGCACTTCACCAATGAGCACGTCCCCTGGCCTTACTTCCTATATTTTTAGCAGTATAATGTCACTAACCAAGTGTCCCGAGTCCCTTGAACTTGATGTGGCTCCTTTTGGGGAGATGAATTACTAGAACTTGCCTATACTCTTTCCCTCCTATCTTCTGACCCTTTGATTTCCCTGTTGTCATTGCTTTTTTTTTCTTATTCTAAGAAGCTGATACTTTGCAAAAACCAAAATATCCCTTAGAATGCCAAATCACAATATTTTAGGTCAGTGGTTCTCAACCTTCCTAATGCTGTGACCTATTTTCTTTCTTTCTTTCTTTCTTTCTTTCTTTCTTTCTTTCTTTCTTTCTTTCTTTCTTTCTTTCTTTCTTAAAGATTTCTGCCTCCTCCCCACCACCGCCTCCCATTTCCCTCCCCCTCCCCTGATCAAGTCCCCCTCCCTCATCAGCCAAAAGAGCAATCAGGTTTCCCTGCCCTGTGGGAAGTCCAAGGACCACCCACCTCCATCCAGCTCTAGTAAGGTGAGCATCCAAACTGCTTAGGCTCCCACAAAGCCAGTACGTGCAGTAGGATCAAAAACCCATTGCCATTGTTCTTGAGTTCTCAGTAGTCTTCCTTGTCTGCTATGTTCAGTGAGTCGGTTTTATCCCATGCTTTTTCAGACCCAGGCCAGCTGGCCTTGGTGAGTTCCCGATAGAACATCCCCATAGTCTCAGTGTGTGGGTGCACCCCTCACGGTCCTGAGTTCCGCAGACCACTTCCTACGTATAACCCCAGCAGCACAGACTTTAAGGGCATCATTGAATAAATGGGACCTCCTGAGACTGAGAATCTTCTGTAAAGCAAAGGACACTGTCACTAAGACAAAAAGGCAACCCACTGACTGAGAGAAGATCTTCACCAACCCCGCAACTGACAAAGGTCTGATATCCAAAATATATAAAGAACTCAAGAAACTAGACCGTAAAAGGCTAATCAACCCAATTATAAAAGGGGACACTGATCTAAACCGAGAATTCTCAACAGAAGAAGTTCAAATGGCCAAAAGACACTTAAGGTCATGCTCAACTTCCTTAGCGATCAGGGAAATACAAATCAAGACAACTTTAAGATACCATCTTACACCTGTCAGAATGGCTAAAATAAAAAACACCAATGATAGCCTTTGCTGGAGAAGTTGTGGAGAAAGGGGTACACTCATCCATTGCTGGTGGGAATGCAAACTTGTGCAACCACTTTGGAAAGCAGTGTGGCGGTTTCTCAGGAAATTCGGGATCAACCTACCCCTGGACCCAGCAATACCACTCTTGGGAATATACCCAAGAGATGCCCTATCATACAACAAAAGTATATGCTCAACTATGTTCATATCAGCATTGTTTGTAATAACCAGAACCTGGAAACAACCTAGATGCCCTTCAATGGAAGAATGGATGAAGAAAGTATGGAATATATACATATTAGAGTACTACTCAGCAGTAAAAAACAATGACTTCTTGAATTTTGCTGTGACCTTTAATATGTTGTGGAAACGCTCAATCATAAAATTATTTTCATTGCTACTTCATAACTGTAATTTTGCTACTGTTGTGAATCAGAATGCAAATATCTGTGTTTTCTGAAGGTCTTAGGCAACCCCTGTGAAAGGGCTGTTTGTTTAACCACCAAAGGGACTGTGACTCACAAGTTGAGAACCGCTGTTTTATAACTACAAATGGCTTGGCCTTGTCTCCTGCATTTACCTGTCTTGGTTTTTAGCAGAGGATGGTGTTTTGCAGCTAGCCTAAGCTGGGCTATCTTCATTTCCATTGGGTACCAGGAAGAAGAAGTAGATGGAGAGACCAGAGATGGCATGCACTGGATGTAGTCTGAGTTGAAGTAAAGGGGAAAAAGTGTGGACAGAGCTTATACACTGAGTTAGGTTCCTATAACATTTGTGTATTGAGGACCTGGAGCGATGGCTCAGCTGCTAGGAGCACTGGTTGCTCTTCCAGAGGACCTGAGTGTGGTTTCCAGTAACCACATGATGGCTCACAACCATCCATAATGAGCTCTTGTGCCCTTTTCCGGCCTGCAGGCCTCCATGCAGGCAGAACACTGTATTTATAATAAATAAATAAGTCTATTTTTAAAATGCATATATTGAAGCTATATGATATAAATATATTTGGAGACCACATCTTCAAAAAAAGTCAAGTTAAAATCATCCCTGATCCAACCATATGGATGTCCTTATGAGAGACAAGGGATAAGCACACACACAGAGGGAGAGAGATAGAGAACTACAGTCACAGGAAGACACAAGAAGTGATGTCCTATAAACTGAGAACAGTCTTCAAGCCAAGGGAATTTGCCAGTGTACTAACTCTTGACTTCCATCCTCTAAGACTGGCAGAAAGTAAATCCTGTGCTTTAAGGCACCCAGTTGTGGTGTGTTTCTATACAAGTCATAATAGTCTGCTACTGAGGTCATCACGAGACTAGAGACCAGAGGCAGTGAGCCCAGAGACAGGTGGGAATGGAATGGGACAAGACCCAGGTCCAGCGACTGAGGAGCCATGAGGAGCAGGTTAGAGACAGCCCTGCAGGAGGTAGGAGGCAGACTCAGCTAACCACAGTGCCATTCCTTCAGTTACAGAGATTCAGCAGCCTGCTCTGACCAGTTAATGCTCACACAGGTACCAAACAGTCTGCCTATCTCCATGCAGGACACTGCATCTGTGTGCAGGGGAGGAAGGAGCTTCTTAAGGAAGGAGAAAAAGGATAGGTGTGCTGCACAGGTGTCCTTTGTCAGAACGAGCCTTCATGAAGAGCCACAGGTTATACGTAGACAAAGAACTGGGTCTCTCCAGAGGTGCCCACATCCCAGTTCCCAGCACCCACAAAGCCATGACCTCGGTGGCAAAGCAACTTTACAGAAGCAATAAAGGCTCAGACGTGGTCCTGGTACTTATGGGGGTCCAATGGAATCACAAGGCTCTTCCAAGAGCTAGGAGCCCATGGAGCCTGAACTGGCAGAGGCTGCCCTGAGCTGTGTGGTTCTGACCGTCGTCACAGCTCTAAAGAGAGTCTGTGTGCCAAGCAAGGCTGGACTGGCTGTTCCACATGTCTTGTCAGCCTGGACAACTTTGCAACACCAGAAAGGGTTTGTGTTAGTTCTCTGGTCAGTCATTTTCATCGCCGGGACAAAGGACCTGAGAAAAGCGAAGTAAAAGATGGAAACTTGACTTTGGCTAATGGTTCCAGGAGTTCGGTTTGCCTGGCTCCATTGCTATTGGGCCTCTGAAAGAGTAGACCATCATGGCAGTGGGAGTGGTGTCAGGGAAGGCTGCGTATCCTGTGTGGTTCAGAAGAAAGAGAATAAAACTCAAGGGACCAGCTCAGTCCTTCAAAGGCCCTTGTGTCCAATGGTGTGCTTCCTCCAGCCAGGTCGCACCTCCTAACAGGCAATGCATTAACTCGGAATTCCTCCATACATTAATGAGGAAGCTCAAGGCTCTGTGGCTCTGTTGCCTTTCAATGGCGCCGCCAGCTGTGGGCCAAGCCTTCAACACATTAGCTTTTGGCATCATTTTATGTCCAAACCACAGTAGCTTGATAATGCCAAATAGAAGTGTCAAGGGAGCTCACACACATGGTTCCAGAAGCATCGCCTTGGGCTGCCAGCATTCTGGACTTGCACACCTTGTTTCCTCACCCTTTCCAAGGTGGACAAATGGATGCACAGAAAGGCAAAAGAGCTTCTCTAAGTCTGCCGGGACTACAATCTACTTGAGTGTCAAATCCCCAGAGACTCAGCACCCTGGGTGGTGATGACTTTCTTGTTCGCCTTGGTCCATGAGGTAAGACATGACAGAGTCTTGCTCTGAAACCACTGCCCAAATGATCTGCTTTATTTGTGGCTGTGATTTGAGCACCGCTGCAGTTTAACTAGCTTGAGTCAAAGAGCCCTTGTGAGGCGCAGCTCCAGCTCTGAGATGGAGAACTATAGTAAAGTGGCTATTAAAACACAATCGCGTAAAACCTTTGACTCAGCATTCCCTTCCCTGGGAATGCAGCTTTTGGAAATAAAAGGGCGAATCATAGAAAACTACACTTTTCAGAAGGATTACTACAGATTTGTTTATAGTGGGGGGAGATAAGAGGAAACAGCGAATGTCAGTCATAGGAAAATAGATAAACCAATGAGCTACATGAAAACAATGGAGTATTATACAGCCAATAAAATGATGAGGTCGATGCATATCACATACCTGGAAGAATTCCACAAAGCATGCTGAAGACATGCTGAGAACACACTGAGGACACTTGAGGACATGCTAAGGACACACTGGGGACATGCTGAGGACATGTAAGGACACGCTGAGAACGCACTGAGGACATTGAGGACATGTGAGGACATGCTAAGGACACACTGGGGACATGCTGAGGACATGTAAGGACACGCTGAGGACACACTGAGGATATTGAGGACATGTGAGAACACACTGAGGACATTGAGGACATACTGAGAACATGTAAGGACACACTGAGAATGCACTGAGGACATTGAGGACATGTGAGAACACACTGAGAACATGTGAGAACACACTGAGGACACGCTGAGGACATGTGAGGACAAAGTCCCTTGTTTCACATTCTATAACCACAAAAAGGTGTTGAACAATACCAGCAAGCAAAATTCAAAATTTAAAACAAAAATAAAATATTAAAATTACTTTTTTAAAAAAAAGGCAGTAAAATATTGTTGGGTAAGGTTTATCATGAGATGAAATACTTCAGGCATCACCCCCAAGACTAGTGATATTCTTAGTGAGAAGCCCTAAACCTTCAAAGTAAAACCAGAAATGAAATTTGATATTGCACTACAAGTTCTAACCAAGACAGGGGAGAAAGAGAGAGAAGTCCTAACTCCGAGGCTAGAGAGAATAGGATCACTACCCATGGATGTGGTGTCCATACCAGGGAACAGGAGAAATACCTGGCAGTAATTGTATTTTAATTAACTCTAGATGTAGTTAAATTGACAACCAAGAATAGCCAGCCATCATACACATGATCTATCAGAATTGAACCCCAAAGATCTAAACAATTTAAACAGACCCATAACAGGCCCCAAAATTAAAGCAAGAATAGATTCTCCACAAACTAACACCAATTTCTGCAAACTTAACTTTTCTTTTCTCTCTCTCTCTCTCTCTCTCTCTCTCTCTTTCTTTCTTTCTTTCTTTGAGACAGAGTCTAACTGTATCTCTGACTGACCTACTTACTGTATAGACCAGACTGGCCTTGAACTCACAGAACTATGCCTGCCTCTGTCTCGTGAGTACTGGAATTAAAAGTGTGTACCACCACATCCAACTAATTTCTAGAAACTTTAAAAACATAATACCAAGACTTCTCAAACTTTTCTATGAAATAAAAAGGAAATGATTCCCACTAAATTCATTCAATGAAACAAGTATTCCCCTCGTGCCAAACACCAGATCAAGTTCCAACAAAGAAATAAAACTATGGTTCAATTTTTTTGATGAACATAGATCTAAAAACTCGCAACAAAATATTTGCAAAATGAATTCAAGAGTACATTAAGAATAGCATCAATTGGGATAAGTGAACTGCATCCCAGAGATGCAAGTTTGGTTCAACAGATACAGATCAGTAAATGTAATAGACTTAGGATAAATCAGATGATCATCTTAATAGGTGCAGAAAAGGCATTTGATAAAGTTCAAGCTTCCTTATAATAAAATTTCAGAGAAATTAGGACTAGATGGAACATGCCCCTATAGAATGAAGACTATATATAATAGACTTATGGTCACATTATGCTAAATAGAAAAAATTTGAGCTTTTACTCTAGAATTAGAATAAAACAAACATGTCCTTCTCTCTCTTACTCAATATAGTGTCTGACATATTAGCTAGAGCAATAGAAAGATAGAAAAGGGATATCTGTAGGAAAGTAGTTTAATCATCTTTGCTTGTGGATGACAAGATTCTATACTTATTAGATTCTACAGACTCCATCAAAAACATTTAAATCTAATAAATACTTTCGGGAAAATTTTGGAATACAAAATCAACATACAACAACCAACAGTTTTTCTGTATGTAAATAATAAGTTTACTAAGAAAGAAATTAGAAAAAAAACAAGCCATTCACAGTCATTTAAAAAAAAAACTTAGAATAAACCTAACCATGAAGGTTAAGACCTCTACAATAAAAGCAGTAAGATCCTGAATAGAGAAATGGAAAGAGACCCTGGACATTAAAAAGATCTGCTGTACTCCTGGATTCTCACAAACAAAATTGTGAAAATGACTGTATTACCAGAAATAATCTGAAGATTCAATACATTCTCCATCAAATTTCCAGTGAAACTATTCACAAAATTAGAGGAAACAGGCCTAAAGCCCAGATGGAAAGAAAAAGAAATAGGCGAGGAATCTCAAACAGAATGAACACTGATGAAGATAACGCAATACTTAATCTCAAAGTATACTGTAGAGCCCTAGTGACAAAAACAGCATGGTGCTGGCACACAAATGGACATGGAAGTCTATGGAACATAATGGAAGGCACAGAAATAAATGCACTTAGTGTCAGAAGTAGACACAGAGAAAACCTATTCACTAAATGATGACGGCAACATTAGATAGCCAGTTGGAGGAGAGTGAAATTAAATTTATAGCTCTCATTCTGCACAAACATCAATTTAAAACGGATCACAGATCTCAATTTACAATGCAAAACATTGAAACTACTTGAGAAAAGCGAAGCAACAACTCCAAGATGTAGGCATAGACAGCATCTCTCAGAAATAGGACCTCAAGAGTTGACAAATGGGATCACACAGAACTTAAAGGTTTCTTTCTAGATAGCAAAAGAAGCCAGCCAAAAAGTGAACATATGACCTAAGAATGGGAGAATAACAATGCTTCAGATAAGAGGGTAATAACTAAAATGTATAAAGAACTGTAACACTTAAAGACCAAACTAATGAAGCTGTCTGTTCCTAAATGGACTAATGAACTGAGGCTCAAAAGATGAAACACAAATGCCAGTAAATATTTTTAAAGTGCTCTAAAAACTGACAATTGAAATGTAAGCTAAAATAACCTTTCCATTAAGAGCTTTTATGGCATGTATCAATTCAAAATATACAGGCAACACTGCCCAGTGTTCTACATGCATCTGGGCAGTTAAATTTCTTTAATCTGTACTAGGTAGATACTATTATCATTCCCATTTTGGTGTTGAGTTTGGCAGTAATAAAATTTGAGTTGATCTGGCTGTCATCTGGCCTCGAACTCACAGAGCTCTGACTGCCTCTGTCTCCCAGGTGCTAGGATTAAAGGCGTGTACCACCACCACCTCACTTGTGGTTTTAATAACTATCCTATTATAACAGATTTTTTCATTAAAGTTGGGTTTTTTTTTTTTGGAAAAAAAGGTGTTTTACATCTTTAGATATAAGGGAAGTACAAGTTAAAACTACTTTAACATTCCATAGAGCCACAGTCAGAATGGCTGTTATCAAGAATACAAATGACACCAAATGGTGACAAGATGGCGGGGAAAGAGGAGTTCTTATTTGCTGCAGGTGAGAGTATAAATTAGGGCACCCATTATGAAAATCAGTATGGAAGTTTCTTAATAAACTCAAGACAGAACAATCATATGACCCTGCCATACCACTCTTGGAAATGTGCTCAGAGGTTCCTGTACCCAACCACAGAGATACTTGTAGATTATATTTATCCTTCCTTTTTTCACTATAGCTGGGAAATGAATCAGCCTGGATGTCTATCAACAGAGGACTGGATGAAGAAACACACAGAGAAGAGAGAGAGAGAGAGAGAGAGAGAGAGAGAGAGAGAGAGAGAGAGAGAGAGAGAGAGAGAGAGAGAGAGAGAGAGATATCTGTGAGGACAGCATGATATATCAATAGAGAAGAGACAAACTAGAAAAGGCTACTTGCAGGTCAAATCACAGCCATCTAGCTCCCTGGTTCTGGAAGGGGAATGAACAAAGGGTGCGAACAGATCTGTGCTGGAAAGGACTGTTTCTTATACATATTAAACGATGCCCAACCTCTTTCATTCTTTTAAAAAAGAGAGGTAATTCAAACTACCTCAGACTTTCGATGTGTTATTAGATTGGCAAAACTCCAAATGTATGGTAAAATAAAATCAAACCAAATGTATTTGGCAGAGACCCAGAGAAACGAGGGTTCACAAGCTTAGCCAATAACAGGAGAAGCTGGCAAGTGCCCATGGAGACCAAGGGCTGTATGTGCTAAGGGCACAGGTTTCGGCTCAGCAACACAGCCCACAGATGTGCTGGTTGTTGGAGGTAAAGAGCCACTGTCTGCAGGAGGACTTACCCCACCCAGCCTGCCTCAAAGAGCCAAAATTTGAGAACAAGCCAAATCTTTATCAAGCAAGAGCTATTCGATAAGTTCTAGATTTTGATCTTAGAAATTAATGAAATAAAATATGATGTAGGTATTAAAATGAATGAAAAGTTCTTGAGGCTCTGATTGCAAAGGTTTCCACCGTATGGTTAAATGGGGGAAAGCAAGCTGTCGGGGGACGTGGATTGGCTGGCATCAGTATAAAAAGGAGAAATAAATCCTTGTATGTATAAAAGCCTTCCAGGGGGAGTCACGGTAGATTAATAACCATGGTTACCATTCAAAAGCCAACTTTGCTTTTTGAGGTATGGGAATATATTACCTATTCAAAAATTAAACAGATAAATACTTGTTTTGCAAAATTTTCTGCATTGATTTACTTCTTTGCCATCAGCATTTTTCATTTCTATAATAAGAAAAAAAATGGTTTATATTTGAGGGAGAAAAAGAAATATTCGAGTTCAGGTTTTGAAGTTAGACTAAGTGCCTGTAAATCCTGTTTCTACTTTGAGTAGCTGTGTGGCCATAGGGAGGACACTGAACCCCTGAAGCCTCACTTCTAAAGTCTAAGGTATCTGAACCTAGTGGATTGTTGTGAGGATGTAAAGTTCTGGACCCGGACTCAGCCCTCAATGGACATCACTTACTCCCTGCCCCTCCCAGAGTTCTCTGGTGAGGACTATACAAGATAAGGTACCAAGGTACTAATGAATATTCATGAGCTCCTGCTTCTCCAGTCTCTGGATTGCCCACCTAATGAGAAGCCTCATTGATGGCCAATGTTCCCTGTCTGCTCAGCAAACTCTCACAAATATCTTTCTTGACAGTATGTCATCATAAAAGAAAGAAAACCTGGAGGCTATAAATAATGATAAACGACCCCTTGTTCACCCGCCTCACACTGCTGCGTGCTCCCTATTGTAAACCTCCAGCTACTGAAGTGGAAGGCAGTGGAGTTATCATCATGGTCAGATCTTAGCATGAATTAACAGCCCTACCCTGAAATCAAAGACTTCCAAGTGACTGCAATTCAGACGACATACGAAATGCGCATGTCTGTGCTTCAACTTCTCCTCCCCTACTTACATTAGAAGTGGAGTTGAATCGAGAAATAATTACTCACGAGTCATCCGCCATTAATTAGTACAGCCAAGAATTACTAGGGACCTGTTTATGTTTGTCTCTGTGCCCTGGAGGAAGAAAGATAAATCAACGTTATGACGGCTTTAAAAGCTGAACGACATAAAGAGAAATCCACGTGAAAATAAACATTAATTCCAGGCTTTTTCATTTAGAATACTCCTATGTAAAAGATGATTATAGTAATAGTTTACATAATAAAGGGGAGACAGGGAAGGAAAGCCTACTTGTAAAGAGTGAATTTCAAAACTCTTTGAAATGCACATTGCATTCTTCATAAATAATGCATGCTGTTGTTAATCACTCTTATCTTCAGTATAGGAGATCAAGAATGTTTACTATGCAGTACTTCATAAACATAGTTTAATTAACATTTGCAGATATAAATCTCCCTTTCAAATAAGATAATCTATAATTGAAGTCTCATTAGAGCCTGGGGGAAGTGCTTTGGGGAGGCGCAAGGCGCGATATATGCACGGCATGATATAGGCATGGACCTCATTCATCTCAGAACCCTTCCCCACCAGGGCCATTCTCCTGCTCTGCAGTTAATGCAGTCAGGGCTCAGGCAGAGCACACCCAAGTCTTCCTCAGCTGTAAACAACCACAGCCCAGGGCTTCTTCCTACAGAGCACATGCCTTTTGCCCCTTTGCCCTGGCTCCTCATTTCCCCTTGTCCTTTGCAATAGGCATTAAAGAGACTACAGGCTGAGGCCGGACAGAATCACAGCTATGGCACAAACAGCATTTCCTGAGTGCAGTAGAGCCTCTCTTTTGCCATGGCCTCCTCCTGTAGAGAGTTGGATAAAAAGTTCAAACTTGGAGTTAGAGGGATGGCTCAGTGGTAAAGAGACTGATCTTCCAGAGGACCTGGGCTTGATTCCCAACACCTATGTGGCAGCTTACAACCATCCAAAAGGGATCTAATACTATTCTTTGGCCTCTGTAGGCACCAGGCATATATGTGGTGCACAGACATACAGGAGGCAAAAACCCCATAGACATAAACTAGATAATTACAATCATTTTTATAAAAAAGTCAAGCTCTTCCAAGGAGGAGCTAGTGGTTGGAGGAGAGCATCTACTCGTCAGGCATTGTGAATGACCACTCCGCCTATGGTCTCTGATGATAGCGGATCATTGTTCCCCGCCCAGGCTCACCTGACAGCCTTCGGGAATCTCTTCCCTCAGTCACCCCTTGGTTCTTCCGACAAGGTTGTTTCAAGTGAAGTTTGGTTGTCCGTTTTAGGTCCTCACTAATCTTTCATGTGGACACCAATTAAGTTGGAAATCCTACTTCAGTGACTTGAAGGAGTTTCTAGATTGTCCTTGCCAGTCTATGCATTGTTCTGCTAGATTTCTGTACCTTCCTCCTGGTACTGAGGAGGGGGGAGGGGTCTTTCTGACTCTGAGAAGAAAATACTAACAGGCAGGTTGAGAGGAGACATCTTAAGGGATGATGGAGTCTCTCAGAGTTTCGTCTGTCTCCCCAAACTATCTGTGAGCTTTGACTGAAGACCAAGCCACATGGGGAAACTTCAGCAGGCATATGCTATAAAACTCCAGGGAAAATTCCAGCTTTCTGGCAGCAGACATGTGGTGAAGGCTCATTGTTAGGTCGTTAGGGTTGCATTCTCTTTTCCCCCTGGACCTGCTTCAAGGTCAATTACAGAGGCACTTCTACGGCGCAATGATCATAAAAAGCTTGAGATAAATCTATCTTTCTGAATAGAGAAGGATGAGAAAAATCAGTACATGCTGTACACAGGATACGGAGGAAATTCTGGTCATTTTCCTTTCTCTTTTTGTCCCTTGTTTCTCTGTGAAAGCCAACATGGAAAGCCATGCTTGTGGCTGGAAGAATAGTGACCGATGCTGTCTGGAGCCAACGGTATCCGCCCTGAAGAGAGAATAAAAAGATTTCCCAGATTCTCATCTGATTCAATACAACTCCCAGACTCACTCCAAATGCGCATGTGCAGAGCACACCATGACCTACACCAGCCTTAGGATGGGAGCAGCTACATATGCTGCTTCCCAAGCCCCACTAGGAGAAGCGCATCCAAAGAGCCAAGACTGAAAGCTAGATCGCATTGAACCTGCTGCTCAAATGGCAGGACAGGCTCATGACCTGCTCAAGAAACAGAAAGAAAAGGCTGTTTTTGAAGATTTTAATAAGACTCGGAATTTCACTGCAAATGAGGCGCAGACACAAAATGCTCTGGGTAAAAAAATCTTCAAAACTCAGTAAACAAAGGGCGAGGCAAAGCTATTCTCAAGTAAAAGGCAATGCCAGTTCTAAGTTGACCCAATGAGAGAAGAACCAGATAAAAGCTTTAAAGCAGTCGGGCGGTGGTGGCGCATGCCTTTAATCCCAGCACTCGGGAGGCAGAGGCAGGCGGATCTCTGTGAGTTCGAGGCCAGCCTGGTCTACAAGAGCTAGTTCCAGGACAGGAACCAAAAGCTACAGAGAAACCCTGTCTCGAAAAATAAAAATAAAAAAAAAAAAGCTTTAAAGCAGCTCTTGTAGTCGTTCTCATGAAATCACTGATTTAGGAGGCTGAATATACAGCAGGATGATTGTCAAACCATCTGTGAGGTTGTGGGTTCAATTCCCAGTCCTACAAAATAACAACAAAAGAAATCCACAAAGTAGAGCATGTTCCAAGGAGAATGGACAGGAGTGCTCTCTCTCTCTCTCTCTCTCTCTCTCTCTCTCTCTCTCTCTCTCTCTCTCTCTCTCTCTTCCCTTTCCCTTCCCTTTCCACCCTCTCTTTCTCTCTCCCCTCCTCTTTCTACCCTCTCCTGGATCCCCCACTTCTCCCCCCTCACTTCCTGTATCTCATTGGTCAACTCCTTCTCTCTTGGATATAAACCCATCTTGACTTTTTATTGTGTTGCTCAGTTCTCTTGGCAAACCCTTGGCAAATAAGAGACCATATCCTATATCAGGGGCCTGACAGTTTTTCCATAAGGCAATGGTGGTGAAATGCAGGCATTCTGAGCCATAGTTTCTTTCACAGCTGCCCAGACCTACTATGATAGTACCCAAGCAAACATGTTCCTTGCTTAAATAATCGTGCATGGCTGTGCTCCAGTAAGACTACATCTTCCAAAACATGCAGCAGGCTAAATTTGGGCCACAGGTCATAGTTTGCTGACTCCTGTTTTATGGGATAACACTTCATCCAAATCGAGAAGTGACAAAGGACTCCTGAAAGTTCAGGATGGTGGAGTTCATGATGAAAGCAGTGAAGCCTGTAATTATGAATCAATTTTCATCTCTTTTGCCATAAATAATGTACATCGATCCAAGGTAGTGTTATGCAGAGCATTAATCCAATGGATGAAAGTTCTGTATGCCCAACACACAGATGGCAGAGACACTGTGGATAAGCAGGCCAAGTCATCGCCCTCTCCAGAGTGAAAGGGCTCCAGGCCATTGCAGAGTGTCTGGGTGATCTGTTGAATACAAGTGGCGGGCTATGTTCCTGGCACCCAGCCGCCCGCACGGCTAGCTTTATACCCTGAATAATTACACGGAAACTATATTCATTTAAACACTGCTTGGCCCATTAGTTCCAGCCTCTTATTGGCTAGCTCTTACATATTGATCTAACCCATTTCTAATAATCTGTGTAGCCCACGAGGTGGCTTACCAGGGAAGATCTTAACCTGCGTCTGTCTGGAGTGGGAGAATCATGGCAACTCATTGACTCGGCTTCTTTCTCCCAGCATTCTGTTCTGTCTACTCTGCCTACCTAATGGTTTCCCTATCAAATGGGCCTAGGCAGTTTCTTTATTAATTAACCAATGAAAGCAACATATTAGAAAGAAATCACTCCCACATCATTTCCCCTTTTTCTGTTTAAACAAAAAGGAAGGCTTTCATTTTAACATAGTAAAATTACATATAACAAAGCAGTTATCAGCAAGAATTACAGTTGCAGTATTTATATCTATTTTATCTTTTATCATAACAAAGGAAAACTATAATTATCTATCCATTCTTCAACTCCATCAAAGACTCAAGAAGGATATAATATTACCTAAGTAAACAAGAAATCCAAAGCTCTATAAATGACAGAGACATCTTGCTGCCTGGACAGTCACCCAAAGTTCCTCTGTACCATTGGGGCATCCATCTTCGGCCTTCAGGCCCATAGTATCCAGAGACATTTCCATGAAGCAGGAAAATTCAAAGACAGTTCAGTCACTTTCTGCTGTGTCCTGCAGAATGTCTCGCAGACTCTTTCATGAGTCAGGAACCCCAAAAGACCATCTCACCTTTAGGCAAGTTCAGCAGTCCTCTCTCTGCGGGTTCTCTGTGTCCAGTTTATGCATCAGTCCAGGCAAGAGCAGTTTCTTACCCAAATGGCTATCAAACTCCATAAGGATCCTCTTCGATGCCCATCTTCCTCTTGAAGTAGATTGGTGCTGCCTGGAGCAGACATGTCTCATCGTCCTGAAAAGCCCTAAGTTATTAAAACATTAAATGCCATATTCTGCAGTCTCTGAAAGATATGAAGAATGCCTATCTAACTGAAATATATCTCTATATATCTAGAAAATCTAACATGACTACAAGCTTGACTATTACTGATGATTATCCATTAATAACCTATATTTCCTAATTATACATTACATTTTAAAAATGAACTACACAATCACAATACCTTAATCAAGATCAGAAATACACATACATATAACAAAATTGACCTTAAAATCCATACCAATGCAAATTATTCATATCTATATCATATCCTCCTTTAAATGTAAAAGAACATTTATAAACAATATTTGGGAATACAGGTGCAGTTATTTCTCTCCAAACTGCTTCCTGCTGAATGGGGGCACTGTTATTCAGGTCTTTTATGGGATAACCTGTCTGCTAGGTTCATCTCAGTCGGTACTTGAGCAAAGTAATTTTTTGAGGGTGTTCACAGCAACCTTTCAGGAGGGCATGGTCTATCATACCATATTGGGATAGAAGAAGTCCACAGGGTCTCATCCTCTGTGAAAACAAAAGAAGAAACTCTTTTCCAAAGCATCATATCCTTAGACCCAAATTCTGAAGTCATACCCTCATGATATCCATTCTGGTTCCACTTGGAAGCCCATATAATGAAATGTCTCTCTGTACTTAGCTCCTTCACAGTCAAAAATTTTAAAGAAAACACAATAATACAAAAAATCCAGACTCACTATGAATTTTCCATTTTTACGTGGCTTTTTTTCTTTATTTCTCAACTATCTGTACTCTGTCTCTTTAAAGACTTTACTCTTTTTTTTAAACCATTAACTTTATTCTCTATATTCTTTTTCTTCTCTCTCTCAAGCCTACATACATTCATCCAACACTGTGATCTATTTATAGGTCTTCTATGTCTGAAATCTGTTTTATTGTGAATCTGTAATTTTTTTACTATCCAGGAGCGTTTTCTTAAACTGTTAAGCAGTTCTTAAAAACTTAAGTTGCACCATGTACAGGTAATACGGTACCGCCTGTGTCCTGCCCAGTCTAAACTTTAACTGCACGGTTATTCTGGTAATTACGGTAGGTCCTGACTGAGATCAGAACAGTTCAGCATGGAGCAGCCACTCCTGCCTCTCAGATCCATTTGGTGCCCCTGAGCTGCGTACAGTGCCAGGCACACAGCAAGTCCACATTGGAGCTGCACTCAGCAGTTTAACTCCAAGACTGAGTGTGCGGCACAGAAACTCTTTTCATCCAAGTTACAGCCAAATCTGACACGCAGAGCACTGTGCAGTCTGAAAACACATCTCTCTATGGTGGCAGGAATCCGCCATGCTCTTCCGCCTGCCTAAGCCTGATTCTGCCATCTGCCCAGGTGCAGGTGGGGAATGCTGAGCCATTAGCAGGGTCTCAGAGCACTCTCCTTCCGATCCCAAGCGGGAACAGAAACATCCAGTCGCGTAAAAGCCATTGAAATGCCTTAAAGCCAGAGTTCACGCTGGCAGCACAGCCCCAAGAAGCTGCACTTTAAAATGATGCAGCGTTTTTTTCTGCTGCTGTTGCTGAATCAGGAAATCTCTCTACAGCACGCCACCAACAAACAGCAAAAATCTGCATTAAACTCTGTTTTTTCCCAAGGGTAGTGCAATATTGAGGGCACAGTGTGGTCACAGATGGTGAGTGGCTGGCTTTCGGCAGTAGCTACACGATCCTTAGCGGGAGAGTATACATATAGTACATTTGCAAAGCTTCCATATCTGCTACATGTCACTGTATTGCTTGATCCATAGTAGAAACACCAGGACAACCCATAAAAGCTAATGGCCATGTACAGCATATGCCATTCTGACTGTTGATAGATTTCATGGCAGTTGATACATTTTAAAGCTTATTTTAGCCTGACATGTGTGCTGGAAATCAAACTTAGGTTCTGTAAGATTATCATGTATTCTTAGCTGTTGAGCCTTCCCTCCATTCCCCTCATCTCCATTGATTTATTTTTTTAATTTTTGATGGGCATTAATATAAAAGCAAGAGATGCATATGATCCGTGATCTTTCTTAGAGCTCCCGACAAACTTCTCTTACAGAGCCCCCGTAGTCTTTGATTTCCAGTCTTGCCCTTTTCAGTCTCTTCCTGTCCATTACTATCAGAGCTACATATCTTTACCTCCAAGATGCCTTTCCCTCCACGTGATGTGATGATGGGCCTGCTCCTGACAGCTCTGCTCAGGGGGCAGGTCTCCCATCACACTTTCCCTCAGGTGACACCCAAGTGTCACTGTAATGCAGCAGCAGCTGTCCCATTTCCCACCCACACTGATGTATTGCTCAGACTGGGCAGTGACTTGGGCCAGAATTCTGTTCTCTTTTAGTAATCAAGTGTGAAATTCCCTCCTGGTGACAGGTAGGCATGAACAAAAGGTGTCATTGCAACTGTGTAACAATTTCCTCTGAGACTGGATCATTACATCCTTCAAAGAAGCTCCTTCTGCAGGAAGGGAAACAATAGCTTCAGGAAGTCCCTAAAATTGACCAGATTCACTAGGCCCCTCCCTGCCAGCGTAAGCAATAAAAGCTGAGAGTCCCTCTCAGACAAACAAAGCTGCAGAGAAGGCTGAGAGCAGACTAGCTGCATGGGAGAGGGCTAGACCAGAGTCACTTGGAAAGGACACTCTCCAATCTGGTTAGCTGCCTGTAGGCTGTGCTCCAGGTCCCATCTTTTGTGGACCGTCACCCATGCTGGGTGATGCAGCTGTCTTTGAGTCATTTCTGATCCTGTAAGTAACTTCAACAAAACTCACTGGTTCACCAAGCTGGACTTGGGTGGTATCCAGACTTCGATCTGTCATGAGTTCCCTATCTGGGGTGAATAGGAATATGTGTGTTACATCTCCAGAGGAAAAGTTTTGTCACACACCAGCAATGAATATAGAGAATATGGAAGGACAAGATACCTGATTTGAAACGTACACATTCTACTTACACCCAGCCAACAATAAGGCATTCTCCTTATGCAATGGTTGCTCTTATGCCTGCTCTGCTTGCTTTAGTAGACACCTGAGTCATGGAGGAATGTCTGTTTATAGAGGCACTTGATGTGGTTAGGTACATAGGAGTCTACTATAAACCATCTACACACTAAAATAATTTGCCAAACTTGGAATGTCTGCTCAGAACCCTGTGATAACTTTTCAGAGACCCTGTGCTTTGTTTGTTCAACCCACTGATAACCTCCTAGAACTGTAATTCATAGGGCCTGAGCCTGTTGAAGAACTCTGATGTTTCATGTCGTCTTTTTTTTTTTTTTTTTTTTTTGCTTTTTTGAGACAGGGTTTCTCTGTGGCTTTGGAGCCTGTCCTGGAACTAGCTCTGTAGACCAGGCTGGTCTCGAACTCACAGAGATCCACCTGCCTCTGCCTCCCGAGTGCTGGGATTAAAGGCGTGCGCCACCATCGCCCGGCTCATGTCTTCTTTTTAAGTCTTTTTAAGTCTTCTGAGTCCACCCATAAATGCATTATATATATATTTGACATATATATATTATTGTTAAAATAGGATATGTTTTCTCTAAAAGGGGGCACAATTGTTCTTCTTTCTTGGTAAACATAAGAAGTATAAAAAACACTCAATTTTTCCATTAGAATGAAACACCTGGTGTGTTATTAACCATGGGAACTCTGAAAACTTTAAGACTAGGATCTTTGTATTCCACTTCTAACTAACAGTGTTTGTATTTCATACTAGGGTGAGTAAAAAAAAAATCTTCATCTCTGGTCCATCCAGTTTAGGTCATATAATGCCATCAATATATTGGGCCAATGTGATGTTCCGTAGTGTCAGGATGGTCATAGTCTCTGAAAACCATGTTAAAGTCTGGAGATAGATAGTAAGCATATAGTGCTAGCCTCTTCCTATAATGACCTGCTGCCTCCCATTCTTTCTACTGTATACCAAAGGAAAGCACTCCCTAGATCCATAAGAATAAACTATAGACCAAAGGCTATGCAGAAATTCTCTAGCAAATACACCATTTGGCTTCCCAGTTGTAGCCGAGCCAACTGCTTGGTTAAGTTTATAGCACTCTGCTTCCCTGGGAACTGTGGTGTGTTCCTCAGTGCTCATTGTCCTAGTAGCCAAGACCATATTCAGTATTTCAGATCTGTCACAACAGAATATAAAGCAAGTTCCAGCCATGCTTGTCAGAGCATTGAATCTCAAGTCAGGGTGAGTTCCCTATGTCAACAAATTCTTCTCTAACTAACATACATTCTGTGCCCCCATTCCTCCATACTCTAAGACTTCCAGCATCTATTCTTGTGCCTCCTGTTCATTTGGGTCTTCTGAATAACAGCCAGACACAGTCATTTCTTTGGCATGTGGACTATCCTTTAACCAAAAGAAGACTTTGTACGTTCTTCCTCGAGCTGAGCTGACTCCTGACTCTATCTATTGGCCTTGAATCAGTGAGAAGGATACTGGCAGTAATAACTCCATCTTTGAAGACATTTAAGCCCATCATGTTAAGGCATAGAATCATTATAGTGTAACTAGGCAGGCTAGGCTGTTCTCTAGCAAATGAAGAAGTGACAAATAAACGTGAGGTGTGTTAACACCTGTAGGCCCACACTTAGGAACGACCACATTCTATTCTCCAAGGCTTCTCTCTTTCTGTATCAGGGCTATTTTCACACCCATTTTAGTGAAATGTATACTAATAAAACACATCCGCTATTTGATCTCCAAACACCTTGTCTTCTGTGTGTGGCTTTGTTTTGTCAGCCTACAGGTAAAAACTCAACCATCCTGTTGTATGTCCATGGTTATCGAGAACTATCATACTTTTCTTGCCTTCTGATAAATAAACAAGCAAATCCTATTGGAAGTCTGTTTGTTTTTTTTGTTTTGTTTTGTTTTGGTTTGGTTTGGTTTGGTTTTGGTTTTTTGAGACAGGGTTTCTCTGTGGTTTTGGAGCCTGTCCTGGAACTAGCTCTTGTAGACCAGGCTGGTCTCGAACTCACAGAGATCCGCCTGCCTCTGCCTCCCGAGTGCTGGGAATAAAGGCGTGCGCCACCACCGCCCAGCTGGAAGTCTGTTTTTCTTGAACCACTTCAGAAACCAATTATGGGAGCCCAAGTTTCTCAGAAAACAAAATACATGCCAAAGGCCACGTATTAATATTTCTTTGAATTTAGGACAGTATGAGAATACCGGAAAGCAGCATTGGGACACAGGGATGACAAACTGTCAAGGGTGACCCACTGCTACCTGGACACTAGTCCACGATGAGCTATTATGAGATTTGGCCGCCCAGCAGGCTCAGCCACTCAATCTTGTTGTCTTCTTTCATCCAACCTGGTCTTTGTGCCATTACAGTGAAAGAAACTGATGGGGGTGATGGCTCCAGATTGCTCCAAAAGCCTTCTTCTAGGCCTCTTCAGGATGTGCTTGGAAAACTCTGCAGCTGTGCACTTCGTCAGACCATGAAAGCGACTGTAGAGACTACATGCTCTGACTGATTGTCCTCAGTCAGTGGCCCCAAAGGGGCTCATGAGAGGTCAGTTCACGGTGAGAGTGGTTTAGATGGAGTAATGTAACCACATTACTGAATGACAGGTGAAACCAACGAACCTGACAAGATACAATTATATTATTTCTCTAGAAGAGAAAAAAACAAGACGGTGTGGTCTTTGGGAGCTGGCAGGATCACAGGGCCTCAGACTTAATCTGGGTAGGGGGGTAGAGTCTTAGTTTCGAGGGCTATCGAGAGGCCGTAGAAGCTCTAGAGAGCGAGGCTTAATTGGAAGAAGTAGGTGATTGGGGTAGGCTCTTGAAGGGTGTGATTTGTCCCAGGATCTTTCCTCTCTTTCTGTTTGCTTTCTAGCTGCCGGAGTGTGAGCATCCTTGATCTGATACACTCCTGCCCATGACAATCTGTCTTGCTACAGGCTCCTAATGATAGCACTAAGTGACCCTGGACTGAAACTAAGAGCCAAACAAACCTTTCTGCCTTCAAAATTGCCTCTCTTGGGTGCTTTGCCCTAGCATCGGCAAGCTAAACACACTGACTGATTCCCACTCAAACTTCTACAGTGAGCTGTGTTTCCCATTCCAGGATGGGTGAGGTGACCTCGTCTTACTCCATAGATTATGCTGCACGGACACCAACTCTGTGCTTGTCTGTCTCCCAGATGTGCCGAATACTTCCCAAGGAGAGGTGCTATTTTATGCCACTGTGTGCGCACTCAGCAACCAGCACAGCGCTACTGTGTAATAGCGACTCAAGTGTGTGTTTGTGGAATGGAGTAAAATGAGCACAATAGGGTTGAAAATAAAGCTCCATTTTTATAACAATCCATTGTGCCCGTTAATTGAAGCATTGTGCAGTGTTTTATGCATTTTTCAATGCCAGTCTCTCGTCTCCTGCTGTTTATCAAATTGAAGTGGCATATCCAGGTGATAAAAAGAACTCCCCTTGGGCAGAGCCTAAATATAAACATTCTAAAACGTTCTTTTTGCTTGCATCTGCTCTACTAGTCAAGTGAACTTTGCACAAATCCTCAAGTTTTGCATGCCTCCCCCTCTTTTTTCCCCCAGAGTTCATCCATCAAAGAAGCGGGGTCGAGACTGGGAAAGTTACTCCTTGCCCTTGCTCTTCATGGAGATATAAATTGGGCCATAAGGGAAAGTCTTTTGGAAATTTGATTGCTCAGTGAGCTCATCCATTCTGTGTGCCATGTGGGTGACTCTCAGCAGCACCTGTCTTGGCTTCCGTGTGTCACTGAGACCAAAGAAACTGTGCTTACAGATTTCCTCAAACCTGGTCTCAGTGGATTGTGTTAAGAAAGACAGGCAGAAGTCTTTAGAAGGTTAAAAGTCGACAGAAGACTGAATTCCACGTAAGAAGAACACCATAACATCATCAGCTAGGCTCAAAGCAGTCACAATATCTGTCACATTGCCACCCATTTCCCCTGTGAGGAGGGAAGGTTGTCTTACCACTCATTCATGGGTCGTGGTCCAACAAGTAGCATAAGAACTACCTGGGACTTTGTTGCAATTTTATCACTATGGTCCCTGCACCAAACCTACTGAGTCAGGACTCAGATCCTAGCAAGATTCCTGAATGATTATATGTACATTACAGTTTGAGCAACACTGATCTGGGCTCTGACTATGGCTCACTCTGGTAAAGAGGCATGCAATTCTGCTCTCTCCATTCCCATCTATCACTCTGAGGACAGTAAACACTCTGAGCCATGAAGCATAAAGCCACAGTTATTCTTTGCTCTGGAAGCAATAGTTTTCTGAGGGGAAAGGAAATCACTGTGTCTCTAAGGATCTCAGGGTCGAGTCCTCCTGAGGACAGCTCTATTCGTAATTGTAATTATACATGGTGGATGGCCAGGTTGCTAAGATACACAGCCAGTTTAGAGTGAAGTGATAACTCAAGATGCTACAAACCCTGAAAAGTCCCCAGTCTTCTACGGTGTGAGCTACAAATGGCTTCTCATTCATAGCCATCCTCCTAAACAAAATAGTGAGAGGTAGGAGACAATGTTTCTGGGCCGCTTGAAGTTTCTCAGGTTACTTTTCTGTTCACAAACGCATGGACTCTGCGACCCTTGCCTCCCTTCACCTCTCTGCTTTCCTCCTGATGGCTCATCGTCATGGGCTTTCCGTTCTTCCCTGCTTTTTACTACTCTCAGACTTTGGACCAATAACTTGGAGATGCTGAGATGTTATCCTGTCTTACCCATCAGCTGACCTTCTCTTGGTTGGTTATTTTGGCTCACACTGTCCTACTGAGTGTGAAAAATGGAGTATTTGTCTAGGCAAAGCAAGGTTGACTTTTTCTGGAAAAGGAAGTTTATGTAAAATCCCCTTCATCCTTGAGCCACGAACGTGAAAGCTCATCCTTACGTTTTATCAAACTATTGGTCAGCTTATTCTTTTTCACAAGAACTATTAAAAGAAAGAAAGATGTTTTCCCAACTTTTTAAGGCCCCAGTGTCCTCTGGGTGAATATTTGAATTAAGTGTTAAATACTTGCCTGCTCTCAGAATGCTGGGCTACATACTCAGGACTTCCATGTATACATGAGACTAAAAGCAGATACAAAAAGTGACTAGCACTGATTACATAAAATAGCTAATTTACCACACACACACTAGGATCTCTACTCTCACCAAATGCTGTCCTAGGTTTCGGGAATAGAGACATAAAAGGAGTCGGTCTTTTCTAAGAATTCATTATTATGCTGTGTGGGAAGTTGGCAGCTGGTTGCACGCAGAGGGCTGTATGAAACAGGAGGAAGGTCAGCAGAGACAGAAAGAGCCAAGGATGGTGGGGAACGAGGAGAATCGGTGAGATTTCCAGGAGGTGGCCTGGAAGTTGAGTCAGGGAATGACAAACTCCAGTCAGCTAAGACGGTGACTCTAGGAGTTCAGTGCATGCACAAGTACCTCGTACAGGTCAGCACACAGGCTGATGACCCTAATTGGGGATCACACTTCCAGTGTAGCAGTCAGAAGTCTGTAAGGGCAGAGTGCCTGCTGAGTCACATAGCTGCTCCATCAGGAGCTAGGACCAGTGTGTAGATTGCTTTCTGCTAATTGTGCTCACCTGAAGGGTAGCTATGAGACTCAGTACAGCTGCTTTACCTGAAAACCCACAGTGTAGCAAATTTTAAAATGTGTACTAGCTTCATATAAGAAATGGTGAGACACAAAGCCTATCTTTAGAAAAAAATGTCAAAACCGCAAGTGTTGGGGAAATAGACTCAAGAAAACATTAAATCCAGTGTCAGAGTAATAAAGTGAGTTTCTATTTCTTAATCCCCTAGGACTCTAATATTATCATTATTTATTTTAAAAATGATAAATGATAAATATTATCATTATTTATTTTAAAAATGGAATTCATTTGCAACATGTGTGTGTGGGGGGAGAATAATTTAAAATAAATTCCGGGACTATTACATCTCCTAGAATGGTTGTCATCCTGGGTCACTGGCTTTAAAAACTCCAGGAAGAGATGGAACCCAATCCCATCAATAGAGTTATTTTTCATTTTCCACCAGATAAGAGGATTTTTGTATCATTAGCAAATTAATAATTTGTCAAGCCAGGCTTTGGTAGACAAAATGAATTTCTGAATTCCTTAAGCTCCTAGCAATATATTAGAATCTGGGGCATTTCCCTGGTTCCTAGGAGTTCTGTGAACTGTGAGTGGGAAAATCCACTTGAGAGTTGCTGCGGATGAAGTCTTGGCCACACAGGAAAGATGGAGAAATTTGACCTCTTTAGGTTTAAAAAAACATAGGAAAAAATTAGAGGCCAGGAGAAATCCAGTTTTAAAGATACGGATGCGTTGCTGATGTTCATCTTCGGGGAGAATCTTGAGTGACCCCAGAACTAAAGTTGTGTCCCCCTGCCTTCACTAGAACCTCTGTTTGCAGTTGTGCTCTTTGAGAATGGCCCTTTCCTCAGTAGTGACCTAGTGAGCAGTAAGGACTGGTCACAAAGAGACACCTGTCTGCAGATGGGTTTGCCCTAGGAGACAGAAATAGTGAGAACAAGTTGCCCAAGGGAAGCACCCTTGGAGGTGAGGCGAGACTCAGAAGCTTGCTGCATAGGCTGGTGAGTCGCCATGGGGATCTTAAAGGATGGCCAGCCCACCTGGAAACACACCAAGGGCGCGAAAGTCACGGAGAAAGTCCATGATCAAGAGAGGGTGTTGAGGACAAACAGGGCCATTCTCAAAGACATCAATCCCAAGGGCACATCAGTACAGACACTCACGCCAGGTCTACAGTTGCCCGTGCCTTGGGCAGTTGTCTGTTTAAGAGTTTAAATTTAACAAAAAAAGAAATTTTTTCTTATGGAGACAGATTAAAAAGAATTGTTTTCTTGTGGAGACACTGGTAACTGTCAAGTTTTGTCCGGCTCCCTATGCCTTGCCTTGCTATCTAGCAGAGCTTGGAATCATGGTGGGAAGGACAATCAGATCAGTTAAACATACAAAGAAACTTGTTTTTTTTTGTTATAACTTTATTTGCTTTGTTTTTGTCAGGATAGTGAAGTATGTAGTCAGTTGCAACCCTGTTCTATAGGTTGATTCATGACTCAGTCCTGAAGACAAACAGCTCTCAAAATACCCTGTTGTCATTTGTCAGAGATGACTAGAAGTTCTTTACTTCCCAGGCGAAGAAAACAGTGGTTGTAGCTGCTTGGAGTGCAGACACTTGGAGACGGTTACTGAAGGTGACTTGGGGCTGGGGCCTGTCTGGGAAACCAGCTCGTTAAGAAACATCTATGTGCACAGAGGAAGCTGCAGACTAAGAAGCTCTAGAAGTCTCCTGGGATCCCCAAGCGACTACAAAAGAAGTGTGAACCCCACCTACACGCACTGTATGCCAATCATAGGCATCCAGGTCACAGCACAACCAAGCCCAGACCACCACTGTTCTCTTCTGTTTATTTAGCTCCTGGGGAAACCCACCTAGGTTTGCACAGGTCCCTCTTACCACATCTCAAGGGCGTCGACCCGAGCCTCCCTGTGTTCTGTCAGGCTGTCTCCAGGACAGCCTCCTGGAGTGACAGCTGGGACAGGCCTGGTGTTTGGAAACACTGGAGTAGGGCATCCACTCTGGCTCAATCTGGGTGGCTGCTGCAGGATTGGCTTGTTGCTACCAGAGTGGAGGTGCTGCCCCGCCCCCAACCTGCTGGCCCTGGCAGTAGGACCTCATCTTGTCACCACACTGCTGGCTCGTGAGCCTGACATCTGCCCAGCGTCCTCACATAAGAGATGACAAATGTGTGCTGGCGCTTTAGGGGATAACATGGAAGGAGTTTGATGGACTTTGTTTATTCTATTTTATACTGACAGTTTCACATGTGAGACCCAGCCCCTCCTTTTTTTTCCCATTTTGATTTGGTTTTGAGATTATAATTTAATTGCAGTGTTTTTTTCTTCCCTCTCCTCCCTCCAAAGCCTCCTGTAGACCCTCCCACTCTCCTTCAAATTCATGGCCTCTTTTTACCTTAATTGTGTTTGTATGCATATATGGATTTGTATTTATGTAGCTAGATTCTGAGATGCTTTTTTGGGAAAATACCACGGAAAGCACCTGTGGTGAGAACTAAAGTTCCTAGGAAGCTGGGGTTTAGGACGACTCAGGGGAAGGGTTTGCCTGCAGAACAGCATGGACAGAGAGGAGGAGAAAAGGATTTCATGGAACCAAGAGATGGGAAAGGGGGAAAGGGCATCTTCTCTACAAACGACTCCCACTTTGAACCTGACTTCTTCCTAGTCCTATCCCACAAATTGCCAGCTATGTCCAGGGAGGCTGTCAGAGTCCCTCCAGGTGAGAGCAGAAGCCAGTAGCCCTAGAATGGCAGGGAGAGATTATAGAATGTTCTTACATGAGCCCTGCCCCCTACACACACACACACACACACACACACACACACACACACACACACACACACACACACACACAGATGTGGGATGGTTTTGCAAGGAGATGTTTTCTGGTGAAGCAGTTTCTTGGTGTGGATAGAAATGTCCATGACCTCCCTAAAGACTCCAGGAGAGGGAGGCTGAGGGGTACTAGGGCTGCGATTGGTTGTGTGTCTAGGACTTCCGCTTGATGATAAATCCCTGTGGTCATGAAACTTGTTTGATTCATTCTCATAACTCTCTTTATCCTCAGTCACTCTTTGGTCCTCTTTGCCAGTGTCTCCTCTAGCCCCTGGTGCAGGCAATATTCACCTGATTATATGCGTAATGAATAAATGAATAAAGAGCGCAGGAAGAAAACCCTCCCACAGAGGTCTAGAGCAGCCCGCGCCATCCTTCATTCCTGATCAACACCAGCCTCCTTCCTGGGCCTGCAGTCTCTATCTATCTGCCACGAGAGAATTAATGGTGCCATCGTCAGATCGTTCATGCTGACATTGAGAATTACAGGATGGCAGAGCTGGAAGGGACCTGAGAGGCAGAGGCCATGCCTGGGACAAAAGCAAACCTGAGGCAGATTCTGGTAAACCCTCATTTCTCTGAAATCCGAGGAAGTAGGAAATGCAAATGGCTAAGATTCTTTAGCTAGTCTCTGCCTCTTTTTTTTTTTTATCTCTAAGCGTACCCTAGACTTGTATAATATGTTGAGCCTTTGGTCACCAGGATATTGTTTAAGTAGACATTGATCTTTTTCCATTTCTCAAAGGTCAAGTAATTGGCTTTGAGCCATTCAGCTAGCCAAGTGCAGCCAGGTTCAAAATAGCCTACTGAGTCGGGGTTAAATGTGATATTTCCCACCTCATCGGAAGTTTGCCATACAATGTGATATTTTCTACCTGGAAGACAGCTTGCTGCCCTCATGTACTCCTAAGAGGCAGGAAGATAGCAAGTGTTTCCCTGCCAAGAAACTCTCTATGGCTTCACCAAGCCCAGCGTGGTGTGTGCAGGTTCTAGCTCTGCCGTTCTTCTCATCTGCTGAGCCGGGGTGGTCTTGAGGGAGAAAATACACATCATTTTCTGTGGCCGCTCTGTCTCCTTACTGCACAGGTGCCATCCTAGAAGTCTTTGGGATACCAGAAGCCACATGTCTGGAATGACTGACAGAGTCAAGTCCCGGGAAATTAAACGCTTTTACAGGACTAAAGTTTTAGAATACAATTCTACAGGGCTAAAGGCTTTATCAAGCTATAGCAGGGCCATTTGCTGGGAACCCTTAAGGGGAGTCTGTATTTCTCTGTTCTGCTGGGCGCTGTTTGGTTTTTCTTGGCTTGTGCCCTCCACCCCCACCCCATTGTGATGTCTGCTTCTGTCCTTACATCATTTCCAGACTCTATCCACCTCCTGTCTTCCATTCTAAGGGCTGTGCTGACAGCAGTGGGTCTACTAGACCTTCTGGGATATCTTCTCTATCTCAGGGCTGGATTCAGTCACTTCTGCAAAGACTTTTGTTATTCATATTACTCTTAAGACTCCCAGGCGCCAGCCATAGAATGTGGACATATTAGTGTTAATCCCAACAGGCAAGAATAAGACCACTACCATGGTTTGTAAATTACTTACATGTGATCAAGAAAATCCTGTGTAGCTGAGAAAACCAATCTTGTTTTTGAAGTTGTTATGCCCAGATCCACAGAGTCCCCCCAAAAACCAACAAGGAGACCAAGTCCCATATGCTAAAGCAAAGAGTCTGATGATAATATGCACCTTCCTTTCATACTTCCACTTTTTAAAGTCCCCCCCCCCAATGATGAATTACCCAAAATACTCTATGATTCAGCCTATGTTATGTTGGCATAAAGAGAATTTGAAATGAAATTGTTGATTTGCACAAAATTAAAGCAGTCCCTTTTTGTTCACTTTGAGTTAGGGGACCACTGTTGGCTTTCTGAGTATCCTGCAGATGCACTGCAGGTGGCCAAAAGTTCCTGGAATATAGAACATGACACCCCCGACACATATATAATGTGGTATAATAAATATATAATGTGATTTTTTATATGTCTATTATATATGTTGTACTCATTGTATATAATAAGATGCCATCTTGTTGAACACTTAAATCCTACACAGGGGAATGAATTATTCATCTAAAATATGCTTTTATCTGACCATCTGCATTTTTGTTTTGCTACTGCATATGAAAGTATCTTCACTGAGGGTCTGAAAAGGTTGTAGAACTAAGGCTATGTTTTTACATGGTATTGCCCAGAACTGAAAGGGATGGGTCAGGACATTAGATGCTAATTTTTATTACTGAAGATTTGAACACCCTTGGGATGTATGAGTCAATAGTTATCTATGCTATTTATCTTCAAAAACTAGACAGCAGTGAAAGACAGTTAGAAAAATGATAGATTTAGGGCTGGAGAGAGAGTATGTATTGCTCTTGCAAAAGACCTGAGTTTGGCTCCTAGTACCCTCTTTATGTGGCTCAAAACCACCTGTAATCCCAGCTCCAGGGAATTTGACACCTTCTTCTAGCATCCTTGGGTATCTTTATACATGTGGACTATTGTGTGATATTTTGTTTGTGTTCTGACGAAGTTTGCCCAGAGAGGGCAGAGCTAGCTACTAGTTAACCATTGAAGACCAGCAATGGTGGCACACACCTTTAACCCCAGCATGTGAGAGGTAGCGATAAGAAGTGATAGGTAGGGCATAGACAGGAGCTCAGCCCTTTTTGAACTGAGGAATGAAGAGAGGAAAGAAGCAACTGGCAGCTGCTACAACCAGTTCTCTGATCTTCCAGGTTTTTACACCGATGTCTGACTCCTGTTTTATTGATTAAGATTAAAAAGGTTAATGCTTCATCTGGTGTCCAACTTTTGGAACATGATATAACTTCTTTCCCATGGCTTTATGACCACTGGTGCCCACCAGAGCTACACTCAGTGAGAACTGATTGCCTTTCCATTCCTTCCCCAAATCCTCTGAATGAGTTTGGGATTTTTCATATGCAGCCTCTCTACAACCATCTCCAGCTGCCACAAAAACTCCAAAGATACCTGGGTGGGCTCCAGACACCACCAGGCTTACCTACCCTAGACCTGCTGGCTCTACCTTCATTTAATTGATCCATTTTTAAAGCATGCATTATGTAATCATACAGAGACCTAAGTTTATCAAAATAGTATTTCCCAATTTTTACCATGGGAAAAAAACTCTTTCTTTTAATTTATTCCTCCCCTTAAGAATTCTCAATTTTCTCACCAAATCTGATGTTCCTGCTGCTGAAGATGTGAGACTGCCTGCTTCTGCCTAAAACAGCTAAGGCCTGATTGGATTTCAATGCAGCTACCTAGTTTGGCAGGAGCCTGAGAAGGGGAACCAAAGCCCACCAGGAGAGAAGCAAGGAAAACCTAACTAGTAGGGTAGTGACTCCAACTGTGTGTAGCTCTGGCCTATGCTGGTGGCTGCAATGCCACAGGCAAAAGTTTTTGTGAATTCACACCCCAAAAGTTGGGTGCCAGATGTAACATCTGGTTGGTCTTAATAATAAAAACCCAGAGTTAGATATAGGTATTAATGCTGAAAATAAGAGAAGCAGAGAGCCCAGCGACTAGAGATTTTTTTTATTTTTACCAATGCTCAGAGGGATGATCCTGAGCTCAGACTGCATCTCCATCTGTCTCCACCAAACCTCAGACTGCCCTCAGCTTCTGTCTCTTTCTGTCTTATATTCCTCTCTCCACCCATCCATATTACTCCTGTCTCCAACTCCATAGTGCTAGGATAAAAGATATATGACCCCAAGTTCTGGGATCACATTTGTGTGAGCCCTGTTTTTCTTTTAGACAGATTCAATCTTGTGTAGACCAGGGTGGCCTTAAATTTACAGAGATCCCTCTATCTCTGTCTCCTGAGTCCTGGGATTAAAGGTGTGTGCCACAACTCCCGGGCTCTAGTGGTTTAGCCCTGCACTTTTATCTTCAGGCAAGCTTTATTTGTTAAAACATAAACAAATTATCACTACAATCATTTCTTACATTTATTTGAAATTTGCTTGCTTGCACTTCCTGCTTACTCAGGTAATAGTACTTCCTTCTCAGATATCTGATGGAGTTGAAGACTAGATAGTTAGAGTTTTCCTTGTTAACAAATTGAGAAAAGAAACACACAAAATGTTGAGAGACATAAAAGATAGTTTTGGGTTGGTAATACAAGTTAGGATAGAAAGTAAATTAGGTACAACATTTTGGACTCACCAAGACAGCATAGATAATGAAGAATTTTCTCTGAATTTGTTAAATGCAAATGGACTAGACATTGTTAAAATGATTACTGCCTGCATATAATTTTATGTAGTTATTGTACTTATTGTATATAGTTTTTCTATGTTAGTTGAAACCTTCACTTTTCATCTAGACAAAAAGGGGGAAATGTTGTGTGATATTTTGTTTGTGTTCTGACAAATAAAGCTTGCCTGGAGATCAGAGGGCAGTGCTAGCCGTAGAAGTTGAGCAGTGGTAGCACATACCTTTAACTCCAGCACTCGTGGCTCATGCCTTTATTCCCAGCACTCGTGGCTCATGCCTTTAATCCCAGCACTCATGGCTCATGCCTTTAATCCCAGAATTTAGGAGGTGGAGACATCAAGTGAAAAGGTGGGGTGTAGACAGGTGTTCAGTCCTTTTTTTGGACTTAAAAACAAGACAGGAAAGAAGCAACTGGTGACTGTTGTTCTCTTATCTTCCAGGTTTTTACCCCACTATCTGACTCCTGATTTTTATTGGTTAAGAATAAATAAGTTAACACTTCAGTGAATATGCACACATATACATACACACATGCAAATGCACTTGCACATGCACACACACACACTTAAAAAACTTTATCCAGGAGGTAATGGTGCACTCCTTTAATCCCAACAGTTGGGAGGCAGAGGCAAGCAAAACTCTGAGTTCTAGGCCAGCCTAGTCTACAAAGCAAGTTCCAGGATGTCCAGGGCTACACAGAGAAACCCTGTCTCATCTAAAAATAAAAAATGAAAACAAAAGCTACATAAAAAACTATAAAGAGGAAAAATGACAGAATGTTCAGGTAAAATTTTGGACATACCCTAAGTATGGGAACAAAGTGCAACATGACCTCAAGTTCCTGCCCTCACCCCCTGTTTCAGTTAGTAATATTCTGTCAGGCTGAAATATGGGATTTTAAACGGGGAAACATTTCACTTTAAAAGATGGAGTTGTGGAGTATTGAGGAATACATAGTAGCTTCCTGTTGTCACATCCATGATTCGACCCTGAAGTCAGTAAAAATGTATACTAGTCAATATTCAGTAGTCAGTAGCTATTATATTCCATAGTCCACCTTTGTGGGATCAATAGGTGATTACCCAATCCTATTGACTGATCCTGATTCATCTGTCAAGAAATCTAGGTAGAAGTTGCTTATGTACAGGGCTGCCATGATAGGGACTAGCTGGAGTGTTGGGGCAGGTAGGCGTGAAAGGGATCTTTGCTTCAGTCATATGTGCATGGGGCAAAGTCTTCACTGACCACACTCTCTCCTGTCCAAGGGGCTGTATTTTCCACATGCACTGGTCTCTGGCTTCTATTCATCTCCAGAGCCCCAGACATGCTGCACCGCAGCTTGCTCAAGGATCACATCCCACTGTCAGTGCAGAGGTGGCCATGGTGTCATGACCAACTCCTTCTGCATTCCTATATTCACTTGACAGTAAGCGTTCCTGTGTGCAGAAAATGGAGTCTAGAAGCTAAGATAATAAAAATTCAACGGGGCAAAATCTTACCTAAAGGGTCTCACAGTCTGGCAGCAGCATCTCTAAATGGTTTCTTTCTATATTCCCATTGTAGTAATGAGCTTCAAATAAATATGGAGATGATTCTGGAGACCATTCAGGCTGCCAGTGAGTGAAAGGAATAGAGTTGCACATCAGAGAATTCTGACCTATATTCTACTACGGTCATACTGCTTGTGTTGCCCTGTAAATTAAAGCCATGTAGGGAGAAATCTTTCATTCTTCTAGTTTTTGTTTGTTTTGTTTTGTTTTTTTGAGATAGGATTTCTCTTTGTACCTTTGGCTGTCCTAGAACTCTGTAGACCAGGCTGGTCTCAAATTCACAGAGATCTGCATGTCTCTGCCTCATGAGTACTGGGATTAAAAACATGATCCACTACTTCCTGACTCATTCTTCTATTTCAAAGTGACACAAATGTGTTCATTCTCTAATTTTTGAAAAGCTTAATGCTTGCTGCAAAAAAATATTTTCATCATTTCTTCATTTTTAGATTAATGTTCAGAGGCATCAGCATGTGAAATTGGTCTTTTCAGCTGCTCAAAGTTTTGCCCAACCTTTACAAATTCATTGGAGGCCTGGTGTCAAGATAAAGCATAGTTTCACACGTCATTGCTTTATTCACGTTCTAGATTTCATTTTACTTCTCCCCATCAAGAAATCATAAAATAAGTAATACACCCTTGGAATGGCATTGAGGAATCTGAGGCCATGGCCTGAATCATTGTGGCTCTAAAAACAATTCCAATGTGTAGGTAACAGATGCAAGGACAACTTGACCTTTCAATTATCTGGAAGACTATGAATTCCTCTGTAAATTATAATAGGTAATTAAAATATACAGATATATGTTTGAATCCCTGCAAAATATGTAACAGTGAATGAAATGTTTTCATACCTCTGATATCGTGTTCATATTCAGCTTTATCTCAAAGCATAATGTGCCATGGGCTGCCTGAGTATGAACATTGGTTGTGATTTCTTCAATGTCCTCTGTATTTCAGACATCATTGCTCATTTAATTTCAGGACATGAGCTTTTATGGTTCAGTTTAGGGTTTACACATCCATTCTAAGTGGTGATGGGACAGGGCACCTAGGTAACCAGTGGTCCTTAGTACTCTTCACTAGTATCTTAGTAGGGGTTTTATTGCTGGGAAGAGACACCATGACTATGGCAACTCTTATAAAGGAAAACATTTAACTGGGGCTGGCTTACAGTTTCAGAGGGTTAGTCCATTATCATCATAGTGGGAAGCATGGCAGCATGCAGGCAGACATGGTGTTGGAGCAGGAGATGAGAGTTGTACATTTGGACCCACAGGCAACAGGAAGACCATGACACACTGGCCAGGCTTGAGCATCTGAGATCTCAAAGCCCATCCCCAGTGACACTCTTCCTCCAACAAAGGCACACCTACTCCAGCAAAGCCACACCTTCTAAAAGTGCCACTCCCTATGAGTTTATGAAGTCATTTTCTTTCAAACCTTCAAGACTAGCTTCTTCCTGTGTTCCACTTCAGACACTTCCTGTCGTTCTTGGAAGGGAGAAACCACACGGCTTTCTACAGCCAATGAGTTTCTAGGAAAAGCATGTGCTTCTAGGTCAGCATTTAAGCCATGGTATGAGATCACAGAAGTTCTCTTTCCTTTTACTGGGCTAGCTAGGAAACTTCTAGACAACTCCTGCTCTGTCAGCATAGATTGTGGAGTTGAAAATGATCCAAAGCATCAAAAAAAGTAAAATCCTATACTATTAGCCACTGACACACTTTCCCTATAATATACAAGACTGTTGCCAAGTAGACTATACCGTCTGTCTTAGAGAAAGCACTCAAACCCCTAAGTGTGTCGCCTTTTCTCCTGACATACTTTAATTTCCCTTTTGGTTGGTTATGTAACATCACACCAATGTCAGTGTCAAGCTTTTACACAAGTGTGAATAATCCTATTTCTATACACATTTGAATATCTCTCATCAAGAGTCGATTGGGGGCAGAAGCATTTTACATTGTTTTAACTCATGCCTCAGTTTCTCATCAGTGGTCGGGGGGGAGATGAAAAGGGTATAGAGGAGGGTAAAAGTAGTACCTGGGACCTTTGGTGACTCAGATGGACACTGAGAGTCTACCATGTGCTGTCCTTTTGTCTTTTTCAGAAAGATAAGATTCTACCCTAAGAAACAATCTTGCAATTTGAAATGAACTCTGAGGTCTTAATGATGGTTTCAACACTCAAATCCTTAATCTTTGTTTTAGTTAGGGTTTCTATTGTTGCGAAGAGAAACCATGACCACAGCAACTTTTATAAAGGAAAAATATTTAACGGGGCGGCTTACCTTTTCAGAAATTTAGTCCGTTATCTTCATGGTATATCATGGTGGCATACAGGCAGACATGGTTCTGGAGAAGGAGCTGAGAGTCCTACATCTTGACTTGCAGGCAACAGGAAGTGGTCTGTATCAGTAAGAGTAGTTTGAATATAGGGGACTTCAAATCCAACCCCCACCATAACACACTAACTCCAACAAGACCACACGTATCCACACTCCTCATAGCACTACTCCCTTTGGGGGCCATTTTCTTTCAAATCACCACAATCTCCTATTTCACAAACATTCTAAGGGGACAAATGTCACGAGTTAGGGAAAAATAGGATAGTGAACTCACATAGACCTGGGGTCAAGTTCTAATGCTCTATTGATCAGTTGTAAGAGTTGGAAGAAGCAGCTTCATTCTTTTATCCTTGCTCCAATTACTGTAGAAGTAGGCTAGCATCTCTTTTTGTGATAATTCAATCAAGTACTGCCCACACCCTGCTTAGTGCTGCTTAGTGCACGGGAGGGTGTTTGGCATACTTATAGGTGTTCAGTAAATGATGGGACTTTTTTTTTTTTATAATTACTACTACTTGAGAAATTGGTGAAATGTAAGCACCTCGAAGGTAGAAAAAGTCCTTGTGAAAACAAGCAAGACCAGTATTTGCTTGACTCTTAACCGACTTGCGGGGGAGGGGGTATGATTGAGAGGCGCCATGTCAGCATCCGGGCAGGCAGCGCAGCAGTGCAATTTTCTACAGGGAAATTTCTTGTTTCTGCCAGAAGGTGGGAAACATAATGGAGCTATATTGGCGCTGCTATTGCATCCAGAACAACACGCACTTTTTAACCACAAAGGTGGAGACAGGCTGGTAGAGAGATGGTGGCTGGCAGGACTTGGTTTAAGTCCTAGCCTTTCCTCTTCCCAGCTGTACAATACAGAGGAAAAGATTCTCTTGGCACTCATATCGCCCATCTGCAGGAAGCTGTTGGCAGTCCATAGGGGAGTGGATCCCCCCTTCCCCATGGAACTAACTAACTGGGCTCCTGCACTAAGAACAGCTTACCTGGAGTAGGGATCTGACGTGTGCACTCACTGGTCCTTTCCATGAGCTCATCGACTAGGTCCCTAGGACTGCCTCAGTGAAACAGGTGGTATAATTGAGGCACGGAGAGATTAAGGGCCCACATCTGGCCAGCAGTGGAGCTAGGCTTTGAATCTGGTAACTTTCCAGAGGCTGAACTTTTAACCACTGGATGGCAAAACTCGTGGAGGCAGAAGGGCGGGTGTCCTGAACGCGGGTCTTCTGAAGTACCCCCCACATGGAAATCCTGTTGCCTTTCTGCTGTAACTGCTCTACATCAGTCAGGATGTCGTCAAAGCCACTTCCCTTCAGAAGCCCTCTTCTGTCTCCTCAGCCTGCAACAGACACCTAGACCCTGCTTTGGCTCAAAAGCATCCAGTCCTCCCTTGGGCCCACATGGAACAGTGGGACCTCCCAGGCAGGATAGCCCACCCTGGAGATGAGGACAGTTATCTGAGATGGATCATCTTGTACAAACCAGCATGACAGATGACAGCAATTAACAGCTAACTTCTTATCAGACCACCCACCTTGCAGGGCAGGAGCCAAGAGAATGACAGGCAGGTCCAAACCCTGACTCGGAATGTTTAATTACGAGGACTTCTTGCCCCTGCTGTAGTCTTTTATTAAAAGCTCCTATCAGTACCATAAAGACAAAGACAAGAACTTGGGGACATTGCCACCCTGTATCTATTACTCTTCCTAGTGCACACTGATTAGATCCCCTTTCTCTTCAGCATTCTTTGCTTCTTTAATTGGTATCCTGGGATAGATATTGAGGCTATGGGATGGAGTCTTGGCTTTTGTCCTAAAACTTGGGTTGCTAGCCCACCAGTTGCCTTCTTTGGACACCCTATGGCACTAACTTAAATGCCTTAAATGTCTGTCTGCTACAAAGATCTATTGCTATTTAAGGAAGATTAAGGTCTTTGAGCCGATACCATTGTAAATATTCAACAGGGAACACACAAACTTGTTATTATGAATGCCCCGTCCTCATCAATATGTGGTGGGAAGGGTCACCCCAACAAAGCAGTATGTTCAGTTGACAGGGCAGGTACCAGAAAGTCCAGGAGTGTCTGGAATCAGGGGGACATCTCTGTTATTTTAGGAACTCCTGGCCTGGACTTGAGGGAGATTGTGATGATTTACGCTTGACACTTTCAAAGTTCCAAAGGAGCCATAAAGTGGTGCTGGCTCTATGACACGCCAGTTCCTCCTGGGTCTCTTGAGAATCACATCTATATAACACCTGTCTCACACTAGTTGTTAGTGACCGGGCGTGTGCTAGTAGAATGGTTATTGGCCTCCACAGGGTGCATCCAGGATGAGAGAATAACATGTCTAAAAACCATGTTTCCAGGTCCTGTCGAATGTGGTGATAGCCTGGAGTGGGCCACAGTTTAACTGATTTCAAAGTGTAGTGTGCGTGAGTGAGTTATGTCTGACAGCTTTAACAAAAGGGCACAGACTGGGGTGGGGTGAGGTTAGACAAACAAAACTGTATTCCATTCCAAGATAAAGGTGCTGGCTGACTTGGTTCCTAGTGAAGCCCTTTTTCTCATCTTGCAGGTTAGCTGTCTGCTCGCTGTGTCTTCACATGGGGTACATGCCCCTTCAGACATATGCTAACAGCTTCCTGCTCTTTCTGGGCTTGGGCACCTCATCATTTCCTGTCTGTTACCAGGCTTTCTCACTGTCACCACCAGGCATTTGGTTGCTCAGGGCACTGGAGGATGTTTAACAGCATTCCTGGGCTGTGTTCGCTGTGTGCCATATGTCACCTAGATACACAGCACAGGACATGTAATTAGTAATCATAATAATATGTGAAGCTTGGCTTTCATTTTAGAAATGAAATTGTCATCTATGACTATTAAGTGCACATTCCTTACAAAACCTTGGGAATGATAGAAGGCATGAAGTGTTTCTTGAATACACTTTGTTTTACTACATTTTTCAGATGTGACTTTTAATGTTAGTTTAATATTATTTTTACATAATTTAGATAATACAGCCTTGTGATGTTGCAGTATTTTAGGTAGCTCAGCAGATGTCAAAGGTCACAGTGTCATGCAGTTCAGTGGAGTGGCCCTTGTGTTCTCCTGCTGCTCAAGAAAAACAGGTGTTCATATCTTAAACGACATCTTATTATTTTGTCCCATTTTTGTTTTGTTTTGCTTTGGTTTAGGGTCTTACCCTGAGGCGAACACTGACCTAGAATTCATTATCTAGGCCAAGTTGCCTTTGAACTGATGGTGAGTCTCTTGCCTCGGGCTCCTGAGTGCTAGGATCATAGGCCTGTATCACTGTTCTTGTCTAAACATCGTTTTAAATCATAATTGAATTACACTGTTACTGTTTTCTTAACCATGAATGTCCTTTGAGGACAATGTCCTTTCAACGTCTATTGAACTTTTTTTTAAGGTCAACAGAGGATTCTTTTACTTTGTTAATGGAAAGAAACAATTATTTCTATGTTCCTTGTTATAAATTTTTTCCTCTTATTGCCATTCTCAAACTATGTTGAAATCAACACCCATCACACATTTACACAGTTTGACAGGCTGGGCGCTATGGCAGAGTTGGAGTCAGGTGACCAGAAGGCCTACGTGTTTTAAGCCCCAACAGACCTACCAAAATTTCCTGGCCCAGACCAGGCAGCCGAAAACGCCAGTTTCCTCAAGCCCCAGTGGCACTATGCACTGTCAGCCTTTTAAGTTGGAAGAAAATAGCTCATTATAGTTTTAATTTTCATTTCCATAATTACCATTAAGGGTGAGCATCTTTTCCTATGTTTATTGAATTTTGCATTTCTTCTGCAGACTGCTTAGTTTACAAGGCTATTTCTCTGCTGAGGAGCTTCTCTTTCTCAAATCAATCTGGGAGAGCTCTTTGGAGAGTCTAGATGCACAGCCTGGATTTATTGTACATAGTACACATACTCTGTTAGTCACCTATCCCTTTAACTTTGCAATAGCTGCCATCATCCCAAACCTATATCTTTTTATGAGATGACATCTGTCAACAATCTTCTTAATGGCTGAATGGTTACTTAGCATGACTTCCAGAACGCTAGAGCACCATAGCTAAGATACTCTCAAGTTTGAGTCTGAATACTCTCTTGAACTGGGGATGTTGGGTATATTGGGAAAGCAAAGAGCTTTTCCTCTACTTCCGCTGTACAGTAACCATCACAGAAGTCTTTGATGCCCTTCAAAAGCATCTCTCCTTGCATCCAATTCTGCAACAGACACCCACTAAGTGTCCTCTGATCCAATTCACTGCTGTTACTATCTACCTTCAGATCATCAATCCAGCAGACCAAGGACTCGGGCTCTAAGACTCTGCCTCTTCACTCTGGATACCAGTTCCAATCCCCAGGTTGTTTTGTCTGCATTGATAAACCAGCTCTAAACAGAGACTCCCACAGACCTTCATCAGGTTTCATTGATACACTAGACTGGCTCATAGATGTCAAGGGAACACGTTTATACCAGATACCAGAAAGTCTAGGGCTCTAGTTCTGTTGGTAGAGTACACGCATAGCACACTAACAGGTTCAGTTCCCAGCCCTGCTGGTGCATGTCGGAAATCCTAGAACTTGGGAGATGGAGGCATAAGGGGGTTCAAAATCATCTCAAAACAGAAACAAAAACTAAGTCCTTAAGGTACAGATAAAGAAGTTAATAGGGAGAGGTGTTCAGGAAGAAGTTGGAGCATCCATGGCCTCCAGGGGACCTCTACATTATCAGCTCTGCAGAAGAAGCCCTTTAAGTTTTAATGGATGCTTTATTGTATAGCTATGGGTGATCACATCTTTTCTCCCTGGAGGCTGGGGAGTAGGGATAAAAATATTTTTTAATTTTGTTGAGGTCTTTTGGGGACCCATCCAAAGCTACCCAGGGGCTCTCAGCCATCAGTCAACTCATTAGCATATAGGAAGATGCTATCCTTTTGGAGATTTGAAAGACTTCTAGGGTTCTATGCTAGAAAACAAGACAAATAGCAAACACATGCATTTCACAATATCACATCTGTGTTTTACTTTTCTCCTCTCTTTTTAACTGGGTATTCTTTTGCTCAAGAAAACAAGATCTCTACTTATATCAAGCCCAACCCCAGAATATCTGTATTTATTCACTCCAGCTGAAAACAAGAAAGAGTGAAGGCTTCTTGTCTCAAAGCAGGCAGCTGGATCAGCACACACACAGAGTCCTTCCATGAATATAAAATTTTTAATAAGGAAAGATGAATAGACAATAACGGCAAAGTGTGTGGAACAGGTCACTTCTTTCAAAGCAAGCCCTTTACACTGTGTGTCCTGTGGTGACCCTTCCAATGAGTAGTCATTCAGAAGCTGTCAGTCTGTGACTGGAACATTACCGGTTTTTATTGTTCTTGTAAATCATGGAGCTATATAGTACCAATAACAGATAACTTTTCAAAACTCACGCAGGTGCTAAATGGCAAATCAGGACTGGAATCCAGGTATTCTGGTACCAAGTCAGCTCTTTTCATGGTCTGTAATGTGTTTACAGAGTCAAGGGATGTGAGCATTCATATGTGTGCGCATGTATGTGTGTGTATACGTGCACTTCTTGGTCTCTATGTATATGTCTCTGTATGTGTTTCTGTGTGTAAGTGTGCAGGCACATGTGTGTGCTTGCATGTATTTCTGTTTATCTGCATGTATGTTTTCCTCTGTGCATGAGTATTCACATGTTCATGCTTTACAGGCTTCTGAACTTTTTAATAAGTATATACCTATGAATCTGTCTGTGAATCTTGGAAGAGAAGTAGAGACAGATCAGTGGGACAAAGTGTGTTGAGCCATCCACAGAGACAGAGAATGGGTGGATAGGATGGAGCTAGGGAGGAAGAACAGAGCATATACTTCCCATGTGCTGGCGCAAGGCCTTGCCTTGTGTCATGGCTCTTGCCCTTCAGGACAGACTGCCTCTAAAGCCATTATCCTTGGCCCTCAATGTTCCATCTTAGACTCCCTACATCCTTATGATGGGCCTGGTCCCTGTCTTTCATACTTTGACATCTGTGTGTGTGTCACCCTCTAGCATGAGCTTCGGATCAGTCTCGGCGGTCCTAGGACAGTCACAACTCTCTGACAATGGCCAGCTCTCACTCACTGTGTTCTGTCTCCCAGATACTGTCTAAGGCTTTACAATATGAACACTTTTAGTACTCCCTAGAATGAAGAGAGACCATCGTCACCCCCATGTCACAGGTGAAGAAAAAAGGATAATATAACTAAGTTATTAAGTTATTAATAAGGTCATGCCAGTTGCCTGAGAACTCTCAGTTGATGCATGACAGAGTCGGCATAGATTTGGTGTCATCTGGCTTCAAGCGCATGCTCCACTCATAAATGGAGTGTCTCTGTCAGGCTCACAAACATCAGTTAAGCCAAAGGTCTTGGTTTATTTCATCCTGACAATGATTCTCTCAAGAAGACACAGCCTTATGAGAAGCCAAGTAAGGCAAGGCAGAGAAGCAGTCTGCCTTCCCACCCAGGTCTATACTTTGAAGTCCTGATTTCCAGAAATACATTCATATTACTAACTAACTGGGTCAGGCCTAAGAGGCAAGTGAAGAATCTCCACCGATTGGACAAGTAATCAGAAGAAGAGGCCGATGACACAGGAGTGATGGGGAGCCAGCCAGGCTCAGGGCTGTTTCCCATCTTCACCTTTTAGGAGACTTCACTTTTTATATTCTCTCCCTCCCTTCCTCCCATGAAAAACTAAATCTTGTGTGTGAGATGTGCATGTGTGTGTGTGTGAGGGAGGGGATTTTTCCTTAAGAGCTGCTTGGAAGAATGAAACAATGGTGCCAGGAAAAATCAGTGTAACTGGGCTCAAGTTCTAGTTCGCCTCCCAGGGTTGCTGTGAGAGTGAAAGAGGTTAGTCCACAGACAACTCTGAAGACAGTGTGTATCATATGTAAGTACTTCAACACTGCTGCTGTTAGTTTATGTGTATGTGAAACTCTCGGACAGAGCAATAGACGAGGAGCCAAGGCCCCAGAGCTCCAGTCCCATCTTTTCCACTTAAGCATGTGACTCTCTAGTTTTAAATTGGGGGGGGGGGTTGCTATTCAAGATTCAGGTAACCAAGAAAATGGACAGACAAGGTGGGACATGGGTAGACAGTTGGAGAGATGCTTTGATTAATTGAGGGATATTATAAGGCACTGAGTCACACCATTGCAGGGGGTGAGAAGTCCCGTAGCCTAGCAGGGTAGGCTGGCAGAGAGGAGAGGATAGAGTTGATGCAGCAGTTTGGACCTGAAGTCAGTTTGCCAGCAGAATCCCTAGTTCTGAGGAGGTCGGGCTATTTCCTGTAAGACTGTCAATGGATTAAGTGAGGTCCACCCACACGGTGAGGTAGACTTGGTCACCATCTACTGATTTAAATGTTAATACAAGTCTAAAAAGACTCTCATAGAAACATCTAGAATAACGTTTGACCAAATGTCTGGATACTCTCGTGTAGGTATGGTTATATTTTCAATTAACTACCATAAAGAGGGACTTAGCGTCAAAAATACCTGTAGTGAGGGGGAGACAGGATCCTTTGGGCTTGCTAGCTGTCTCAAGGGAATAAGGCCGAGAGGAAAAGGAAGAGGATATTAGATGTCATTCTTTGTCCTCCACACAAGTGCTCAGACATGCATCTGCACGTTCATATTCATTTCCACGTATACATTCCATCCACACACATACAAAGCGTTTACAGTGTATATATTTTCTACTTATATATTTCATTTTATTAGTATGATTTTGAACCATAGATTCTCCTCTCACTATTGAGAACCCCTGTCTTGTAGATTGCCAATCCTGGGTGTATGTGACAGGGTCTCATGAGGTAGCTAGCCTAGACTGGCCTTGAAGTTGACAATTCCTTTTGCCTCGGTCTCCCACCTGCTGGGAGTACACATGAGCAGCACCAAATCCAGGAACAAATATTTCAGAAGCTACAGATGTTGGAACACGACAAGACCTTTCTGACAGCAATTTGGCGGAGTACTTTTTTCAGTGTGTCTTTTGAAGTATCAGTTCTCTTTTCTACCTTATCATTCCTATGAATAACTTCGCATGGGAGCAAAAAGGCACGTGCCAGGATGCTCATTATAGCATTGTAAGGAAATGAAAACCTGGAAATAGCCAAGTCGTTACTGGCAGAGAAAACCAAGCAACTAACAAAACAGTAAAGAGACACTGACGGCTGTCAACATTAATGTATGATCTACAAAAATAACCTCCTTAGAAGTCTATGACATAGCTATATTAACAGTGATAAAAACGTCACTTACTTCAAAGTCCCAATTTCCAAATGTACAATAGGCTATAAACAGAAAAACATTAAATGAAACCTGTCATCCTGTTAATCACCGCCTCTAGAGCAGTGTGGTTCTCAACCTTCCCAACACTGCGACCCTTTAATACAGTTCTTCATGTTGTGGTGACCCCCCCCCCAACCATATAATCATTTTCGTTGCTACTTCATAACTGTGATTTTGTGCTGTTATTAACTGTATTGTAAGTGTCCGATATGCAGGATCATCTAGTATGCCGCCAGTGTGAAGGGGTCGTGGCCCACAGGTTGAGAACCATTGCTCTGGCGGTTCCCAGTGTTTATCTGTAACACTTGAATTTTGCTTTGTAATAAAGAAATACTGGTAAGTTGTCACCTAATCCAAATTTAATGTGGCAAGTTATATATTTCCAAGCTATTCTTTAATTTCAAATATTACAGATGGGTCACGAACCCTAACATGTTACCTACAGGCATTAAAAAGCCCATTATTGGAGAGTTTATGCAGTATTTCCAATTGAAATTTATACTGAAAAGTTAAATACTAGATATGTACAATATTAGTTTAATCTACAACATAGAACATCTCATCTCTTGGCAAAAAGTGGCTGTAATTTATATGAAGTCAGATCCTGGTGATTTGATAAGAATTTTCTCCTAGTTTAGATACTATAAATAGATACGAGGCCTAATTTTAACTCCCAGGATAGGAATTTGAAAAGCAAAGATATATTACTCTTCTCGGAAACGTTAGCTGCGCTACAAAGCAATCCTGAATACAGTAGGCACCGTCCCTCAGAATTGCACAATATTAACCAAGGGGAAGAGAAGGCAATAACGCCCTGATCTAATAAACACAGTTGCTATGAAAGAGCTAGCAAACAAGTGGAAATATTTCTCTATAATTTCATTAAAGAAACGAAAGAGTCCTCAAGGCAACCAAAGACTAGAAATTATTATTTTTTTGGTCCTTTTATTACACTGATCAATAACACATGTGTGTTTTATGAGACAGACCCTTGCTTTCCAGAGAAAATCCAGCAGATGAGGTAATAAAATGACTTCACATGTTCTTTGGTTCGCACATATGAGTCTAAATGACCTTTGTCTGGGTGGGGAAAGAGGAGGAAAGAATTTCAAGCAGCTGTCCTCATCACTGAGGGCACCTCTCTTAAGCCAGTCAGCCAGACACCTGGTGCATCAACAAGAGCGCAGGTCTAAGAGGAAGTTCCTCTCCATCGGGATGTGGTTTCCTTGGCGCTTTTTTTTTTTTTTTTGTGGTATTGATGTGTATCTCTCCCTTCTCTCCTCCCCTCTCCTTCCCATCCATTTCTTCAAGTCTTTATAACTGCCCTTTTTAACACATTATTATTCTAGTTCTTAACCCTGCTGGCTTTGGGGTCTGTCAGTCTTGAAGCAGCTACAGCGGTCCTTTAATCCTGGGTGGACCACTTGCTATCTATCTCTCTGACACTAAGAAACCATTATTCCCTAGGGACAGGCTGAGACTGTGAAACGAAGGAAGGAGACTTGTCATAAACAAAGGAGGACACTTGTCATACCTACAAGCCCCCTCTGGTGATACTGATCTTAAGACCTGTCCTCTGCTTTCTGTTACTGCAAGAGAATAGGGAGACAGAGTGTCTGAATGCAGAGAGTTGACTGTAGGAAGTGAGAGACTGGGTCAGAGGTCAGCTCTTAGTCATCCACGTGGCTCAAAGGTGCTGGATGGGTGAGGAAAGAGTCCCAGGAGGGAACCCATCATTTCCCAATCCTGTCTGAACTGTGGCTTTGAAGACAGCCAATAAAGAACAAAGTCTTAGGGGTCATCCTCCATTTCTGGGGACCTGACATTTCTGTCTCATTGCAACACGGGAGAAAACAGAATATAGTTCTAGGTACAGTGGATCGAATGCCTCTTTTGATGCTCTCGGAGGAGCTCATTCAGCATGCAGCTCAGTCTATGGTGGAAACTAGGGTATAAGGGGAAAGGCAGAAAGGAACTTTGTGGCTTTACACATTTTATTTATTATTTTTAATTTTATTATTTGATTTACAATGCCAAAGCAAAATGCTAGTTTTAGTATTTTGAAATTTCCATGTCATGAAAGAGAAATGCTAACATCTATATTTGTCATTTATATTAATCAAGCAAAACATAAAGCCAACAATTTATATGTAACCACTTAAAAAATATGCTCTACAATATTTAAAGAGGAAAAGTTGCTGAAAGTATGACCATGAAAAACATATTATTATCTCAAAGTTACTTATTAATAACAAGATAAAAAACCAATATTATTCAAAAGCTGTGTACAAAATGAAAGACTCTGCCAAAATTTTGGAAAGTTGCAAATTAAATACTGCCTAAAGAAAGGTTCGGTTGACCTCAACCAACACTCAGACCAGTGACCTTCAGACCAGTGTCCCAGCTCATGTCTGCTTTGTTACAAAATTTCTCAGCTGTTAATAAATGGTAGGCACTCGAGAGGAAGGGTAAAGAAAGAAGAACTGTAAACAAACACTCAACATTTTCCTCATCTCAACCTCCTTAAACGATTTGGTTTTGTGTCTTATTAACATTGAGGGTTAGTGCTTGAGAAACCTCCTTGACTTGATTTGCTTTCTGCATCTGGGACACCAGCTATAGATCAGCTTCAGAGCCTGCATGGCCAGCTTGTCTTTGACTTCTCCAACTTCCTTGGAAGTGGATGGGGTATCTAATGCAGACTTAGCAGCATCCGTTTTGCCTCTGGCATGTTTATATGCTGCTTTTCAGACAGTCTTTGGGCTAGAGTAAGAAATCGTCTTTGCTACAGGAGCTTGCCTTTGTCGATCGTCATTTTCATCCTCCTCTGGAGGGTTATAGAGGTGTGGAGGAATGCTTTCTAAATGAGTATAGCTTTATTGGATTTGAAATTTTAATGTCATGAATAACTCTGGGTATATCTCAAGTCGTAAAAGATTCAGAGCTCAGATTTTTTTTTTTAGTGTTGATCCCATAGAAAATCCATGTATTTTTGTACTTAAAAAGAATATTGTGAAATTAATTCTGTAAATAATATAAAGAACATAGTATTGTGCATTTATCAGTACCAAGCACATCCAATTGGTTTCTTTTATATACGATCTCTATATCCATTTCAGAGTCAGTTCATGAAGACTTGAGCTTAACACAAGGTATAGGGAGAACATGCTTGCCTTTCAAGCACACAGAACCCTTCTGCTATATGGGCACAGAACCCTCCTGCTATGTAACACAGAGCTCTCCTGCTATGTGGGCACAGAACCCTCCTGCTATGTGGGCGCAGAACCCTCCTGCTATGTGGGCACAGAACCCTCCTGCTATGTGGGCACAGAACCTTCCTGCTATAATGGCACAGAACCCTCCTGCTATGTAACACAGAACCCTCCTGCTATAATGGCACAGAACCCTCCTGCTATGTTGACATAAGAAGAATTGATAGGAGTGGGAAGACCCAGCCTTTCCACATTCAAAGTCAAGAAAACATCAAAGTCCCTGTCTTCTTTAGACACAACCAGGGCTGAAATGCACATGGCCACCCATCTAGTTTTGGAAGCTAAGAAGCCTACGCACATCAGCACAGTTATTAACACAGTTAATAACACCGCCAGCCTGGGAGCCCTCAGGATCTACTCTTCTGTTCGCAGCATGGATCTGGGCAGCTCATCTCTGCACAGTCCAGAAAAATATGTACATGAAGCTTGAAGGCCAGCGGGGTCTACTCAGACTGAGGGGGGCGAGGCTTTGTAAGATGCTCCCCACATGGCCTGCATCTGTCCCCTTGACCTGTAAGCAAACGTTAAGTTTTGCATGAAGAAAATGATCCAGTTTCTTCATTTCATTTTCCTGCTCAGAACATGCTAGCCTAAGACTCGGTTTCCAATTGATTCTGGCAAATTCCAGCACGTCCTCCCTTATGAGAACCCTGCCATTGTGCCGAATCTCTGATGAGCCAGAAGGCCAGAGACTTTGCTTTTTCGGCAGATCAAATCAAAAACAGATGGGGAGAGAAGGTTCAGGATGAAGGGGCCTGATAATTCCCTACGACATGTTTTCTTCCGAGAGGCTGGAGTTCATCCTTAACTGTACATCTCCCTAGAGCTATGGCATGCTTCCTGACTTTATGCCTCTGTGATTGTCTTCTTCTAGGTTGAGCTGATAAAGACTAATAAGTCTAAAGCATAGAACCCACATGCAATTTAATTCAGCAAGTGTTTGGGTATCTTTTTATGTCAGGCATTGTATTAAAACCTGGGGTATAAAGATGAATAAAATAAAACTCAGGAATAAAAGGAGCTCATCCTTGCAGAAGAGGAAATATTTACATAGCAATTACTGGGAGAGAGGACTGACCAGACTTTAGATTGAAAAGGGGGTCAGACAAGGCTTTAGGTTCTTTTCACAAGATGAGCCAGGGTGAGCCCTCCCTGCAGGATAATCAGGACCTTTCAGATATGAACTGGGAAAAGCCAATTAGACAGAAGAACTAACAGGGAGAAAGGTTCGAGGCAAAGAAAACCCTGTTTTTAGAAAATAATGGGTAGCAACAAGGGTTCCCATGTAATTTGAGCAGATAATGAATGAGCAAGTGTCTTAGTCAGGGTTTATATTGAGAGGAGACACTATAACCATGGCAACTCTTATAAAGGAAAAACGTTTAATTGGGGTGTTTCACATTTTCAGAGTGTAGTCCATTATCATTATGGTTTAACATGGTTGTATGCAGGCAGACATAGTGCTAGAGAAGAATTGAGAGTCCTACATCTTGACCCATAGACAGTAGGAAGTGGTCTGAGTGTTACACTAAAGCTTGAACAAAGGAAACCTCAAAGTCCACCCTCAGAGTGACGCACTTCCTCCAACAAGGCCACACCCACTTCAGCAAAGCCACACCTTCTAATAGTGTCACTCCCTATAGGCAAATGGACGCCAGTTACGTTCAAACTTCCACATCTGAGATAAGGTTTGCAAGTGGAGAGGAACTCAGCTGCCAAATGCAAAGTCTGACGGGGTAAGGGAAGAAGACCATCATGAGATGCCAAGCAAAGGAGTGAAGTAAATCGCTCATTCTAGAAAGTTCACTTAGGTGGATGTACAAAAACAGATGCAGTCAGAGGGAAGGGTTAAGGACACAGGGAGGAAGGAAGAGATGCTTAAGGAGGTACTGTGTGACAGAGGAGATCTGAGTCTGTGGATAACTGAAGGTCAGTGGCTGTGATGGCCAGTCTTGATTGTCTGCTTGACTGGAATGAGCAACACCTAGAAGATGAGTAAAGCCCTTCTATGGGTGTGCCTGGAAGGGGATTCCCAGAGGCAATTAACGGAAAAGAAATGCTCTCCCTGAATGTGTGGCACCATGCCATAGGCTGGGGACTCAGATGAAAAAATAAATAAATGAGCGAAAGGATCACATGGATACCAGCATATTCTCTCTCTCTCTCTCTCTCTCTCTCTCTCTCTCTCTCTCTCTCTCTCTCTCTCTCTCTCTCTCTCTCCCTCTGCTCCCTGGTTGCCCTGAGCTGAGTGACTCTACTCCAGATTATCTCTTCTTTCCATGGTGGCCTTCATCGCCATGGTCCACAGTAATGGAGACCGTTGGCCATGGACTGAAACCTCTGAACCCGTGAACCAAAGTGAATCTTTCCCCTTTTTAATCCCCCTCTCAGATATTTTTCCTAGCAATGTATGGATTAAGACAGCTACCAATAGAAACGGGAGATTGATGGCACAAGACAAAGAAGGGGATCATCGATGAAGACTTTTCCCCATGAGCTCATATGCGGAGCTTCTTTTAAGTAAGTGCCTGCCGTGTGTCAGCATTTGTGTGTTTGTAAAAGAAAACACGAAAGCGTTATTGTCATTGAATGACAATAAGAGAATATGATTAAAAGAAAAACAGATGTCAGTAGAGAAATGCCTTCATTTCAAAAGCTGAGCATCTTTTTCACCTCTGATAACCTCATTTAAAAAAACAGCTGTCAATTCTCTTTTGTGAGTATGTATGTATTCCATTTGCATCATCTAGATTCATGGATGACAACTCGGGTTCCTCATTGTTCCTAAAGCTAGGATTTTCTTGACCGTCAGAGACCTATTTGAAAGTCAAGATTCCTTACAGAAGTAGTTGTGGATAACTGTATATTTCACGGAGTTGTAGCATTTGCCCTTTCTGCCTCATCCAATTGTATTTGGGGGCTACTGCAGCTTAGTTCAAAGGATGATCACATTTGTCCCTGTTTAGGAACCCTTAAACACATTTTTAAAAAGTTTCATTTTAAATATTTTTTCATGCAATATATTTTGATCATTTATTTCCTCCTCCCTCAACTTCTTCCAGAACCCTCCTGCTCCTCCTCCTCCTCCCCCTTCTTCTCCTCCTCCTCCTTCTCCTTTGGTTTCTTGAGACAGGGTTTCTCTTTAGCTTTGGAGCTTGTCCTAGAACTAGGTCTTATAGACCAGACTGGCCTTGAATTCACAGAGATCTGCCTGCCTCTGCCTCTGGAGTGTTGGGATTAAAGGTGTGTGCCACCTGGGAGGAATATAAATCGAGTGTGATCAGGATACGTTGTATGAAATTCCCAAATATAGTTAATAAAAATGTTATATTGGGGTGAGGTAATTTCCCGCTGTGGTAGGGGGAGTCAATAATAAAAGAAGAAGGGAAGGGAGGGGGCACAGAAACAGCTTCTTGGCTGGGGATGGGACTGTATGCCAGTCTCTGTGCTAAGGAACCTTTAGGCTCTTGTTGAACACATAAGTTCATTAACTTGCAGAGATTCCTTGGTCCTTTTAGTAAAGATAGCAGACAGGAGATGTGACATTTCCCAACCATGTGGCCTTTGCGCAGCACCACAGATCTGATGCAGTGCTTCCCCAGCTCAGCTGCTCCGGGTCCTGTGCTCCCTGCCTTGCTACAAATGTCTGAGGGGGTTATGATAGCGGGCCAAGCAAATGGTTTCCCCAGAGGAAGGAGAGGGAGCCCTTTTCTCGGGATGAATGGCTGTGCACAGAGCCCGTGAGCTAGAGTGAACAAAAGAGCAGTCTATAACATAAGCAGAACAAGGCAGCTCTCGGAGGTGGCGCTTTCTTATCTCTTCCCTTTGATGGAAAACAACCCAAGTCATGTTGCCTCCAGAACAGCCGCTGACGGGAGCTAATTTCTCTCTGTGTCAGCTTTCGCTGCCGCAGTAACAGAACATCTGACACAGATGATTTAAAAAGAGGAAGGATTTATTTCAGTCCATCAAGACAGGGAACCTAGCAGAGCCAGGCTGTTTCCATCATGTTGGAAGAAGTGAAAAGAGGACACAGAGGGGTCCTAAACAAGATGCCACACCAGTGACCAACTCCAATGATCTCATTCCTCCAGGAAGGCTAATGTTTACATAACCTCCCAAAATAGCACCACCTTGGAGAGACCAGGTTTTCAATGCAGGAACTCTCTGAGGGAAGCGCTTCAAATGCAAACCATAGAAGTTGCATTGTGTACCTGAAAAAACATCAAAGGTCTTTAGTTTGGTTTTCTAAAGTCTCACATCTCATCCAGCAGCCCTGACATCAGCATTCAAGCTTTGGTTTTTCTGGTATGATCTTGAGGCTACCCTAGCTCAGTCCTTCCACAGAACTAGCAAAGCATGCCCATGATTGGCAAGGAGTTCCCTGCAGGCCCCACTCACGGTCAGTTACACGGAAAAAACCAAGGACAAGCAGGGCTGAGCTAGCTCAGCAAGCGTCACACGCCATTAGAGACTTCACAATGTCTTCCTCCCACATGTCACCTTAACTTGACCAGGTCATGTCACAGATGGCAGGGGTCAATTCAGCAGTGTGTGATATGAGGCCCTTTCAGAGGTAACAAAAGCAAGAATCAAGAAATTAAGATGCTTAGCCTATATATGTATTTAAGTAGAGGCAAGGTTTGAATGCAGGTCCTTGAACTCTTAATCTTCTTACCTATTAACACATGACATAAAAACTAACTCTTAATTCTTATCATAAAATAATGTTGTCTAAACCAACCCATCTTTGCAGGCTTTTGAGACTCACTTGGAAGCCACAGCCGAGGCCTGTAAGGGTCCACGTCTGTACATGCCCCTTAGACCCTTGCTTTCTCTCCCCTGACCTTCTTCATCTTCCCTTTTCCCCAAGAGATAAAAATATATTATTAATTTTAATAATATATTCATAATATTAAATTGACACTGAATGTTAAGTTGCTATTAGTAATTAACACATATTAACCAAATTGCAGGGGCATGTGAGTCACATTGCTGTCTGGAGGGACAGATACATAGAACCCTGTGGCTTCAGTCTCCCTGATGCTCTGGTCTCACATGGAAACTTGCCTTTTCCTAGGACATGGACACTACCTGGGAGACACTCAGGATTCTCAAACCTTGAAAGGCTGATGTATTGTGTCCTACAGGCCAGAGAAACGCTAATCTTTCCACAAAACTTGAGCTGCTCCCCATAGCAAAGGATTTTCCAGCCCCAAGTGTTGACAGTGCTTCATGGAGCTGCCCTGGGCTCATCAAAGCATCTGTCATTTCTCTGTAAGCAGGGACCATTTGAGGAATGAATGCCTTCTAGTTTGCCTTCTGGTAGAATACGTCTGGGTCCAAGCCCTTTTTTATAGAGTTTCCTGTACGATGGATAGACTGTGAGGACTGGTCCAGAGTGCAGGAGGCAGCAGGTCTCCAGCGGGATCCAGGGACCACTAAGCAGGGAAGCCCAGCAGGCTGAGTGAGCTTGCAGGATGCTGGGTGCACAGTGAGTGTTGAGGCCTGTAAGGACCATGATGGAAGATGCAGGGAGTAGCACTTCCGAACAGAGCACAGGGGTCCTGCCCTTTCCTGCTGGTGAACTGCTGAGCTGTTCTTTCCCGCAGCTGAACCCTGCCCTCAGTAAGCCTGTGGTGACTCCAGTAGGTTGATGTCTTGATAGACAGATGGGCTCATTAACCTATTTATCCCTTGTTCCTGCAAAAGAAACTTACTCTTTCTTCCTGGGGTGATGTGGGTTCGAAGATGCTTCCTGAACGTGGATGAGTTGGTGTGCTGTTACTCCAGAGGATACAGAAAAATTCATCATGAGTTCTGGGTGTCAAATTCAGTAGGGAAAAAGATCATCTGTAAGGATCTCATACCGTCAAGAAATTATGATTCTGAAGTGGGGCCACTAGCCAAAAGTGACAGCAGCGTGGAGGAGAAAGATGCTCGAAGGATTTCGTTTTAACCAGGAGAGCTTTGGGGAAGTATCATGTGAACTGAAGGGATACTTCTAGGTGCCCCCAAAAGCCACTGCTTCCCGGGCCTGTACAGGAGGCATGCTATACCTGCCTCTGACATTTTAAACTCAGTTGTGGGTGTGTTCATGAGTGAGTATAGGCACACCTGTGCCAAGAGACACATGTGAAGGTCAGAGGAGAACCTCGGTATGAGTCCTCATGTTTCTCTCTGTTTGAGGTGGTCTCTTGTTTGGTGGTGTGTATGAGAGGTCAGCTGGCCCCCAAACTTCCAGGGCGTCTGTTTCTGCCTCACTTCCCAACATAGGAGCAAAGATGATGGGCATATATTACCACGCTTGGCTTAGTGTAAATTCTAAGGATTCAAACTCGGGTCCTCATGCTTGCACAGAAAGTGCTTTTAACCAATAGGACATCTCCACATCCATCATTTTTTTTATCTTTTAAGGTAAATAATAGGCATGGAACAAAATCATATACAATTCATAAACATATAGCTCAATGAGCTACCACAAAAATGAATTGGATCCTCTCTTCCATCACCCCTCCAGACACCTTGAACATCACCACTCTAGTCTTTCCTGAGTTAGGATCTCAGACAAATGGAATTTTACAGTTTTTCCAACTGGTATCTTACCTCTTTTGCTCAAAATTATTTTTATGAGAATCACCTATTTTTTCCTTTATAACTATAGTTACTCCATTTTCATGGCTATATATAATTTCATTCTATGGATTACCACAATTTATTTATGCCCAAGTTTATACCATGTGGGTAGTCTCAAGTCTTGGGCAGCTACAAATGTCTTGCTGTATTTTTGCAAGGGCTATTGCTGAGCATAACTGCCTTTCTCTACCGGTATCTGCCTTCGAATTAAATTTCTGAATACCAACATGAAACATATGAAGATTTAATGTGTGAGAATGTCCTCATGGCCTTTATTAGGTGATGAAATCATTTTCTGGTAACTGCGAGATGAGTGATGTCCTGCCTAGTTTATTGTCAACTTGATACAAGTGAGGGTTATCTGAGAAAAGGGAACCACACCTGAGAAAATGCCTCCGTAAGACTGGCCTGTAGGCAAGCCTGTATGGCATTTTCTTAATCAGTGTAATTAGTGCTAGATGTTGAAGGTCAAGCCTGTTGTGGGTGGTGCCATCCCTGGGCACGTGGTCCTGGGTTGCCTAAGAAAGCAGGCAGCACAAGATATGGAGAGCAAGGTGATCCATGGCCTCTACATCAGTTTCCCCTCCAGGTTCCTGCTTTGAGTTCCTGCCATGACTTCACTCAGGGATTGAGTCTGACCTAACACTTGTAAGCGGAAATGTGTTGCTCCCATTGTTAATAAAAAGCTGACTGGCTGATAGCTAGGTAGGATTTGGAGGGCAGAGAGAATGCTGGGAAGACGAAGAGTAGAGTTTGAGGAGTCTCAGAGAAGGCAGAGGGAAGCAAGATGAACATGCCATGACGAAAGGGGGTACAGCCACATGGCAGAGGGTAGATAAGATATATGGGTTCGTTTACAATGTAACAGTTAGCTAGTAATCAGCCTGAGCTATCCGCTGAGCATTTGTACTCAATATGAAGTCTCTTATGGTTATTTGGGAGGGACTTCTGGGACACAAAAAAGCTCCACCTACACCGAAACAAAGCCCTTTCCTCCCCATGTTGCTTTTGGTCCTGATGTTCCACACAACAGAAAACTGAGACAGGCGAGATGTTCCCAAGCGCACCTGAGTGAGTGATGCTGGCATGCTGTGACAGGCAGGCTTACAAGACAGACAGCGATGTAGACGGTCAGAGAAGATGTCTTCCCCCAATCACCACACACTTCTGCTGAAGATACAGATGTGAGTTCAAACAGCAGTGACTCCATGCTCCGGTTTCCACTTCCATCTGAGCCACCGACTTCACCCAGACTCAGGCTGTGTGCTCTGGCAAGCATTTCTAATTTAACTCAAGCTCGTGCCTGATTTATTGGGATTTTGTCAGATTTCTAATACCAGTATTCAGTCCCCATCCATTTCATCAACAGCAGTTTAAACTCGGCCATCTTGAATCACTCACCAGCAGTCCCAGAGGTTTATTTGGTCTTATATTTCTTAACGCAATTTATAGCATCCAAATATTGAGTTGAATGTTGGGCTGCCATTTGTCAGGCCTTCTGTAATGCGCCCTTGACTTTTCTCTCACTGTCCCTGTCACCTGTCTTGGCAGTAAAATGCTTCTGTCTCTTTTCCATATGATAACCCCTCCAAAACCAATTCTTTCCCAGGCTTCTACTGCAGCCGTGCCTACAGGCTCATCTACATGACCTATTTAAATCTCCCTCCTATGAGTATAGAAGAATGCCATTAGGAGTCATTTTATTGCTACGTTCTTTAGTAAAACAATAATATGTGATTTTTACCCTAGGTCCCTGAACTTTAGAGTCTCGGGTTCTTGGTCACCCAAGCAATGCCATGTGTGAGTTCTATCTTGAGTAGAGAGCCTTAAGTCAAATCAGCTATTGGCTGGTTACTACCACAAGCCCTGAGCCACCGTTACCTTAGCACTGCAGGCAGGACAGCATTGTAGATCAAAGGGTTTGTAGTTGGGTTGGTGTTGACGTTTCTCCTGTGCTAGCAAGCAGAGTACCTCCTGGTACTATGAACACTAGGCCACAGGGATAAATGCTCTACGTGGGCACCAGTTCAAATTCTCTATGTTCAGTAAGTTGTGTAGGTATTGTCTTCGGCAATAAGGTCTTAAGGTCTTGCTGTCAGCTTGTGGAGAGCAATCAATAATAGCCTTGGAAATAACCTGGCTTATTCGAGGGTTTCCATGGGGCCCCTTTGGCCAACAACTCGGTTGAGGTAACCCATTCCCAGAAGTCTTCATCTGGTGATGAGCAATGTCCAGATGGAGACCTGTCCCCACTCTTTATTTGACATTTCTGTTTAGATCACCTTCATATATTTTTAGGAAGCTTCTGATGTATTAGGTTCCCAGGTTTCTCTTCAAATGACCCTTCATTTCAGGTCTCTCTCTCTCTCTCTCTCTCTCTCTCTCTCTCTCTCTCTCTCTCTCTCTCTCTCTTCTCTCCATTATCTATCTCTTCCCCCCCCCTACTTGATCCTCCTGCTTCAGCCCCCTCACCGAACCTCATCTATCCTTAACTCTATATTCTATTTCCCTTCCCTAGGGAGATCTATCTGGTTTCCTTCAATCTCTTCCTCTCCACCTAACCTCTATGACTCTGTGGATTGTAAGTTGCTTATCACTGACTTAATAGGTGATTTCTACCTATTAAGCAAACAATACTGTATTTGTCTTCCTGGGTCTGAGTTACCTCATTCAATGTGTTCTTTTTTTTCCTCGTTCCATCCATATACCTGCAATCTTCAGTAATATTTCATTGTGTAAATGTAGTCATTCTGCTATATCCACAGATCAGTGCCTTGCTTAGTCATCATCAGAGAACCTTTCTCCTGCAGCAGATAGGAACAACTATAGACCCATAGCCAGACAATATACAAAGAGAGAGAGACCTCGGAACACTCAGCTCTGTGGAGGAGGAGGCAAAAAACATGAAGAGCGAGAGGGGATGGAGAACAGCAAAAAAACACCGCCCTCTAAGCACTACAGAGTATATGTACTTATGAACTCACAGAGACCGAGGCAGCATACAGAGGGCCTGCACGGGTCTGCATCAGATGGGACCCTAGAGATCAAAGGAGAAGTGGACACATGCCCCCAATCACTAACCCAGAAACTATCTCCAATCGATCACCACTTGCAAATGAAATTTTAGTTTTCTCCAAGGGAGTCTCATTGGGGAAACAAACTATTCTTAAGGGTAGACTACATGCCCAGCAAGAGACGGCCAACAGAAAAAGAACTCATTGGCATCTGTGGACCTTCCTTGTATCCTATCATATCAGGGCTTTGTCTTTTTCCTTTCTTTTTTAAGTTAATAGTTTTTATTTTTTTATTTTTTTCTCTCTCACCCTATAGGTCCTTTGTGTATATATTATGGCTTCCAGTTTTGTGTTTTTATGGGACTCCTGAGTGCGCAAATGAGTGTCGCTGAGTCTTTATCTGTTTCTTATGCCCTGTATTGGGTTCTTTTCCTTCTGTTTGCTTCTATTGTTCTACTCAATGTGTTTATTTTCTAATGAGAGACAGACAAGGGATAGATTCATGATGGGTGGGAGATGAAGAGGAACTGGAAAGAGCAGAGAGATGGGAAACCATAAACAGGATACATTATATGAAAAGAATCTATTTTCAATAAAAGAAAATAAACGTTCATTCTAAAAAACATTGTCATATACTTTAAAGATAGATCCCAAATTCAATCTTTTCCACCTTTCCAAATGCATGGATTGCTCACACTAAAGATGTCCTCTCCCCAGAGCCTCTAAGATCAAGTTACTTGGACCTCCAAGCATGCATGTTTTGGGGGACAAACAGCTGGAATGCTGTGACCTGCTCAGAAAAAAAAAATCCCATGCATGGGACTCCAGCCCCAGAGGCACGGTTGTCAGGAATATGAGACAGCTGCTCTGTCCCGAGCTCGCCCTCGGGAAGTCTAAGAGGCTGGAGTTATGAATCCATTTTATAGCAAAGGCATCTGAGATCTATAGAAACTCCTACAAAGGAAGCTTCTCATCCAAATAAGCATTGAGGAAAATCCCAGATGTGCCCTCTGGGTATGTTGGCATTAGGTACTTACCCTGTCACAAACCCCCACATTGTGCTGAACTCTGAGAGAACAAGACAAGAGCCCAGGCTCTAAATGCTAACAAACCTGAGTTTGCAATGAGACTACCCCCTACTGGGTGTTCACACAGGGCGCTTGCTTTCCCTTCCCACCTATGCTGGCCTGGAAAATCAGAGCATTCATATTGTAGAGGCCACGGCATGGCTCAGGAAGTGTAGCTGTAGCTCAGCAGCTGGCCAGTAGTTAGGGAGAACCAGGGCACACGTGGAGCTGAGCACCTAGCATAAGGGACAGAAATTGGGGGCTAAGCTGAATGTGAGACACGGAGAAGGCAGTAGAAGGCATAGGCTGATTTGACCGGGTCCACCAACGCCTGATGGAAGATTGGAGTGCCATTTTCAAAGGCTGGCAGCTTCAGTCACTTAGGCCACCGTAGCTCTCACTGTCCAGTTTCCTGAAGTCCATCACTTCACCCATCCCAACTCTGCTCCTCCCTCCAGAGCGAGAGCAGAGGAACCAAAGTAGAAACAGAAGAAAAGCTAACTACAGCCTGTCACCTGTCACCGTGAGAAAGTAACGCCACACTCAGCCATCTCCCCTCCCTCGCTCTTCTTATAGTATGCCAAGGAATATATGGCTGTGTCACTGGGTGGGTGGCTCAAGAGTAGAAGTCCTGCTGTTCTGTGTATCACTGTGCATCACTAGTACATTGACGGACACAAAGACAAACATCCAACAAGTCAAATGTAAGGTCAAGAGCTTCAAAGGCAGAGGAGAGACAAATGTCTCACAAGTAGGGCATGGTGGCGCACACCTTTAATCCTACTATTTGGGAGGCTGAGGCAGGTGATCCCTGTGAGTTTCAGGCTAGCCTGGTCTACATAGTAAGTGCCAGGAGAGCCAGGACTACAGAGAGAGATCCTGTCTCCAAAATAACTAAATATGAATCAATAAATAAATCTCACATATTTTTCCATGGAAAAGATGGAACAAAGAGAAAGCCGAATAGAGGATTAGTCTTTGTATTTGCGACTGTGAGTGGGTATCACAGCGTCTCAGCTGAGACTACCCTCTTTTTTTCTTAATACAACTTTGTGTGTCGTTGTGATAAATGATCAGAACAGCAACCCAGTGTTTCCTTTGCACTCAGCCTCCTTGCTGAACCTGTAAGCCTGCACGGTTGAAAGGGCCCAGAGCTCCTGGAGAGAACTACTCTCTTCCTAGAAACTTGTGTGTGGCCTTTGTTCTCCTGCTAGGCCAGTTTCCAACTGAAGTTGAATTTCCAGTTTGGAGGTGAATTGCATGGCCACGTGATTCAATATATTCTTGCTAGAAGTGGGTAAGTCTGCCTTCAGAAGTGCATGCCTGCTGCTGAGGCCCTAGACCCCAGCTCACCGGCAGAGAATAAAGAGCCAAATCCAGCTTAAGGTTCTGTGATCCCAAACTCAGATGACTGTCAAAGCCAAGCAACTTAATGTCACTATCTGCAACAGTTGGGATTCTACAAATGCCACGAAGCCTCTCTTCGGGGACACTGTGTCTCCAAAGCCATGCTGGTTTTGCAAGACTGCCTGCAGCTTGGCCCAATTTCAGCGTGTGACTGTTTCCATTCAAGAGTTCCTCATCTGGCTACTGCCCAGGCAGTCATCCCCTGGTGTGCTGATGGTGTTCCTACAAGCAGATCGGATGGCTGAGGACTTGACACCTGCCTATGGGCTAAACGGCCGAATAGCCAAGCACAGCAAAAGGACACATGGCGTGGTGGCAAGCAGTGACAGACCCCATCTGGAGACAATCCACTCCTTGGAAGCAGAGTATGAGATCCAAGCAGGAGCAGAGGCACAGAGGTAGTCCTATCCATCCCAGGACCGTGAATTTGCAGTCTGGATCCTCCGGTGTACTTCACACTTGGGCGGTTCATCCTGTGAATGATAACATCTTTTCTGGGACAACACAAACTTCCCAACACTTCCCTAGGCTCGAAAGATCCAATCAACCTGATCATATAGTAGTGCCAAGGGGATGGATAATGAGAAAAGTCAGGGAAGCTGTCTTTATCCTGTCTTCTACTGTGGAGTTTAATTAAAATGTTTTGGAGAAAGGAGAAGAGTATATATGGTGGTGGATTTTAATTTTCTTCCTTGAATAAAAATGATCTATTATTCTGCCCCTGCACAAACAGAATCCTGATTTAGGTTTCACATTTTTCATAGGCGATTTCATGTGCTTTTGACAGTTCCAATATAGACTAAGCAATTAGTCTCCTCTGACTGGGAAGTGGGAAGGGTGGGGCACTTCCCCATGCCTGCGAGAAGCCAGGAAGATGGTGCCTCCAACCATGCTTTGCCTGTTAAAGATGCTCCACAGGCCTTTGCTACATTGAAATAAAACAAAAGAACAAATATATCAGTGAAAGAAAGAAGGCAAAGAGCAGGTGGATTCTAGCTTGGTTGTTCCCATGATTCTCAAGGATGTTCCAGGCCCACGTGACATCAGCTGAACTTGAGCTGATGTCAGGCTCAGTGGCGTGGGTCGTCATTCTTCCCCATGTGCCTCTGCTACTGATGGTTTCATAAGGAGACAGTTTCAGTTTATTAGCTGCATAGTCCTAAGCAAGTCATGTCACCTCGCTAAACGTCCCTGCCTCTGTGGTATAGCGATAACAACTGGGTCTCTGTCTAGGGTTGCAACTCCAGCTGACTCTAGGTGAAGCTTTGAAACTGCTGTCTTTGTCCTTGTCCCCAACGGTGTCTGGGCCAGCTGCCAATGGCTTGCAAGAGCCGGTTGTCTGCTTTCTTCCCTACTCTAAGTTCAACGGCTTCACATGGGGAGGCCTAACTGACCTCCTGAGAGTATCGACACCATGGAATGTCTTGCTACAGAGCAGAGCATTGTGGCTGCTTTATCTTATGAGTTGTGTTTATTTATTTTGAAGAACGAGCTATCAAACTTTTGTAAGAATTAAATAAGATAATGCTGACATGTCTTGGAGGATTGCGCATACAGTACTTGGGAATTGTCGATTATTGCCATGAATTTAATTATTACCATATTTTATAGGACCTAGGACTCTTTATTTGCATATCTTTACATCTCTTAAAGTAAAGAATGACTCAACAAACAATGGAGCTGGAGCCATTACTCGTCACTGTCGCTGTGCCCATCACCATCGTTATTACAGCAGGCCCTTTATAACCGTCCATTCAATTATTCTCAACATACAAGGAAAAACACTCCAAAGCCCCTGAACCTGTAGTCGCACCAGCTGACTCTAGGGATACCTTGAAGGAGGTAAGACCTCCCTGTCATTATCCCCGTCTGCAGCTGGCCCTTCTCCACACCTCCCGAGTCCTCTAGCCAAACCCTCTCAGGAATGACCCAGAGTCTCTCCTGACCCAGCAGTTGTGCGGCGGTTCTCTGGGTATAGGAACTGACGTCTCCTGGTAAGGGGCTTCCACGGCAGGCAGAGGCTCTTTCCTGACACAGCAGGTTGCTGCTTGCACAGCTGCTGTCTGGTTTTGCTTTGTTTTTTTTGTTCTTGTCAGGCTTTCTCTGTGAAGCCCCGGCTGTCCTGGAACTCACTCTGTAGACCAGGCTGACCTCAAACTTAAGAGGCCCACCTGCTTCTGCCCCTGATGCTGGCATTAAAGACATGTACCACCACCACTGAGCCTCAAGCTGTTATCTTTACAAGCCCCTCCTGCCTAGGGATCCGATTGTCTGTGGATGAAATGGGGTGGGGGTGGGAGAATCAAACCACATTTGTTGAATAAGACAGTGAGTGACTAAATAAATGCACATAGGAAATATACGGTAAATATGAGCATTTTAATAGAAGAAAGGACCGACTATTATCCAGGATGTAATAAATGACTCTCCGGCACCTGACTGATGGAATTAGAAATTGCTTTAAAGGGTCTTTTAAAGGATAAATTGCTGCTGTGCCCTAACACTTAGTATCTGCCTACGATAATGTCTAATGCTTTGTAGAAACATCCACTCTCAGGCACAAATAAGCTAGCACAAGGATCTCTGTGGCTATGTCGTCTCTAGTGGTAAAGTGCTGTAAGCAGCCTGAATTTCGACCAATAAAGCAGATGTTAAACACGCTGCTCCTCACAACCATCCTGCATGCAGCAGCGAGGCAAAATGAAGCCAATCTGTATAAATAGACAAGGAAAGAAATATCGATGCAAGCAGAGAAACCAATTTACAGAGTGCCACGTTATATGATGATATTTACATTCTCAAAATAGAAAACAGAACCATTCTTGTGGATCTTCACATGGGGTCCTGAATGCATAAGAAAAGTAAAACTGGTGAGAGTTGGAAGTGGTAAGGAAACAAACAAGGCAGACTTCCCCTGCTTAGATTTTAAGGTTTATAATCAAAACTTAGCTGTGTAGTAGTTGTGTGATTAAAATTTTCAGAAGATTAAATGGGAAACTCAGCCAAAGGATGCTGAGGCTGAAGCACAAATTCCTGTGGCACCTCTCTGAGAGGGGTGGGATGCTACTCTAGGTGGCTGCCAGATGCCCACTGTTTGGGGAGTTTCCAAGCCAAGAGCCAAGAAAAGAGGGCAGGAGCCCCACCCTGCTGTTCTGCTGGCACCAGCCTCCAGGGCCAAGATGAACTGGCTGAATTCCAATGGCCAGAGCATCACCTCCTTCTTCCTTTCTTGTGGTACCCAGTGAACCAGAGGAAGAAGGGTAAGGAAGGAAGTAAACTGGAGGAAGAGGAGACCAGAGTCATAGGTGACAGACAACCTACTTGGATATTGTACTACAATTCAAGTCTAGGAATAGTTGAGAGGATTTGATGGCGTCTCTCCTCCTCTTCCATCCTCTCTTGTTTGAACAATGCCATCCCCGTAGGCCAGTGCCAAGCACCAACAGAGTGTAGAATCAGATGGTGTCTCCTGGAGTTAACTTGGACACTCTTTACCAAAAACTATGGGATAAAAAATGGGCCCTGTAAAAATTCATAGGACATACAGAACTTATTTTTTTCTTCATTGGAAATCAAATACTGATTCTGTCCCTTTTGAGGCTTCCAAGTTTCATTTATTTCCCAAAATTTTCACAGAATGGGCCAAACATGATGTTGCCTGCCTGTAATCCTGGCATCCCCAAAGACCACGGCAGGACAATGTAGAGTTCATAACAATTCTGGTCTGCATATTGAGACCTTGTCTCAAAAGATTCACTCTGTCTTGCTTGATCTGTCTGTCTGTCTGTCCTTCCAATCACATTTATTTAGCAAGAGAGACAACTACTAAGCCACTGTAGAGCACCTGGTAGAGAGTGTCAAAGAAGGCTTTGCAGAAATAATGCCAAGAATGAGGCGGCACCAGCAAATCTTCGGGCATGTTAATGAAGAGGGGCAAGGAGGGGGCGCAGATGAGCTAGCCCGGCGCTAAAGGGAAAACAAAGGCTGTGACGAAGTTTACCGAGTGGACTCACAGTGGGAAAAGGAAGCGACGAAGTTTACCGAGTGGACTCACAGTGGGAAAAGGAAGCGTGGGAAGCAACGCCACATTTAGAGAACGAGAAGTGTGCTGGAATCCCACAGGATGGGTTTCTACTGAGCAGAGGAACATCATTAGGAAGGATTGTTAGGCTCGGTAATGAAAAACCAATAAAGGCTCCAGCAGCAAGAACATGGTCAACGATTCCTAACTGAAACCAAGTCTCTGGTGCAGGGAAGCCTGAGGAAGTGGGGGAGGGGGCTGGTACTTTGAATCCCCCAAGCCCAGGTGGTTGAACCATCTGATGTGCTCAGGGGGGACCCCATCAAACCGAGAGCCAAGAACCAAGTTCCCCAAACTGTGCTGTCTGAAGCCTCTCCCTCCTTAGCCAGCCTGTGTTGTTTTAATTAACAACTCAGTTCCAATGACTCTCTCAGGCTCAATAAAAAGCAACTGCAGACTCTAACTTGCTTTCAAACACCTTGCCACATGAAAGCTCAGAGATCAATCACATTGCCTATCAGGATATCAGTGAACCTGGGACTTCTGGGGAAAGGAACCTGCTGTGAACTTCAAGTGCTCTTACACTGGCAAAAACAAGACCTGGTGGGCACCAGGCAGGTAGCCAGACAAGAGTGCCACACTGCTGGAGGAGAGTCTGAGTCAGTCCTCAGTCATCAATGTCATTGCAAGTGGTGTGCTGCTGAGACATTTGATGCTGACACTCAGAAAAAGAATCCGTCACTCATTTTACCAACTACCCACTGGCCACACAACCTCAAGGGTTCTCTAAGTAATGACTGTGTAACCCTGGGGTTAGACCCAAGGATAGCACGCACAAGCCCACAACTATGAAAAGAGTAGAAAGAACAGCAAAAAGTGGTGAGCAGGACAGACTATGGGGTCCCACTCTGTGGCTTTTAGCCCATGTCTTTAGCTACTCTACTTCAGTTTCCCCTTCTGTGATAATGAGGTATATTTTATATTCTACTTCATTGGGTAGTTAATATTAAAGGAAGGTAGGTTAAAAAGCAATGAACATAGACATTTATTAAAACCCAAAAGAATAGGCATCATGACAATGTAAAAATAAAAATCAGTGTTAGCCATTGCTATTTATTTATTTATTTATTTATTTACTTGGTTTTTCACGACAGGATTTCTCTGTGTAACTTTAGAGCCTATCTTGGAATTTGCTTTGTAGACCAGGCTGGCCTGCCTCTGCCTCCCAAGTGCTGGGATTAAAGGCCTGTGTCACCACTGCCTGGCCCAGCCATTGCTTTTTAAGTGAGAGCTGGGGAAACAATAGCAGCCCAGGGGATCAGAGCATTGGTGGAATGAGGGCAGAGCAAGCTAGCTTTATGTACTCTCCAAGGCAAGCAAGTGCGTTTGGGCTTCTTTCATTGTACACTGGTTCTAGTCTGCAGGGTTAGAACTTGTATTTTTAATTATTTATGATATAGAAATCACATTTTGCAGGGAAATAAGAAAAGTGATCCTGAACACAGATGTTTTCTATTTGGAATGGAAATTATGCCTGTAAAAAGCAGTTTTTCCAGAATAATTGTATAGCAGGTACTGCGGGCAAACCATCCCTTAACCCAAAAGACACCTGGCTTCAGATGCAAACAGGGCACATCTAAACTGAGGGGGAAAAAATCAGTTATTTTCTATGTGAGAATGCTCTTGTATACTGTAAAGATTTTCCACTTTTATTGGTTTAATAAAATGCTGCTTGGCAAATAGCCAGGCAGGAAGTATAGGCAGAAAAACCAGATTAAGAGAATTCTGGGAAGAGGAAAGGAGAGACACAGTCACCAGCTGGACACAGAGGAAACAAGATGAGAATGAATACCTTACTAATTAAAGGTGCAAACCCACATGGCTAAACATAGTTAAGAATTATGAGTTAATTTAAGTTGTAAGAGCTAGTTAATAATAAGCCTGAGCTAATAAGTCAAACAGTTTATAATTAATATAAGCTTCTGTGTGTTTCTTTGGGACTGAATGGCTGCATGATAGGGCAGGATAGAAACTTCCATCTATAGTGACTCTTGATCCCATAGATACTCAAGCTAATTGTCATGTTCCTTGCCCTAGCTATTTTTGGAAGGGTCTGAGGGACGTCTCTGGGTGCCCATGGCAATAGAAGCTATGAGTACCCCTCACCATCCCTGATTTCCCCCCTTATCCTACTTACCATGGATAGTGAAGGCCCTGCTTCTGTAGCCCATATATGATATGTGTCAGGTCTTCCATGAGCCTTAAGCCCTTTGTTCTTGAGGATGAGGTACAGCAGAACTGTTGGTGCTCTGCAGAGTAAAAATAAGTGAACCCCAATTCTAGGTGGGGTACACAAGCTGTATAACTTTGGCCCAGCTGCTACCCTGTGTGTGACCATGAGTCTCACAGTGTCTCCATGAGATCATTTCTGTCACCTCTGACCTTGGCTAGCCATACCACAGCAGCACGTAGCTGCCTTGTCAGGAACCTGAGATCAGGCATCCCCTTCAAGTTCTGTATTTGCATATTCAATACATCATCAAACAGAAAGAGGAAGGGTAACCTCCTTAGCGGGGCTAAACTAGAGCTCCATCAGCTCAGAGCACTGCTAGTACCAGAGCTACTGAAGTCCTTAGCCCACCTTGGTGACCGAGAATCCTAAAACAAGATATTTGGTAGTATCTAAAGACAGTGCAATGGAAAACTCCACCCTGATTTTGTGTCATGTGTTGATGAATGAGAGGAGTTTGCTACAACATGTATCCAATACTCTTGGTTCCTGATTAAGGGTGACAAATCCCCACCCCCATAATGGCCAAAGATATAGTTGTACAAAGTCAGACAGGCAGAAAACAGTTTGCTACAAGTAAATTAAGTTTGTGAAAATTAAGTTTGCAGGCTGATAACAAGATGGATATGTCACTGGCAGATCCTTCAAAGCCCAGGGTTTGAGCTGAGGGTTGGAACATGTTGGTTCTAAGTTTCTGGCTTTCCAAAAATCATTATTAATCTTCTTCATTTCTGCTTGTAAGTAACCCCCTCAGGCTGGAGAAATAGCTCAGCAGTTAAGAGCACTGATTGCCCTTCCAGAGGACTCAGGTTTAATTTCTGACCCACATGGCAGCTCACAACTGCTTGCAACTCCACTTCCAGGGACCTGCAACCCATGGCAAAACACTAATGCTCATAAAATAACATTTATAAAAAACAGAAAGTAACCTTTCCCACTTCAGGAAATTCATCACAGAGAATTTAATTTATTGATTTATTATATATTACTGGATTTCTACTTTATATACCAAGCACTATTCTAGAAATCTAGTATATCACTGAATCAACCAAGGCTTTGACTTATTGGATTTGCCTCTTATGCTTGGAAGATAGACAAAATTCCAAGAGGCCTATCATAAAATGTCAGGCTGTAACAAGTGCTATGAGGCTGAACAATGAAATGGACAAAAGATGATGCAGACACTTTAGATATTCTGGGATAGCCTCTCCGCAGACTTGATCTCTGAGACGATGATTAATATTGGACATACAGACCAGGAAAAGGAACAGTAGTGCACTGGTCTTGAGGTCCTCAGAATGCTAGGAGCTGGGTGAGGGGTGGGGAGGTGACAGTGAAATTGGTAAGTGATGTAGAGGAGTCAGGTGCCAGATCACGTGTAGGTCAGGAGATCATGGCGAGGACTTAGATTCTGCTAGAGTGCCTATACAAGGTACTCATACAGACTGCAGATATTTTTGACACTCAAACTCAATCTGACATTTCTTGATGGATGTTATGCTGAACAGCTCAAACATTGGAAGCTAACTTTAGGACTTTAAGTAGCCCTGTACCCAGCTGTAGGGTATAATGGCTAAAATCTCTGATTTGAAGACAACACCTTGCCTGGCCTTACTTGTCTTCAGGCTGGAGCAGTCAATGGGGGCTAGAGAGTCCCCACCCTCTTTTTCCCACACACCTGGAATAAAGCTAAGAGTCAGAGCTCTAGGTAGAAGGGGCTGACAATACCACTTCTTTTACTGTGTTGAAGTCCAGCAGGGTCCTCAACTTCCGCATGCCTCACACCACACAGGTGTTGATCATGGGAACATGGGTACCATAATGCCAAATAACCTTGACTTCATCTCTCTAGTTATGAACAAGGAAGTACATCAAACAAGCCCTGCAGTTGTACATGGAGATGATGAGTGTGGCTTCAGAGTCAGTGAACGGACTTCCGTCATGATGAACTGGGCAAATCAAGCAGGCAGGGTCCTGTTGGCCTTAGCAATGCTGCAGTTTAGAATTTTAAGAAGTGCTTAGCATTTTAAGAAGTGTCCTGGTCAGAAAAGGATTATAGATGCACAATACAACAGATTCAGACAAAACAAACCTCTATATGGTTTACAGTGCATTTAAAAATATGTGTAGGCTTGGGAGAGAAAAGGAAAAGGAAAAAGTCCTTAAAATAGAAAAGAAATAAAGAGTGTAGTTGGGTGTGGTGGCATACACCTTTAATCCCAACACTTAGGAGGCAGAGGTAGGCAGATCTCTGTGAGTTCAAGGACAACCTGATCTACAGAGTGAGTTCCAGGACAACCAAAGATACACAGAGAAACTCTGTCTCAAAAAGCCAAAAATTAAAAATAAAAGAAATAGAGTTTAAAATAAAGCCACATAAAGATGTAAAATACACAGAGTGTCTGGATACTGTATATTATTGTGTTGTCTTTGAATTGTATGACTGCTGAAAAAGGAACAATAGCTGCTAAAAGAGATTTGGTTATAAATACTACTGGATTAATCCAACATAGGTATTTTGAAAATGGCTTGACTTCAAAATCTAAGTCAAAACGTATGTTGCTTTATAGAAGAGGTTTTGCTTTTGTTTCCACAGGAAATGAGAGGCTGTGGTTTCATTCTGGGCTAAGAAAAATAAGACCCCCTGAGAAATCTCCGATAGGAGCAGATGGCCCAGATGTCTGAGTTCTACATACAGAAAAGCCTCAAGATTTCTCAGGGGGTCTTCCTTGCTTAAGCCTCACAGAACATTCCAGCCAGGACTTTACCATAATTGTAAATTTTCTTAAGGTCGCCATAAGATTATCAGTACTCCCAATCAGCAGGAAGTAGCTTGGAAAACTATGCCCACATTCCCAAAAAAAATAGATTATTGATATTTATCTTTGTTTAGAGTGTTGGTTACAATATGTTATGGATAATGGTCTGAACAAAAGCTAAACAAAGGAGATTAGATTCAGAGTTCTTGTTTTTAAAAAAGGGGGGAGTGCTGTGGGACAATGGTCTTTTATCCTGTCACTTGTATTATTTTTAATAAAATGCTGATTGGCCAGTAGCCAGCGGGGTGACCAGGCAGGAAGTAGAGGTGGGGTGATGAGAACAGGAGAATGCTGGGGAGAGGAAAGATCAGTCTGTAGTCATCACCCAGCCTCAGAGGAAGCAAGATGAAAATCCCTTGCTGACAAAGGTACCAAGCCACATGGCTAACACAGACAAGAACAATGGGTTAGTGTAAGATGTAAGAATTAATTAATAAGAATCCTGAACTACTAGGCCAACCAATTTATGATGAACGTAGACCTCTGTGGGGCCTGATAGGACAGAAACCACAGTCAACAATAGGGGAGGCTGGAGTACGAGGAGAAGCTGCAGGTCTGTGGCTGGCACTTCTGGGAAGTCTTTTCACCAGGCATTATTCCAGAAGCAGAATGAGACCCTCACTGCTCTATCTCCTGTGCTCCTGGGCCCATGTGCATCTCTTGAGGGCCCTATTAGCTTCACTTGGGTGGCATTTGGGACACCGATGATATGTCCACCCTAGAGTTTCTGGCCTAGTCAGTTAAGGTTGTCATCCAAGGATCTGTGCATCTGAGGTCACGTGATAGTCCCAGTGGCCATTTTGTGAACAAATTCTGACCTTCAAAATAGGACCCAAACCCTAAGGATGGAAAGCATAAACAGAAGTGATTCTGCCTCTTCAAGCCATCCTCTGTGCCCAGATTTCATTTTCCTGAGGAAAAATAAGCACCCTTGTCTTGTTAAACCAGCCCTCTGGGTTTTCGACCACACATAACTCAACCTAATTGCATATGATAAAAAAAGAACAAAAGAAAAAAGGCCTTAGGCCATATCTCGTATCTCCCTTCCTCCAACTTTTTAGAAAATCTCAAGTCTAATTTTTTCTCCAAGTTAAGAGAAAATTGGAATATGATGTTAGCAATGAAAAGCTTGAATTCTTATATTAAATTTGGCTGAGTAGCTTCAGTCAATCGATGAGTCGGTACTTATCCTAATTATTTCTCAAGAAATTGTGCACCCAGATCCCAAGGTGCAGAGGTGTCATAGCAACTGATTTCTCAAGCACTAAACGAATTGTGTCTAGTGTGGAGGTTGGAAAGAGCCCCAGGGCCTGTGCCCCTGGCAGACTGTAGAAGAATTTTCCTCTCCTGTAGAAGCTGTTAGGATCAACAGATTTTGCCCTACTTCAATAGCTAGCCCGCCTTGATTAGGGAAGGAATGCAGTGTTCAAAAGCATTATGCTGAAAGTGGCTTCTGGATAATGATATACAATTTCTAGGGGGTGTTTGTCACAACTCAGACTTTTGTGTGCTTGCTTTTTAAACTAGAAGATTAAGAAGAACTGCGATTACTAGTCTCAAGAATACAGATGGCTGAAGTTGGATGCTGCCATGGTCCTTAAATTCTGCTATGGATGAACTAATTCACTGGGTCCAGCCATTACCTGCACATCCTCTCAGCAGCAGTCTGCGGATACATTTGTAGGGATGCGGCAGACCCTGTTTTACCTGTCTCTATCCTCACGGTAGGCGCTTTAGCTCCCAGTCAAATGACCGTTTGGATAATTAACACATTCTACATATGGGTGAAGGGACAAAAATTGTGTGAGGAATATCAGCCATTCAAATTGTATATCGGTCTATCATATCTACAGGGGAAGGCTTGATCTGCAGATGAGACCAGGTCACAGATACCATTTAAAAGCCAAGTGTCTGAGAGGACAAAAACCAACTCATGAATCCCAGTCTTGAAGTTCTAAACCTAAAACTGGTCAGCAAATGTGCTATAAAAAAGACCTTGGCTGATTTCCTAGTTTACAACCTCTTTCCCCATTTCTGAACAAACCCAGAGAGAGTAAATCAAGGTCCTCCATCTTTGTAAGATGCTGTAAGCTGACCCTGGAGCTCTGTTGAGACTCCTCAAAAGAAAAGATTGTACCCTGGCATCCAAGCTCTCCCGCTAGCCTTTCTCCTAACTGAAATAAAGTTTAAACAGGAGTGAAGTGAGCGGAGGGTCGAGGAGATTGGTGGGTTCTGTGGACGCCCAGGCAGAACCAGAGTTAACCCTGTTTGGATAGGAAGTACAGCTGGGCTAAGTAAGGGCTCATGCTAGAATTTGATGCTGGTTTTGTTTTGGTTTTGTTTCTTAACATGAGTATCATTAGGTACTGACCATTCTGTACATATGATGAACTTTGAGCCTCCAAGTAATGATGAGACAGAGTTTCTCTCCACCCCTAACTTACTCCCCCAACTCCCTTTCCGGCCTTTATGACCGCCTATCTTTTCCTGGCCTCATACATACAATGCAAACAAAATTGAATGTTAGTAGGATGACTTATGCCAATGGGGAATAAATTCAAAGGGACTGACAGAAGCCCTCTGGAGATGGCTAGACTCAGTTTTGCAATGGAACCTTGTATATGGTACAGGAGGCTATCCATTAGAGTCCCTGGGCACAGTCAAAGGGGCAAACAAGTGCCTATTTGCCTTGCTAAATGAGGGGGAGCATAACAATTCTTCAGTACCGGGTCGCTTCTGAATACTAACTCAGTGGCCTTCCAGGGACACTGGCAAGGCCCACTCTCTTCTTTTTCAAATCCTGTGATTCTCTCGTTTGAATGCCTACCCAGATCGTTCCATATTCTGGGCTGATGGTTAAATAAGGCCCTTGCTGGCTCCAGTCTACTGCCTCTATCTCTTGCCCTTTCACTCTTGAGAACATCCCCAGTTCCCTCAAACTACTTTCTCCTTTGATGACTCCACTTCGTTTTTCTCAGTAAACATGGAACCCAATCGAAAGAAAACCAGAGTTCTTATTTTGAAAGCTGAGCAGTGGCAATGTGTGTGTGTGGGGGGGGGGAGTAAAAAAACCTTCCTAGGACAGCCAAGAAAAGGAACGAGGTAAATTGATTCCTGTCCCCACCCTTGGGTGTGTGTAGCCATAGTTTGGTGTGCGCTGAAGACTGAGTAAGCCTTTTTAAATGAGCCCAGCAGCCCCCATAGTTTCCGGGCACTGCAAATATTAAGTAACAAGAAAGCAATTACGTTTCAGGGAGGAACTCCACGGGTGTTTATTCCTGGCAATCATTACTGGCATCTGAAGCCCCGGGTTGAGGAATTATAATCAACAGTTCTTTGTCCATTCCAATTCTTGAGGCACAGCGGGATTTTTTTTTCTGTTTTCTTAAATTACAAGCAAAAACTCCCAAATTCACAATTGAGATTGTCACCCAGGTGACATTTGAATTCTCACTAGGATGTGCTCAGTGGAATTCTGGAATTGCTAAACCTTTTTAGTCTGACACTGCCTGACCTCTGGCAACAGACTCACCTTGCCTCATAAAAGCTGGACTCTGAGAGGTCAAGGTCAAGAACCCAGACCGAGACCAGCCATCTACTAAGAGATCCACAATGCTGTCGAGACAATAACCACAGCCTCTTTCTGGTCAATTAATGTGTTCCCAGCAGTCCATGATCACAGATAATTCCAAATATCGATGGCTCAATAGAATAAATCAGAGGCACTTCCTGCGAGGCTTGATGTTAGAAGGGGGCAGCTTCTGAATTCGTAAAGTACATCATTTCATTTTATTTCCCTCCTGAAAGAGCTTGGACCAAACATCTCTAATGCAAATGACTTCGGGTTCCCTCACCTGCAGAGCTGATTGTCTTTTTTCCTGATGGCCTCTTTTCTTGATTAAATCCTGGAGCTCTGGTTAACGCATTAAGTCAGGACTAGAATCCCTGAAAACAAACCAAATTAAAACTGCAATTCATTTATCTAGGAGACTGTTCCTGTCACTCTTCTCTGCAAAGGAGAACCAGGGGCCAAAAGGAAAAAAAAGGAAGTACATCGTTTACAACAGTCGACAGAAGAGAGAGCTAAAGGAGAGGGGGAGAAGGCAAGGGTGGTGAGTACATTCGCAACAGACAGGCATCAAATGAAAGACTTTCCCGTCATGTCCTTAATTAAACACCATTTTATCCCAAGTGCCTTTCTTACACTTCTATAGAGATTCGTTTATACTATTTCTGCTCTCAGTCATGCATTGAGACTAATCTGTGAGCATCAGCAGTTAGATGGCTTGAGATGATTCAGAAGAGATTTCTAAAAATGTTGACCGATGTTGGCAGTCTGTGAAGCAGTAGTAAAACCTGGACAGTGCTGGCCATGGATCTCCAGCGACACAGTCTCTCAGGCCAGCATTCACTGTTCTCATCAAGGCTGCTCCGACACACTAAGCCCAAACCCTGCACGTTTTAACCAAGAAAGCAAAGAAGAGCTTGATTGTATGGTCTTCGGCTTGGATCTGAGGCTTTCTCTAGATGTATAGAAAACTGTAGGTGGTAGTTAGCAAATGAGTTAATTTCCTTGCTTTAAAGAGGCTTAATTACCAAACACCAGGCAATTGGGATGAGTAGGCGGCCTCTACAAGAAAGGAGGAAACTCAAAAGGCATCTAGTTTCTAGTCCTACAGATAATACAAACAGAAGATAAGGCAACTTTGTTTTTATAACTTGATGTCTCTCTGACAGTGTGTGTGTGTATGTGTGTGTGTATGCTCGTGCACGCGATCATGCGTACACATATATACGCATGTCTGTGGAGATGAGAGGTCACTTGGAGGTGTCATTCTCAGGCGCTATCTTTATTTTTTATACAGAATCCCTCACAGGCCTGGATCTTACCAAGGAAGCCAGGCTAACTGGCCAGTGAGTCCCAGAAGCCACTTGTCTGCCCTTCTGGGCTTGGGATTACAGGTGCGCTTCATCACCCTTCGCACACGAACACATGGGAACTGAACTCCGGTCCTTGGGCTTGCAAAGTAAGCTCTTCACCACCCTCGCTGTCTTCCCAGCCACTGATTTGGTCCTGTTGGACACAGAAGGATGTCAACAGCTTTGCACTTTGAGCAGGCCACCTAGTTCTCTGGGTCTTCATAATGCTTTTGGGCTATAGTTCTCTTGCAGGGCAGATAGATGAAAACTGAATTTAAATCTGATAAGGATACTAACTGGTTTGGGCGATGTCATCTATACATAGCCCCTGCCCAACTGCTAGGTTCTCAGAACCCTCTCGTGTAATTCTCCTGTAAGGCAAGCCCTTTCTTTGCGTAATAGTCATCAATGGAAAAACTCAAAATAAGCTATTGGGAAAATCAACAGAAGCAAGTAGGCATCCATCAGTATGTGTCAGCGGATGCCTGTTTCTTCGGCCGTACTATCGCGATGCAGAGGGAGCTCATTCAATGCAGAAGGCAGGAGGTGTGTGATCTTCAGAACTAAGAGCAGAGGGGAACATTTGACTCTGGTACAGAGGCGAGATCTCTGGAAACCAAGCCCAGAGGCTGCATGGACAGAGGGGGGCAGGGGCTGGAAGGTGGAAAAAGTCAGGAGGAGGAAGGATACACCTCAAGGCCCTATCTAGTTGGTTCCTATACAGGCAAGATGTGTCACCTCTGACAACTTAGTCGCTCCCCCAGCAACTCAGGACCCAAACAGGTGGGAGGCACTTTGGGCTATTATCTGTAGCTCTATCTTTTAGCTCTACTCGGTTCCCCTCCTCTGCCCACCTGAATGGGATACCCCACTCTCATATCAGGTTTATACTTCATGTCAGTGGCCAGAACATCCAAGTCTTTACCCACACACCTCCCTGCTTCCTCACGCTTGCATTTGCTCGTGTGGGTTTGGGTTGTGTTGGTCAGTTGGTTGGTTTACTACACCATGGTTTTAAAACTCAACCTTTGCTTCCCATGCCAAAGTTACTCTCAACAATGTACTTTATAAAATTTCTTCTACGGCTTGGCCTCTGGCCTCTTCTTTACCATCCTACCCTGCTTTAGCCCCGTATTAGCTAGCAAAGGTCCTTTGTCTGCCGTTTGGTTCTGGTCTTCCCAGGACTTCTCCAGCACATACTTTTCTCAAATACTAAGTGTTCACTGGCCTTTATCTGGGGATCTTTTATAACCCAGAGGCTGCCAGGACCGGGGCTTTGCACATCTCCCCAGGCTAGCACTTCCTCATGAGGGTTTGTGGCCCAGTGCTTGCTTCACTCAGTGTATGAAGGGTAGGGGGAGGAGAAAGAGAGGACACGTGGTGTTTGCTGTTTGCTTCCGCCTCTGAGCCTGAGTAACAGCAGAAAATCACTTAGAAGTGTGGCTGCCACCCTCCTTGGTTGGCTACCACCCTCAGGTGTCAGAGAGTTCTGTGTATCAGATCTAGCTCCGCCTACTTGATGGTCGTGTGGCCTTGAGATAATTATTTAATGTCTCTGAACTTCAACTACTTCTTTAAGATAAAGAAAAAAATCTATTTGGGGTTAGTTTCTGAGCCAAATGAGATTGCAACAAATTAATTGACCTCCATATGTGGATCAGGTATAGAAGAGTAGTGTATATGATCTAATTATCTAAACTACCTAGCTGTGGTGGGTATTTGCTCCACCCATGACCTTGAGCTATCTGGCCCCCTAGAGGCAATGCTTCTTGTCTGCCTGTGTGACCTCTTATAAGGAGGATGAAAGGGTTGCTCTCTCCTGGGTGGTGAAGACTGGGTCCAGTGGCATGAAGCAGCATGTGACCGGTTCCCACTTTTCCAAGAACCCTGCAACTGGATTTACCATATCCTATATCCGCGAGTGTATTTACCCCCTTTTATATCTTAATAAATCCTTGATGCCCCTTAAATAGATGCAAATGAATTTCTCCTAATACCTAGCAGATTGCTCAGATGGGAGAATGAGCAGAAGCTGGTCACTTGTATGACGCTGTCACAGTGCAAAAATAGTTCTCTCTAGGTTGGATCACAAGAGGCCTTTACAGCTGGACATGATAGTGTATACCTTTAATCTCAGCACTCAGGCCGCAGAGACAGGTGGATCTCTGTGAGTCTGAGGCCAGTCTTATGTATATAGTAAGTTCCAAGACAGCCAGAGATATGTAGAAAGACCCTGTCTCAAAAACAAAGACAAACGACAACAGCCAAGACAAAACAAAAAAACAAGAGGCATTTATGGTTTGGCCCGAGGTCTGCCCAAGCATAAGGACCTACGTCAAACCTTTCAGAGAAAACCATCTCCGGCTCAAATGGACTGCTGGTGCTAAGTGGCCACTTTCAATGTATTTACATTGCCTTCCACATGGGTTGAGCTACCCCACTGTGGATAAAATGGACGCCATTAAATCTTGCTTTTCGGGAGGAATAAAAGATCTTTCTCTTTCGGTTAAAGGCTATAAAAATGAGCTGTGTTGACTCTTCCCATGGTGAACACTTCCCCTCTCTGCACCACTTGCTAAGCTAATCCTTGATTCTAATCACTGGAACTACTTATCAAAAGCTGTGTAGCTGGCAGCCCTCCCGATTACTCCTGCAGTATTAATATGTCATAAGGAAGAACAGGGGAGGACCATACAGCCACTTCTAGAGAAGGACGGAGCATAGCAAAGGACTCCACAGAATGGTCCAGGTACTTGGGAGAAGTGTGGAAGCCCGGGGCTGCTTTCCTCCTCGGTGTTTTACGAGAAAGGATTTATTGCTCCACAATGAGCTTCTATTTATTTCCAGCAAGCATTTTTGCATTATTATTCATTCCGCGATTCAGATGGGAATTTAGAGGTGACAGCTTGCCAATTTTTCATCCCCACAAACATTCTGGATGTGAACGTCTTAATCTGAAATCACTGCATTAATTACAAGGGGGTGGGAGGGTAGGGAAAGTCAGCATGGTTTTGACGATGCTCACGTCTCTGCAGAACTGTGCTAAATGGACGGTTCTGACAGCGCAGATGGGATGCTGGACTCGGCCTGCTGGAGGGACGACTGGGAGGCACAGGCTCTTAGAAGAAACCACGCATTGCTCCTGCTCATTCTGAGGCTTTTCCACCTTTGGGGAAAAGCTCACACCTGTGCAAGCCAAGATGGCATTTCCCTCATTTAACATTCCCTTTGAAGGCTTTGAATAGCCCGTCACTAAGCAATCAGTTCTTAGGCAGCTAGGCACTTCCTGACATTCATTCTTGTCCAGTTGTCGAGAACCATGTGAACCAGGGCCTTCAAATCAAAGCAGAGCATCAGACTCTCTTGGTTCTTCCTCGAAGTGTACTGTGTCTGGGTGATGATTGTTGGTAACTCCGCAGGAGGAGAGAGCCTGTTCTCTCGCCACCCCACCTCCAACAGTAACTGTTAAAAATAAGCCCACCTCCCTTGCACTTGCTTTCGCACCCAACTTTGCACACCCCATCTCCTCTCTTCCTGTCCCTCTTGTTGGGGTCTCATTGCTGAGGTCCAAAGCTTTCCTGGTTGTTATTGGTATCACTTGGTTTGTATCCTTCTTTCCCATTTCCATCAAATAGCATCCATAGAAAGGCTTGATGCATATGCTCCCCTAGAAGAAATATCTTCTTTCGTATATCTCAAATAGTGTTGTAAAACCCTGTGACTATTAATGGAAATTTAATAGAATCATGTTGTAATTATTAAGACTTGGGGAATATAGAGAAAAATCATGCCATAATATTTTTTCCAAGCCTCCTATATACTCATATGTATTTAAGCACCCCAGAAACAAGCCTGGTTCACAACAGGGATTTCTTCCAAATTCATTTGACCATAGTGTCTTCCTATCTAAAATGTGTACTTTTGTCTGTCACTAGAATGTACTTCAGGAAATACTGATTCTGTAAGCTTTGCAGGAAGAAGGGCAGATAGAGGTTGTTAGCTTGAGCAAGGCCTTTGGGAGTTTGAAGATTGACTGTTCGATCACTACAAATTGATCTGGAATCAACATGATTAAGTTCATGAAACCAGACCATAGGGAATCAAAAGAGGGAAAAATCAAGAAGGTTTCGTGGAAGAGGTGGGATGGAGTTACACTTCAAGTATTAAATATTTAGGAAGAAGAAAAATAAGACATTTCAAGGGTAGGCCAAAGTCAAAGACAGGGAGATGCAGGACTGTGTTGCTTTTAAGTCTTAATTTCCTTAGCTGTCTGAAAATTTAGATTGTGATTAACGCATCCCAACTCTCAGCCCTATTCTGTCCTGTTGATCTAGGGTGTGAGCATCACTAAGATGGAATTCAGTACAAGAGGATTTTGTTAAGGGAATGCCTGGGTGGTAGGAAGTGGGTTGGACCTGGGGAAAGCCTTCAGACCTCTGCACAAGTCTGAACCCAGGAGTTGGGGGCAGGAAGGAGAGACATCCTAAACTGCCAGGAAGCAGGAAGAAGGATAGGCAAGGAAGCAGGAAGTCCTCATATCAGCAATGGCCACAGAGAGAGTTCTTCATCTCCCAGGTCTGGCTTTGCCCACACATTTCTGCTGCCTGAGCAGCACACACCTGACACAGATGGAGTACAAACCTGGCAGCCTGGGCACAAATGTAGGTGGGAACCAAACTAACCACCAAGCTCAAGAACACAGGATGAAGATGGAGGAGGAGGTGGTGGTGGTAGTGATGGTTGTCATGGTGGAAGAGGAAGAAGAAGAGGAGGAGGAGGAAAAGGAGGAAGAGGAGGAGGAGAAAGATAAAGTAAATGAGCCCCCACACAAGGAACAAACTCTCCACAGGCCTAACCCAAAGGTCTACATATGAAATCAGGAGAAAAGGCAACAATATCTGGTGTGTATGATAAAGAAACACAGCCTCTTGGTCATTGTGACTGTCTCATGCAAACACTCTAACCTTCCCCAAGGAAACCTTCCTTTAGTCTCTGTGGAATCTCAAGCTTATGCGGGCAGACTATCATTACACACACACACACACACACACACACACACATACACACACACATGAGAACAAAGAGGAAACCATCAGGGCTCCTTCTGTGGGGCCTTAGAGGAGACCCCAGCAGGTAAGAGGCCAGTTTCAACTCCATTTGCTTCAGGACAAACTGATTCCTGTGTGTCTGAAAAATACGACGAAGGGGTGTGGAGTGCCTTGCATGAGCATGTTCAGAAATAATCCACTGCTGATTGACTCATGAAAATGTACGATGGCCCACAAGCATTTAATTATCTGAACTGTGTGTGCTTTCCGTGGTAAAGGAACAGCTGATGAAGGATGGAGAGAGCAAGCTGCTGGGGATAATGCACAGAGAATGACCCCTGCATTGACCCCTGCATGCTCTCTTCCAGCAGGGCTGACTAAGCTGCTGACAGACATCCAGGAGGAAACCCACTCCAGAGCCCAGTCAGAGTCCTTGGAAAGGATCATATGTGGCCTCGGTTATTCAACTCTCTCTGCTTACAAAAGACAAGGGAGCCTGGGAAATCTGCATTCCAAGAATGTTCTTTGAAGGTGAGTAGCCAACCAGTACAGAAGGCAGAAGGCTGGTTCCTTGTGGCTCCTGTGGGCTGTGATTAACATTCCTGGTTCCTTGGGAAGAATTCAGAGAAGGCAAGAGGTTTCCATCCTACCCAACTAATGTCACAAAAAGAAAAAAGAAGTAAAGGAAGAATAAAGGAGGAACAACAGAAGAAGACAAGAATAGGCAGTCTGAGAAGGTGGAGGACAAGCAAGACCACAGCCGTTTAGTTCTAGTAGGGACAGAGTTGTAATAGTTTCTGACCTCTTGGCCAGCACTTGGATACAGAACGTGGCATAGAGTATGGTGAAGCTTGCTAGGACTTGTGACACTAAATGTACCCTTTACTGAGCTCTGAAAATCCAGAAGTTCTCCCTGCCTCCTCTCTCTCTCTCTCTCTCTTTCTCCTCTCTCCCCTCTCTCCATGTCTCCTTGTAGGTTAGGTCAGGTTGGATTGTCAGCTCTAGTAAATTAAGAAGAAGGACAGGGAAGATTAGATTATGAAATCTCTGACCTAATGAATAGTTTAATCCCTTGATGGATTCCTGACATGATAACATTATTGAGAGGTGGGAAAAAGTAGAATGTGGGGCCCAGTTGAAGGAAGCAGGTCTCTAGGAGTAGCCCTTGGGGGGGGGGGGCTATACCTTGACCCCTTCCTGCTCTCTCTGTTTCCTCTCCACCATAATGTCAACTGTTCCAACATGATCTGCTTCAACCATGATGTTCTCTGTTCAAGTCCATGGGGCAACACAGTTGTGGACTGAGCCCTCTGACACTGGGACCCCAAATAAGTCATTTCTTCTCTGAAGAGCTCTCTGATATTCCAGTCACAGCTCTGCAAAAACCAACAGATGCACCGTGGTTCTTGCTTGGTTCCCAAGGCATCTAGAAATTCACGACACTCCCAACTCAAGAAAGAAAGAAACCCAATTGTCTGGTGTTTGAATCCAGGCATAGTCTTCCGTGTTCATTCCTTCCCTCATCTCGTGAGGGCGCCCTCTTGCTCTCTAATTCTTTGTTAATCTCTCCTCTCCTGTCTTCCCATTTCAGTCTGCTTACACGCATCATTTTCAACAAATCGACCTCTGTCTTCAAAATTAAACATAAGATAGTACTATTGTCTCTATATTACTAGATTCTAGCAAACACCAAACTTACTGAGAATACAGAAAAGGGGCAGTGTTTTATTCCGTATGCCAAGCAACCTCAAGAGCAATTTTGTAAGGAAAGACATATTTTACTTTACAATTTCAGAGGCGATTAGTCCGTGATTAACTGGATCCACGGTTGTGTTTCTGTGGCGAGGGAGAGTATCCCAGTGGAGCTCAGCTATGGCAGCCAGGAAGCAGAGAGGGGGACATGTCTTTGCTAACAAGCTTCCTTGTTTACCCCTTCATTCCATCTGGACCCCAGCTTACTGACAGACACTGACTATCTTCAGGGTGAGTCTCTCCCTCACATAATCCTGTCTATCAGACACTCCCAGTTGTGTGCTTCATTAATTTTCCTGGCAGTTCTCAAGCCCGTGGAGTTGGTAGTCAGATTTAACGGTCACAAAAGGAAAGACAGAGACCATACTTGTCCCACAGAAAAATCGAATGCTGAAATCCCCAAGTATTGCCTTACTGTGTTCTAGAAAATAGATAATGGGGCTGAAACTGGCTGTTCTTCCAGAAGAAGAGTGGGTTCCATTCCTGACACCTGCATGTGACTCATAGCTACCTTAAACTCTAGTTCCTGGGGAGCTGATGTCCTCTTCTGGCCTGCACAGGTAGCAGATACATACATAGTGCACAGACACACATTCTGGCCAAACACCTATTCATATATCATAAAAATACGTTTTACAGTTGTTTTGTTTCTTGTTTTGGGGTTTTGCTGTTGTTGTTATTGTTATTGCTATTGTTTTGGTTTTGATTTTTAGAGACAGAGTTTCTCTGTGTAACCCTGTAACTCTGGCTGTCCTGGAACTCACTTTGTAGACCAGGCTGGCCTCTAACTCAGAGATCTGCCTGCTCTGCCTCCCAAGTGCTGGAATTAAAGGTGTGTGCCCCCACAGCTCAGCTATTAGTAAGTATATTTAACCTATGACATGGCAAATGTTAGTTGAATGAAAATTAAATTGTTCATGAGCATAGGAAAGAAAGTCAGACAAAACAAACTGGAAAGAAAGGTCCAATGTACTCGAGTTATGGCAAACCAGAAGGATGCAAAAAAATGGGAAAGAAGCAATATTTCGAAGAGAAAATATCTAACAATTCTCCAAAGTTCTTGAGAGCTCTCATTGTACAGATTGCACAAGCTCTCTAAAGTAAAGACGAGCACACTAAATGCAAAGGAAATGACACTTAAATATACATAGTAATAAAACTACCAAACACCAGCAACAAAGCCAAATTAAACAAACAGAAGTTACCTTCAGATGAGCAAGGATTCAGTATTACCTCCTAATGCGACCATGGAGAGTTAAATGGCAAAACTGGGGCCAGAGATCCCCTGCTGTCCTGGAGTTCTGGAACCCAGGAAATTAACCTTCAAGAATAAGAGTGAGTGAAGAGGTTTCCACTCAGACAAAACCAGAATTTCATCCCTTGAGAGGTTATACTTATAAAAAGAGGCAAGGAGTTCTCAGAAAGATTTTTAAAAGAAAAAATGAGTCCTAAAGAATTGCAAAAATTCATCCTGAAATAAAAACTAATATTAAAAATATAGTTGATTTAAAAGTCTTAAAATGGTAATAATGCTGGCGGGGTTTTTAAAATATAAAAAATCAAAATGTGTGACAATAATAACCAAAATGGGCATTGCTTGGTTTACTAAAAGATGGATTCATTGTTCCCTGCCCACCTGTGTAGCATTCGTGTGCAGCTCAGGGAGGGCTTTATGGCACAATACAGCTGATAGCTGAACGCTAGCAGAAACCCTCCTGGTAATGAAGAGGGGAGGGAGGTGTGCAGCTCAGACCTGACTCTTCGTACTCTTGTTGACTTCAAAGACTAGCTCTGCCCCTGGCCCACTTGGGGACTGTTGACATTTTGACTACTTTCTATTTAGCAAGCGTACCAAGAACAGAACCTTACAAAGCTTTTCAAGAGCCAAAGGCCCCAAGTGCCTGATAACGGCTTGGGGTTCATCTCTTCCTGAAGCCCCGTCTAAGACCCCCTTTCCCCCTCCTTCGCTAACAGCCTTTCTAAATGGCAAAACATCGCTGGGCCCAGAGTGGCCTCTGAGGCCTCGACTTAGGACGGGGTTATTTATGTTGGCTCAAAGCCCACTTCCTGCAACTGCGGAGGCTTTGTTCTGGAAGAAAGCAAGGTAGACGGAGGGGAACAGGACGGAAGTGTGTGTCTGTGGGGCTGTCAAGCTTCATTTTCCGAGTGGTTCTTCCAAAAGTCTTAACATGACAAACCGCCTCTGCCTCCTGGATGATTTTGTGTTTCAAAGGAAAATCCAGAAGGCTACAGGCAGTTCCTAAAGGGGAGGAGGGGCTCAGATGATGACTTCAGATTTGCTTCTCAGCATTCTCCCCTCTCCCCCAGAAAACCAAAAGAGCCGACATGGAATATCTGCTATGGGACTGACAGATGTGCGGTGAATTTACGATATGTGATATCTTAGCACCCTCTTGGTTTCCCAGACCCTTCACAATCAAGTTGGGTTTGTTTTTTGTTGTTGTTTTTTTATTTTGCTTTGTTTTGTTTTTAACTAAAGGGCAAAATGATCAAACTGATTACAAAGTTCTCCCACAAAGTCGAACAGTTGACATGTCTGAAAGGTGGGATACAGAGAGGAAAGAGCCTGGGTCTCAACCCTGGCTGACAGAGCACATCGCTTCCCTTTCTGGAACACCATCTTTGCTATCGGTAAGAGGGAACGATAGTAAGGCCCAGCCCCCCACTTCATGTGCTCGAAGGGGGAGAGCTAATAAAGTGTATACATGAGCTTCTGGAATGGAAGGTTCCTGAAGGCGATTTGTTTCACCAGGCTTGATGGAGGAAGAGCACATAAAGACAAATGCCGAGAACTAGAGTGCTATACACAGGGCCATTTTCAGCCCAACTTCTCCATTTTTCAGAGGACAAAACGGAGTGAAACGCTAAGAAAGTGATTTTCCCAATGCAATGAAACCAGGATGCCTATGACCATTGGCATCTGTCTTTCATCTCCTTTGAATCCACTGCCCCTGTCTGCAGACATCTAAGCAAAAGCAATGGTCCTCACTGGAATGTGGTCATCTTCACCACAGGCTTCAGAGGATCTTCGTGGATTCAAAGGAGATGAAAGACAGATGCCAATGGTCATAGGCATCCTACGTCTTCTTCCTGGCATAATATCAAGAATTTTGAAAGCCTGGGGACAAATTATCTGAAGGATATGATGCCAATAAAGTTATCCAGTGCCAACCCAAACACCCCTTCTCAGAGTGAGATGTCCCGAGTACCTCTTTGAGACAACATCTGAAGCTGCCATGGTCTACTTAACAACTGCTCAGAAGTCAGGGAGGAAAACGTGGGTCACAACTGGATCCAGGGTCATTTTTGGATTGTCTAGAAAGAAGGGGAAGGTTGAGTATGCTTGATAAGTGAACTCACGTCTTTGGTCCTGATGATAGGTGTCTGCATACACGTTGCACAGGTTCTCCACAAGTATAACTTTCCATTGGGGGTCTCCTGCCCCTCCCCCTGCCTGGAGTCACAGATAAGCTACTGATAACTAGGTTGGAGCTTCTCTGAAAGTTCAAGGGTCCACACATAAAAGACAGCCCTGCTATGCATTTGACAGAAAGCACTCGAAACTTGGGACGTGAGCCCTTGATCAGTAACTATTAAAATAACAGTCTCCCCTTGTTCCTTCAGAGCCGTGAGGCCTCAGGAGTCTTTGAAGATGAAGTGGGCATTTGATCCTGAACCCGCTACCACCACCACGGCAGGGGCCCATGGCTTGCCAGCGTGTCTCCTTTCCACCCCTTCAAAGGTTACCAATCAAAGAGCCCCAGGCCTCAATGGCTCCCAGTAGGCTGCTGGGTTAACCCAGCCACATTTTGGCACTAGGTCAATGCCATTATGTGGATGTGGGTGTTCTCCAGATCACATTAATCCTTAATCAGTGTTTTCCTCCGATGTCACCTGACCCAGATCTTGAGACTCATTGATTTTATGTCACCAGGGACTGCACAGAGCACCTTCAGTTCAAAAAAAGAAAAGAAAAAAGAAAAAAAAAACTGCCACTGACTCAGACAAGAAACAGCCTGTCCCCAAGGTGCCAAGTCACAAAGCAAGGGAAACCTCCCCCCACGACAGCACGGTCCCTTTGTTCTGTGCCAGTCACAGTACTGTCATCCCTGATTCATCCTTCTCTTTCAGGCGGGGTGACTCAGAGGGAAAGCACTGTGTAAAGCCTTGCTCCGTTTAATTGATAAAATACAGCCCAGCCAAAGAAGGGCTGCGAAGAGTCCAAGGATGCGCCGAAGGAGATTGCTAAGCAACACGGCGCGGGGCCGTGGGTGCAGACCGCTGAGAAGGGACATCAGTTGGCCTTCAGCCATTTGGAACATAAACCTCAGAAGGGGACAGAAAGGCCCTGCCATAAGTCCACAAATGCCACCCAGGAACCCAAGCCAGAGACTGACCACACACATTTGCGGTGTGAGAAGAGCCGCGTGACCTATTTTTGTCATCTCTCAGACATCTCTGCTTAGATATGCCATGGTAAAGGCAGTGGCAGGGCAAGCGATCTTTCTGCACTCGGCAAGCTGGACCTTCAGCCAGAGCAAACGGCACAGAAACTTGATGCTCCCTTTGAGGAATAAAGGACATGGAAAAGTGTGAAAATTATCTAAATACATATGTCTGCATGTATAGAAATTCCCATGTGTGTACACGCATAGATTCCCCCTCTGCATACTGACTGAAGACATGCAGACACTGTGTGGTTGGGCTAATAACCGATATTATACTTTTAAAATATTTTTAAAGTTTAAATATTGGAAACAAATGCGATTTGCTTCAGCAACAGAAAATTCGCATATAGGGCAGAGATTTAAGTCAGATTTGATGGCCCATGCTTTTAATTTCAGGACTTGAGAAGCTGGCGTAGGAGGATTGCCGTTTGTCCAACATTAGCCTGGGCGAAGGAGCGAAGCTATGTATTTAAAGAGAGAGAGAAAGACTGAGTTGGAGAATAAGGTACTTTGACTCTCACTCCCTGGAATTTGGATGTCCTTTATCCGAACTCAAGAGAGTTACTTGCAGTGTTCACGATCAAAGGGCATGGACACTAGGAAACGCGTGCTGAGGCGATGGTGCTCCACGTGACCGAGGGACCATCCCATGAAATCTTGCTGGCCTGGTTCTTGGACTTCTCTTAAGAGACGTTTAGTACCTGGGTAGTTTACATTGCATATTACAAGCGTTTACCAAGATTAGTACGGTTTAGAGGCATGGATGATTGGAGGTGAGGGAAACAGTTGATCACTGCACTGGAAACCCAGCGCCACACAACAGAGTGGAGTGGAGTGAAGATTGGGAGGAAGAGTTAATGAGCTGAAGGCTTCACAGGTGCTGATTGTATTCACAAACAACAGCAAAAAAATTATCTTCCCTGTCTGTGCTCCGGGGCCATGCTGTGACAGTGTAAGTTTTGGTATTGATGTCATAACCCCTAACCTCAGTGGCTTTACAAGGAAGGTTTGGTCCAGATTCAACTGCAGGTGACTCCACCAGATCAGCTCTCCCCCATCTGTGGAGATTCGCTCTAAGAGTTCCCCAAAAGGAAAGCTACCAGCTCAGAACTTAGATACGACACACCTCACTCTGCCCAGAGCTCTTTGTTAGTTTTCTATATCGTCTTAACTACATTAAACATGGGAGATGGAGAGCCTCTGGTGAGCACTAGTCAGCTTATATATAAGATATAGATAGTCACAGCCAGGTGGCGGTGGCGCTCACCTTTAATCCCAGCACTTGGGAAGCAAAAGTAGGTGGATTTCTGTGAGGCCGTCTACAGAGTAAGTTTCTGGACAGCCAGGGCTACACAAAGTAACCCTGTCTCAAAAAAAAAAAAAAAGAAAAAAAAGAAACCAACCTATATAGTCACATCTATTACTAGCTTTAGCATCATCCAAGATTTCATTCAAAGTACCACGTTAGCAGAGTTTCCAAGGTTCCTGAGGCAAATGTTCGCATGTTCTCTTCTCTTCTCTTCTTGGCTCACATGTCTCTGTGTTTGATGAAATCAGTGCTCTATGAGTTGAAGCTATCACCTGCAATAGGATGCCAGAGGAGTTGTCTTGGGAATAATTGGTAAAGTGCTACCTTCTGGTCATTTATTATACTTGGGCCCTAGGTCCTTATGCAGTTATGCTGATAATAGTATAGCTATTAGTATAATTAGTATAGGTATACTAATAGCTATATATAATACTATATATATTATGTATCTAATATGTGTGTTACTAATATAGTAATAGCAGCTATGCAAGCTATTACTCTTGGGACCCTAGTAAGCATCCTTAATCTACACAGGAGTGAAGGTATATGTGGGCAGGAACAGAAAGGGTTGTTCCTTGATATCTTCTATATTGTCCTTGTCCTTTCTACTATCATACCCCAACTGTCTCTAATCCAGAAGTCTCCATGGAATGAATGGTTATAAGTATTTTGGTGGTAGGAGGATACGCGGATCTATTTATCAGAAGTCCCTAAATCTGGCCAGACCGATCACTAAGAATCTGTGGGTACTCCACAGAAGAAACCAACTGGTTTGAATTGCTCAAAATGGCATGGTGAGCAAGTCTCAAATACCATACCTGCCTTTTGTTTTTCCATTTGTCTTGTAGACCTTGGAGTCTACAGAACCCGAGCTTCATTTTTCCCCCTCAGATTACTTGTTTTTTAGCCCGATGGTAGACAACGCAGTTGTCCATATTACTATTACCCTATGAGCATAGCTGTAGAAGAATAGTGAAATCAATAAAGCATTGTTTGGTGTTTGGGTAAAAGAACAGTTGTCAAAATAGAAACCAGAGTCAAGCTCCTCCCACATACGTCACCAGAAAGCAGAAGGAGTTTGATACATTGCCCTGATTCATCTTTCCCCACAAGAATGTCAGGTGGCTGAGGTGGAAGAGCCTTGCCCAGTGTCATGTGTGGAGCCTGATGTTCAATCCCAGCACCAAAACAGAGAGGGAAAAAATGTGGAAAAAGAAGGACATCAAGTTTAGACCTCAAGAAACTAAACTTCAGCTGATCCAACTTGTCCCAGTGCATGACTCGGACAGGCAAGCAAATTCTCAGGATCCAGAGCAAGCAGAACCAGGACAGTAACTCCTGACCCTGTCTCTACTCGCTGATCTGCTTTACAGCTTCTCTCTCTTATGTCTCCGTCATTAATGATCCCTAGAGCAAGGGAGGATGGAGAACGTAAGTACTAACAACTGATAATGTCACTGATACAGTGTATGATGCTCAATAAAGAGAAAGGTGCCTTCTGGGGATCTTCAGGCATCCACACAGAGGCGCTTCAGTCTGGTGCGTTCTCATCTTTAGCAGTCAGTGGCATCAGGGATTCTCTGTCATTGCTTGTAACCCAGCTTTCAAAGCGTTAATGTGAAACAATGCTTGGTGACAGTGGGCCCCTTGATTAGCAGACATGTTAAGGAATAAGATACAAGAGGTCAAAAGGAACTAACCTGACACGATGCTGCTGGGGCTTATCTTTCTGTTGTCTGTGGGTCCCTAAAATCTTCCCCAAGAGCAATGTACCTTCCCCAGGAAAACCAAAGCACTGGGGACCCACTACTAGATGGCGAGCTTTGATTTATTTAGATTCTTTTTTACTCCAAAGTGAATACGGTGTGTGGCAATCAGGGCTAAAAGCAGTCTGGTCTGTAGACATAATTATGACTAGAAGCTACTCATTTAACCTCTCTGACTTTCATTTTGGCTTTTTTTTTCCTTTTTCAATTTACAAAATGACAGGATTGAATTAGATGATCTCTAAGACCCCTTTCTTGCTCAGAAATTTTAAATCCATAAACACAAAAGCGCCCTGCCTCACATCGAGATTAAACTCATAGCGCTGCCTCGTTAACAATCATTCTTGATCAGGCGGGGGAAGAAAGGACCTTCTTCCTTTGGGGTGTATGAACTTGGGAGACCTAGATTCTTAGAAGCCCCTTCCTCGAAAAGATGCCTGGTTCTGGAAACACAAACCCTTTTACTCCCTACTTGCTGGATAACTAGCTGCCCGTCTGCAGCCTGGAATCAAATGGAAGAATAAGTTAGCTTTGAATAGAAAACCTACCCTTGAGCAGTTATGACTTGGAAAAGAAGTCCTACGTGTTCACGACTCTGCCCAGCTCCACTACTAAGACATCTAGAAGATGTGTCAAGTGAGATGTTGGCATCTCCTTGGGAAAATGAATAAATTATTTTATTGTGATTTTTATAGGAGCCTTTTATAAATAATATAACCATTTCCGGTGGATAATGAAGTCTCTTAATCAGTCTGGTTGTGTCTGCTTAGGAGTGGTTTGAGTTATCTGATCACTTTTGGTTTTGATACCTAGTTACGGGTACAGTATAACATTTCTTTCTGTGTGTGTATCGGGTAATGATCAAATCAAGGCAGTCTCTCTGTCCCCTTAAACATCTTTTTCTTGTGCTGAGAACATTACAAATTCTCCTTGCTTTTGGGGCCTGTCGCTGTGTTGATTTTAGCATAGCCACCCTACTGTGCAGCAGAACCATGGAGACCACTCTGCTATGTGACTGGCTTTGTTCCTCCATCTTTATCTTTCCTACCTTACCCGCCTTATACTACATGTGGAAATGCTATGATATTACCTTTATGTTCCTCTGCCTGACTTATTTCACTTCGCAGGAGTTCCTGCGCTCATCTGTGTTGTCATAACTCCTCAGTCCTCTGGGTCAACAATAAATACCCCAGTTAAAGTCTCTCTTTTCTTTTCTTTTTTGGAATTTTTAAATTAATTTTATTGAGCTATATATTTTGCTTGACTTTCCTTTCTTCCTCTCCCCTCTCCGTCTAACCTCTCCCATGGTCCCCATGCTCTCAATTTACTCAGGAGATCTTGTCTTTTTCTACTTTTAGATCCTTAGGATCCTCTTTGTTTTCTAGGTTCTCTGGGATTGTGATTTGTAGGCTGGTTTTTCTTTGCTTTATGTATAAAAGCCACTTATGAGTTAGTACATATGATATTTGTCTTTCTGGGTCTGGGTACCTCACTTAATATGATGTTTTCTAGATCTATCCATTTGCCTACAAATTTCAAGATGTCATAATTTTTTTCTGCTATGTAGTACTCCATTGTGTAAACGTACCACATTTTTCTTATCCATTATTAAGTTGAGGGGCATTTAGGTTGTTTCAGGGTTCTGGCTATGATGAACAATGCTGCTATGAACATAGTTGAGCACATATCCTTGTGGTACAATTGAGCATTCTTTGGATATATACCCAAAAGTGGTATTGCTAGGTCTTGAGGTAGGTTGTTTCCTAATTTTCTGAGAAATCTCCATACTGATATCTAAAGGGGCTATAGCAATGGAGAAATATTCCCTTTACCAGCATAGGTTGTCATCAGTGTTTTTGATCTTGGCCATTCTTAAAGGTGTAAGATGGAATCTCAGAGTTGTTTTGATTTGCATTTCTCTGATGACTATGGATGTTGAACATTTCCTTAAGTGTCTTTCAGCCATTTTAGATTTTTGGTGGAGAGTTTTCTGTTTAGGTCTGTGCCCCATTTTTTATTGGATTATTTATTCTTTTGATGACCAATTTCTTGAGTTCTTTGTATATTTTGGAGATCAGCCCTCTCTCTGATGTGTGGTTGGTGAAGATCTTTTCCCATTATGTAGGCTGCAATTTTGTCTTGTTGACCATGTCCTTTGCTTTATAGAAGGTTCTCACTTTCAGGAAGTCCCATTTATTAATTTTTCTCTCAGTGTCTGTGCTACTGGGGTTATATTTAGGAAGTGATTTCCTGTACCAATGTGTTCAAGTGTACTTCCCACTTTCTCTTCTGTGAGGTTCAGTATGGTTGGCTTTATGTAGAGATCTTTGGACCATTTGGAAAGTCCCTCTTTTCTAAACACCTGGAGGGCTTCACATTATTCTGATCGACTCAGATGGATACAAAGATCTTAATAAGCCAAGACAGTAGGTGACAAGAAATGGCGTCTCCCACTGGGCAGTGGCAACAGCACTCAGCGGAGGCAGGTGGATTTCTATGAGTTCCAGTTCCAGAGAAACCTGTCTCAAAAATAGCAAAAACATGAGAGGGAGGGAGGGAGAGATAGAGAAAGGGAGGGAGGGAGGGAGGGAGGAAGGGAGGGAGGGAAGAGAAGAGAAGAGAAGAGAAGAGAAGAGAAGAGAAGAGAAGAGAAGAGAAGAGAAGGTTCTCTTCTAATAGGGAAAACTTAATGGCAGTCTCCCTTCAACCTGGAGAAGAGTTCCTATCGTTAAGGAGACAATGCAGTGGCTTCCCAATGGATCCCAGAGCAAGATACCTGGGTTAGATAGCTGGCCCAAGTGATCCCGTGTATGTTCCTTAATCTCTGTGTCTTGTGTCCTGGTGTAGCAAACGAAGTTAGTATTACCCCCCTTTATGGAATTAAGAGCATAGTTGAATTAATATGGTTCATGTAAAATGCTTTAGCGAGTAGCCAGTGGATGTGAAGTGACAGAGAATTGCTAGCCAGCTATTATTATTTGCCTAAGGTCTCCAGGCTGAAGCACAGAAGGCTGATGCCTCCCTGGGTTGCAGGCATCAAGAATCATCCCCATATTTGAATGATGGATTTTTGCTGCTTTGTCTTTTTTAAGGATCACAGCTTTAGAAGTTAGAGGAAGCATGGCCTGATTGACAGGGATGCTGCAAAGAGAAATAATTTTCCAGGGGCCAGTGATGGTTACCATGGTTTCCAACTGGCGGAAACCCCAAGGTCAATTTCTGAAAATATTTCACCGCTGATAGGAGCAGGGTATTCCTCCACCTTCTCGTCTCTGGCCCCCATGGGGCAGATTGTTATAATACTAACCCGTGTTTGCAGGCAGCAGAGAAAAATGAGAGTAAGGAAGAAGGGAGAACACAACCATCTAGCTGACCGCTGACCTGGGAGGCAAATATGCCTGATTTCCCTAAGGGACAAGACGAGCGATGCACCTCTTAAGAAATGAAAATGTGATCAACTGGAGGAGGACAAAACATTTTAATATGAGAGCTGTGTCTGCATTGACACCGAGCACTGGGGACATGTTATACAACTTGAAATTTTAGCTCTCTTCTGAGTGATTTATTTGTAATTCTGTAAAATGTAACTCCCACTGGGAGCAGTCACAGCACCCAGAGTTTTAGGAGAGTCGCAGCCACAGTCACCAAAAGTACAGGCAGCTTCCTGGCCTCCACCAGCCTCATCCTCAAATCAATGCCCCAGCCTTCAGAATTAAAGACCTCCGACATCCTGGACGCAGTTATTGACACAATAGTCTTCACTGCTGAGTGGCTCAGGCTGTTTCTGGAAAGCCTTTTCCTACAGGGAAGGGTATCACCCTCAAAAATGTTCAGCAAGTCTGTGCTGCTCCATTAGCCAGGCCCAAATCCAGTGCGTCCATCTCAAGAAGGCTGGGCAGTTATTTTGTAGAACCAGAAAGCACAAGAGGCTCTACTACAGAAAACTGCCTGCCTACCGTGGTTTGCGTATGTGACTGCTCCCAAGTCTCGTGTCAGAATTCTAACCCACCACGGTAATAGGCTAAACGCGTCTAGAGGTGGGGTCACTGGGAAAGAATTGGGATGAGAAAAAGCATAAGGGTGGGACCCCACAGTAGCCTTAATGGCTTTATAAGTACAGGAAGAGAGACCTGGGCCTCTCCTAGGTGTGAGGTCCTCTCCCAGTGCCAAGTGAATGCCTGTTCTTTGCTCTTATGCTGCTGACTTTAGGACTATGACCCAAATAAGCTTACCTTTATACCAACTTGTGTTTCACCAACAGAACATTAACTAAGATATTAGTTAAGTAAAATGACCCCCAAAATAGAAACAAAAAGAAGAAAATGTCTACAAGCTAGTGACAATGCACCACTAGGAAGTAGTGAGGTACATCCTTTTGAAAACAGTGGCGTCTGCAGGCGGTCGACTTTAATCCTATGACCACACCCAAAGTGCGGGATCTGCTTCTAGAGGCTGAGGAAGAAATAGCACCTGGGATGTGGGGATTGAATGATGAATTGACTTCAAGATGGTTGTTACAAAAAGATGATGGGCCTGGTGTAGGGGTGCAAGCCTATAATCCCAAGAAGCAGAAGCAGGCAGATCTCTGTGAGTTCAAGGCCCAGGGATTCTATAGAGTGAGATCCAGGACAGTCAGGGCTACACAGAAAAACCTTTTCTCAGAAAAAAAAAATAGTGACGGATGGAGAGTTCCTGTTCAAGCAGCTTTTGCAAAGGTCCTGTGTAGAAGGGCAAAACAAAACAAAAAGCAAAAAGCACAAGCCTCACTCTTCCCTCAGAAGTATCATATTCCTCACTCTCCTTCCCTCTTCCTCATTCTTTTCCTGATCTTTTTTGAGATAGGCGCTCATTACTTAGCCCAAGCTGGGCTCTAATTTTCTTTTTCATCCAGGCTGGACTTGCAACCACAATTCCCCTGTCTTATCGTGAACCTCCTCAGAATTGTTAGATCATGTAGAACTTTATTGATGTTTTGAAACTGCTCCTGGTATTGCTGTTAATTGCGCGCACCAAATGTCTTGAGGATGGAACCTGTTTCTCGCACGTTCTGTAGGTTAGTAGCCAGTATACTGTTTCTGTTGTATTGTTGTTTTAAGACAAGTTTCAGCTGGGCAGTGGTGATGCATGCCTTTGATCCCTGCATTCTGGAAGCAGAGGCAGGGGACCTCTGAGTTTGAGGCCAGCCTGATCGCCAAAGGAAATTCTAGTACAGCTAGGGGGACACAGAGAAACCATACATAAAAAACAGAAAACCCTCAAACTCCTGCCTCCACCCTCCTGGGATTACAGGCATGGTCCACCACACCTGTGTAGTGAGGAGGTGAGCAGGTCTGCTTTTTGTCTGGCCCAGCTCCCGCTATGGCTAGCTTTACACCCGAAATAACAACACACAAATTGTATTCTTTTAAACACTGCCTGGCCCATTAGCTCTAACCTCTTACTGGCTAACTCTCACATCTTGATCAACCCATTTCAATGAATGTGTGTAGCACCACGAGGTGGTGGCTTACCGGGAAGATTCTAACCTACGTCCATCTTGGGCTGGAGCTTCATGGCGACTGCCTCACTTCCCTTCTTCCCAGCATTCTGTTGTTCTGTCTACTCCGCCCACCTAATTTTCTGCCCTATCAAAAGGCCAAGGCAGTCTCTTTATTAACCAATGAAAGTAACACATAGACAGAAGGCCCACCTACATCACACCTGGCTTTGTGCAGTGCCACAAAATGCTGCCAGGCCTTAAACACTAAATAAACTGCGACCACTAAGTTAACAAGCACTTTGTAAGATTTGGATAACTTGTGACTCATTCAGGAGCCTCAAACCAGGTACAGCAGGACATTCCTATGATCCTGGCACTCAGGAGGTAAATCAAGAGAGCCATGAGCTCCAAGACCGGGCTACATATTCAGACCTGTCTAGGCTGCATAGCAAGACCGTGTCTCACAAACAAGTAAAATAAGGCTAAGGTAATTATTCAGTTGACTATAAATACTTATTGATCATCTACTATGTTCTATGCTCTGGGACTAGACAACAAGAATGAACTAAGTCATCGAGGAAGCATCTCTTCTAGAAGATAACATTTAACAATAAATCAGGCCATGAATGGTGTTAAATTAGATAGTAAAGAGTGCTGTGAAGAACAGTAAAGCATCATAGGAGAATAATGTGTGAATAAAATACAGCTAGTTTAGAGAAGGCCTCCGAGGTGGTAACATCTTTGAACAAAGGGATTAATGGTACAGACAGCTTGCATACTGCTACAAGTGTCCCAGTTGCCCAAAGACATCAGGGGCCCAAGTGGGCCGAGGATGCGACTTTCTTCTATCTTGAATGGGAGATAACGTTATTTTTTTTTCTTTACGACTAGAGACTTCTAAGGCAGATTTAACACACAGTGGCATCCCTACAGTTCGACAAAGATCAATAAGCTGACATGTGACCAGCCCCAGAGCCAAAGGTACACAGCTCAAAGAGTACCAAAGACAAGATCCAACCTCTTAGCCCTCTGAATGTTTCCAGGTTCTTATGGAGACACCCAGGACTTCTCTCTAAATCATCATCCTGAAGGGAGACTCCTCCCAGCAGGCTCTCTGAAAGTGGCCCCCATTAGACCGATGTGTGAAGCTTGAGATGTGTCACAGCTGTAAAGAAACCTGAATAATTCAAAGAAAAAAATCCTAGCAAAGGTGCGAATGTGAGCACCCAGCTGTGAACTGAGGAAGCCAGAGGGAAGCCTCTTTTAAATGTTCCCCTTGTTAGCTTCAATAAACAAGTCAAGATTTCCCAGCCACCACCCCACCCCACCTCACCTCATCCCACCCCACCTCACCTCACCCTACCCACCCCACCCCACCTCACCCCACCCAACACAGCCCCTTGTCACCCACCCCACCTCACCTTAGCTGGAAGGAATCTCAGTACAAGGAGAACTGAGTCCCCTGTGAGAGGCAACCTCTGACATTTAAAGGCAGCAGTTGGGAAGTTGCCCCAAGTCTGCTCTCTGGCTTTGTTCTGCTTCCTTGCAAGGAAGGAATACAAGTCTAGTGTTTGAGTAGGCCAGCCATTCTGCAACCCGGAATGCACTCACGCATATATGTAGTTTAAGAGCCAAATGTCACAAAAAGCCTTTGAATCCTCCGAAGAAGTGGCTGTGGTGCTGAGTAAATTTATGTATTTTATTTTTTAAAAATGGCAGACACGGTACTGAGTATAATGCCTAAACTGTTCATATTTTTTATTAGTTAGGATGTTTTAAGCTTCTGCTATGTTCAGATGAGCCTTTCTGCAATGTGTATCTTTCTAGATTTAAAGACAAAATGTTTGGGGCTGAGAGAGTGGAAAAGGGAGCTTATGAGGCCTCTCTGCATTTTGTAGCTTGAAGCTAAAGTCCTCACTTTTCTCCTTCTAGTCTGCTTAACACCATGATGAAAACATTGCTACGAAATAATCTTTAGAGAGAAAAGTTAAGAACAGTGTAGTGATATTTTATTTGTATTTTAATAAATAAAGCTTTCCTGAAGATCAAAGTGCAAAGCTAAGCCACTAGAGGCCAAGGAGTGGTGGCACACACCTTTAATCCCAGGACTAGGGAGGTGGAGACAGGAGTGATATTGCTGGGCAGAAAGAGTAATATAAAGGGGAAGAGACAGGAACTCTCTGGAGTGTGGAGTCTGAGGTTTGGTGGAGACACAGTGCAGTGTAGGCAGTCTGAGGATTGCCTCTTCGGTCTGAGCCCCTTTGGTAGAGGTAAAAGGTCTCCCTAGTGGTTTACTGCTCCGCTTCTCTGATCTTCAGCTTTAACCCCTGTATCTATCTCTGGGTTTTTATTATTTCTGCTACAGAATAGACAAAGCCAGCATGTTTCAGGAAAGTTGCTATGGATCAGATAAAAAAAGAGAGGGAAAGGCCTTGTTTATTTCTTTCTCTTCTCCTTAGAGTCTGATGTTGTATGTGCCAGGGAGCCTCCTTGCTGAGAGATGAAAGGATTTGCTAGGTGCCAGGTAGAATGGATGTGCTGATTGCCCAAAACATACTTGTCAAATGGAAGTCGTGCTAAGCTCAAAATTAGAAATAACTTTAGGGAGACGTCTTAGGAATCTGAAATCCACTTATTTCAGCACTAAGTAAACACTTTTTGTATATCCAACATTCAGCTAAGTGCTCTGCAGAAATTTAAGAAGTATAGCAGATAGTCCCTCCTTAACATTTAGCTTTTAATTAAATCACATACTTGACTAAGCAGATAAAAGGCATGAAAAAAATATAATTCATGGATCTAGCTTTTCCAGTGGCTCATGTTTTTGCAGGGAAACAAAAGGTATGTGCTTCAGATATTTAAGACATAATGGGAGACAGGAGGCACAAGCGCCAGGGTGGTTGGCACAGAGTTGAGACAACCATCCAGACTGGGCTACGGTGCATCCACTGAAGAGAGAGGCCTTACCTGTGGAATCTGTTCACGGATCAGTTTCTGAGGAAGCATGTCATTCGTGAACCCACAAAGAAATTCAGGCAGTTACAGCAATGATATTAGATCAGTTATGTGATTCTGGAAATACGTGATGTATCTGTGATAGTTTGAATTTAATTGGCTCCATAATCTCATAGGAAGTGATACTATTAGGATCTGTAGCTCTGTTGGACAGGGTATGACCTTATTGGAGGAAGTGTGTTACCGTGGGGGTGGGCTTTGAGGTTTGCTATGCTCAAAACACCACCTAGTGGGTCGGTCATCTTCCTGTTGCCTGTAGGATGTAGCATTCTCAGCTCCAGCACCACATCTACCTGCCCATCACCATGTTCCCCATCATGACACTCATGGACTGAACCTCTGAAACTGTAAGCAAGCCACCCCAATTTAACGCTTTCTTTGTAAGAGTTGCTGTGGTCATGGTGTCTCTTCACAGCAATAAAAAACCCTAGCTAAGACAGTATCCAAAAGCAAATTAAAGCTTAGAAGGCAGGCATGGTGATATTTGTCTGTAATCCCAACACTGGGAAAGTAGAGGCAGGAGGATCTGGAGTTCACAGTCATTCTCAGCAATGTAGTGAGTTCAAGACCAGTTTGGGATACGTGTATAAGATCCTGTCTGACGTAAAAACAAAAATCTTTGAACAAGGTTACCATATGACCCAATGATTCTGTTCATTAAAAAAAGAAAAAAGAAAAAGAAAAAAGACAAACACTGAGTACTTATATTGGTCAGCCTAGGCTACTACAACAAAATACTACAGACCAGGGAACCTTTCTTGGAAATATTAACTTCTTGACGATCTAGAGATTCAACAACCAAGACAGATGTAAGGCGGGTTTCTCCTGAGGCCTCTCTGCTGGGTGTGCAGATGGCCTCCTTCCCGCTACATCCTTCCACCACCTTTTTCTCTGTATTTATTTTTGGTATCTCTTCCTGCTTTAAGGACCCAAGTTTTATCAGATAATTCCTCAGCCTTATGAAGGTATTTAATCTTAATTTCTTCCTTAAGGACCCTGTTTCCCTATACAGTCCCATTGGGGATCTGGTGGAGGGGAATGAGTGAATACAATCCATCCCTTCTAGCCCTCACTTTTATTTTCTATTAGTGCATGGAATGAATTCCAATTTCCTTTCCAATGGCTCACAGTTTGTTACTATTCTTAATTGCTTGGGCATTTAAACTCTCTCAGTTCCATGCTGGGCAAACCCCTCCAGGAAGGCCCTTCCGTTCTCAGGACAAACACCCCTTGCGCTTTGAGCACTGCTTTGCACTCAGGCACAATAAGACACTCCAGGTTCTAATTAAATGTTATATATCACATTCGGATCTCCACAAATTCTATCAACTCTGACTCTAAAATATTCATAAAAACCTGTATCTGTACCGAACACCATAGATTTTTTCTTGTCATTCACTAAACAATACAATGTACTAGCAAATTACATTGGCAATAACATTTATTGTGTTTAATTGGCTGTTCTTAACCTGTAGGTTGCACCTCCTTTGGGGGATCGCACATCAAATATCCTGTATATCAGATACTCTGCATATCAGATAAAACTAGCAAAATTACAGTAAGATGTAGCAATGAAATAAATTTATGGTTGGGGCTCACCACAACATGAGGAACTGTATTAAAGGGTTGTGACATTAGGAACATTGATGATCACTGGGTTAGATGCTTTGAAGTACATGGGAGGTATTGCATAGGTTAAATGCAGAGACCATAGTAATTTTTTAAGTATTTATTTCTTTGGGCATTGGTAGGTAAACTTGTATGTGGCACAGTGTTCATGTGTGGCAGTTAGTTCTCATTTAATATGTGACTTCAGGGATCAGACTTAGCTCATTAGACTCATATATGGATCTTGAAAGCCAGTGAGCCCTGGAACCAATCCATTTGAGATACCTAGGGATGACTCTCTCTGTGTGTCTGTATGTTTGTGTGTCTATGTCTGTCTGTTTCCCTGTCTTTGTCAGTCTCTCTCTCCCACTGTGTGTGTGTGTGTGTGTGAGTGTGTGTGTGTGTGTGTGTTTGTGTAGTATCAGTACGGTTGCCAAGGAACCTGGGGTTTGCTTTTTGGTCTTTTATCTCACTAATAAGAGAATTTAAAATGAACTCATAGTGAAACTTGAGAGCAATTTTATCAGAGTTTGAGAGAAAAACAAGAGTCCAGGCAGGCTGACAATCTCACCAAGTGCCAAGGGAGATGGAGAAGAGGAAGAGAGTAAATATGCCATTTTTAATCAGCCACATGTTGGATAGGCAGCTTCATGGCAGAAGGGGTAGGGATAACTTCAGAGAAAAGAGTTAGAAAGCCCAGAGTGTCCTGGAAAGCATGCCCAAACTTTGGTCTATATCTGAAAGAAACTGAAGGAAAGAGAAATTACACATTTATGAGTTGCTTAGGCAGGAGGCTTAGCAGAGCTATATGGTGAAGACTCTGCAATCAACAGTGTGGGGGACGAGTTTCTGGGGGAAAGATAAGTACACTATCTCATTAAAGGAGTAATTATATTCCTCCCATCTCCTCAGCATGGCTTTAGGTGAATCAGCCTTCCTGAGAGGTGGTTTCTTAGAGGGAAGATTAACAGGCCCAGGTGAATTAACTTTTAAGGAAGGAGACAGTAATACATAATGTGCTTATCTTTGGAGCAGATCAAAATGTCTTGTCTCTGTCCGTGACCATAGGTAGGTCTCATTCTTTTGATCCAGAGAAAGTAGCTTTCTTTAAATGAACTGCAACAGAACCCTTATGTCCCTCCGCAGTGACCTCCAACATTGCAAGCAGGAAAGAATTATTTTAGCTCACTGAATTTCATCCATGGTCACTCACCCTATTTTTTGAAGCTGCTCACTGCATGGCAGTAGGGAAGGGAAAGAGAAGAATGAAGAAGAAAAATGAGGAAGGAGAAGGAGGAGGAGGAAGAAGAAGAGGAGGAGGAGGGAACGGAAGAAGAAGAAGAAGAAGAAGAAGAAGAAGAAGAAGAAGAAGAAGAAGAAGAAGAAGAAGAAGAAGAAGAAGAAGAAGAAGAAGAAGAAGAAGCAGCAGCAGCAGCAGCAGCAGCAGCAGCAGCAGCAGCAGCAGCAGCAGCAGCAGCAGCAGCAGCAGCCAGGATTCTAGCAATATGCTCAATGACCTAACTTCTTCCCACTAGGTCTCGCCTACTTGTGAGAACCTGTGGATGTGAATCCCTTCCACCTTGACTAAAGGTCATAGAGTTCAGGACTATTATTGCTCTGCCAAGCATTTAAAATCTAGGTCTCAGCATGAGGTTGTAGATAAAACCATAGCAGTATAGGTAAGTATTCACAGCATGGTACACAGAGGTACAGACAGATTCAAGTCAGAAATCACTTCTCCTATTATAGACTGTTGCGCCTGCCTCGACCAGCAAGGAAGACGCAACACCGGAGCTCTTCTTGCAAGCAGTTTATTCAGGACCTTGTTCACAGCAATCTTTCTCCTTCTCTTTCTCTTGCTCTCTCTCTGGGCAAACCTCTCCCAGTCCTTAAAAAGGCACAGGCCGCCAACCCCGGATTGCCAGGTCCACGCATATGCAAGCAGCTGACAATCATTGCGTGATAATAGCATGAGTCAGGCCTTAGCCGTAATAGGAGTTGATTATCACAGAGAACACTCGCTTTCGGGATCACGGAGGGGAAGCCAGCACCATGAGGTGCGGCTCCACGCAGCTCTCTATATCACCATCAGGTGCAGCTCCACGCAGCTCTCTACAATAGACCATTCCTTATATCCTTGCCTTTACCTTTCTGCAGTGATAGCCCTGCTCTCAACAACAGCAATGCATCTACCCCTGTTTATAGTGTCATAAGATCACAGCCATTCTGTCTATGCTGCCACAGATAAAAACAAGAGTTTAGCATTTATTTACCATTCTCCCCATTCGCCACAACCCACGTCCTGTCACAGGATAGTCTAATTCTTGCTCAGAAATCCCTGGGGTCAGATGCTTTTCCTCTTTTAGTGTTTATTATTCATTTGAAATACAGATAAGTTCTTAGCTTGATTTTGCTTTTTTTTTCCTCCTCGTGTATGTTGTTTTAATATTTATATATACCAAAAATCAACACGTTTTTGACAATAAAGTAGTTACACCTGGTTGCAGGAAGGACCATAACCTGAGATTACCTGAGCACCAGACCATCCAAAAGAAATTCCTAACGTTCCAACCATTATAGATAGGATCACCTGCCAGCACACATCCCTCAGGACACCCCTACACAAATGTTAGCCAATCAGGGGCCCTGAACCATAGAAATCCTTCACCCCCACCTTTACTACTGTAAAAACCCAACTCTTTACTACTATAAAAACCCAACTCTAACTGAGCTCAGGGCTCTCCGATCATTCCAATACGTTGCACACATGGAGAGACTGAGTTTGCAAACTTGTATAAAATAAAGGCTCTTTGCTTTTACATGCGGGACTCAGTTTCTTGTTGGTTTTGGGAGGACTTAGTAACGGGGCGTTGGGAGATAGTCAGAGGCGAAGAGCTCAGAGGGGAAGAGCACTGACTGCTTTTGCAAAGGACCTGGGTTCGGGTCCCGAAAACCACACAATTCCCAAGCCCCTGTAACTACAGTTCTGGGGAATCCAATGTCCTCCTCTGGTCTCCACACCCACGGAGCACACTTGCAGGCAAAGCACTCATCGCCATAAATAAATAAATCTAAAAAACTTCAGTCATAGCCAACAGCATCTATCCTGTGTCTTCCCAACTACTCCTTAAAAGGGGAGGTATAGATCGTATCCTGAAGACATCCAGAGAAAGCTCCAATGTAGCTATAGGGGAGAGAGGAGAGGGCAAGTCTCATGCGAAAAGGACCTCACAGGGTTAACACAGCATAGCTTACACAAAGAATGGTGGAAGGCAAAGTAAAAAAAAAAAAAAAAAAAAAAACAACGAGAAAAGCGGGTCGCCCAGAGTGGAGGAGGGGGAACCTTCCACCAGTCTCCATGCTTCGGGAGGTGCATTTCCATTTCAGAGCAAACACAGCTACAAATGGCGTAGCTGGGAGCACGTCCCTACTTAGGCAGCGGATAAAAGACCCTCCCAAGGCCTTTGATGCGTATTCGAGCACATTTGAAACGTGCACAGCCTGGGAACCCCAGCAGAGCAGGGCTGATCGTGGTTGGAGAGAAATCCTTGCCCGGAACACTCCGGGCCTGAAATGGGCCACAGAGGCGGTAGGAGGCAAAATCTGGATTGGATTTTAGAAGCGAAGCGGGCGCTGCACCATGGCTCTGCAACTGGGTGCCTCCGGAGGCAGGGGCTCTTTGCCAAGAGTCCATTATTTGAGCACCTCCCAGCCCCAGGGCTAGTCACTGATGGGAACCTGGGAGGGGCTGAACATGCTGTTCAGAATAATTTAGGAGGCAGAATATTCTTCCTGCTTGGTAGTGTGAAATCACTTATTTATGGCTCCCATTCAGACCCCCGTTTGTAGATAATCCCCCTTTCTAAGCAGTCGAACTCATGAATGTTGATCTTGCAAATCAAGCTGACACTAGCAGCTTTTGTCCACGGGGGCATACATCGAGGCCTACCTTCTCCCCAGCACGTTTCTCGCTCATCAGCATGCCTGTCCCAGCCTCTTGGATTCCTAAAAGGCTTGCTCCGCCCCAAACTGACCTGGGGTCTCCAACAACAATCAAGGGGCTTGTCTGCCAAGTGCTTGGGCAAACTTGGAAGAGACCCCAGAGAAGCCAACAGGGACAAATGGAACACTGCCCCCCCACACCAACCCACACACAGAAGGAGGTCACCCACTGAAGGGACCCCGGGGGGTGGGAGACCTTCACCCTGGGTGTAGGTTTCCATCCTTAAACACGCTCAGCAGACCAAGCCAGGACAAAATCCAAGATCTAAAGAAAGGAAGCCATAAAACAATCCCATTTATACGACAAGAGGACCACAGGCAGAAGACAGGCCGCCAGCCAGGATGCATAGATCTGAAAGAATGAGATCAGATAGGGGACTGTAGATGCCAACGCAGGCCCAGAAGCCATCAATAACAAGATGCTGCTGCTGCTGCCGAAAGCAAAGTAGATGGTGGTATCCGGTGACTCCGGATTGTGGTGTGACAAGATGCCTTTTATTAATGCTAATGGACTAATGTTTGTTAACTGCTCCCCTCTCCAGAAGAACAGCTGAAAACTTCATAACAAATATTTTTGGAGTCTTGTGCCATGAAGGTGATCCCTGAACATCTTTAGGCTTTGAGCGGTTAACTATCAAAGTGGCTACATTTATATTTTTGAAACTTTTTTTAAGAATGTGTGTGCTTAGGGGCTGGAGAGATGGCTCAGAGGTTAAGAGCATTGCCTGCTCTTCCAGAAGTCCTGAGTTCAATTCCCAGCAACCACATGGTGGCTCACAACCATCTGTAATGAGGTCTGGTGCCCTCTTCTGGCCTGCAGACATACACACAGACAGAATAAAGAATGTGTGTGCTTATACGTACTTGTGGATCTATGCCCGAGCAAGACAAAAAGGGTAGCACTGTATCCCTGGAGCTGAAGTTAGTTAGTTGTGAGCTGCCCTCCATGGGCACTGAACTCCAGTCCTTTGCGAGAACAGTGCATTCTAACAATGGAGCCATCTCTCCAGCCTCCTTTGAGACTGTATTGACTTCCGTGTGCTCTGCCGTGGAGCTGACCTGTCAATGACGAGCAGGGCTTCTGCCCCATCACTCAGCAAGCCAGAACCCTGATTCTTGGCACACCTCCACCAAATCTCCATTCTTTCCTGTTTCTTTCATAGCCAGAGAACTCACCAGAGAGGAGACCACAAAGAAAGGTTGAAATCTGATTCAATGGATGAAGAGGGGATTGGAGTGACCACTTTCATGTTGTGGCATATTACTTGAATAGGAAGATAGGTTGAAAAGAACAATGTAGGAAGAACCTTTTTTTTTTTATTTTTTTCATTTATTTTATGTACCAACCACAGTTTCCCCTCCCTCCTCTTTTCCAGTTCCCTCCCCATACACTCCTCCTCCATTCAGAAAGGAATAGGCCTCCCATGGGAGTCGACAAAGCATGTCATATCACACTGGTGCAGAAACAAGCTCCTCCCCCTGCGTCAAGGCTGGGCAAGGCATCCCTGCCTGAGGAATATGTTCCAAAAAGCCAGCTCACGTGCCAGGGACAGGTCCTGATTCCACTGCTAGGGGCCCCACAAACAGACCAAGCTACACAACAAGAATCTTAACTCTATGTTGTAGCATGTCTAATAAAAACCCAGAGAAAGATATTGGGATTCATTCAGCCTGAAGGTCAGAAAATCAAAACAGCTAGTCTTTGGCTCTTACCCCAGAAAATGGTGATACTGACTCCAGGAATCCTCAGAATGAGACTGTGTCTGAGAGCTGTCTCCTCCTATCTTATATTCCTTTCTAGGTCTGGGATTAAAGGTGTGCACCACTACTATCCGGTTTCTATGGGAAACTAGTGTGGCTACTGGGATTAAAGGTGTGTGTCACCACTGCCTGGTCTGTAAAACTGACCAGTGGGGCTGTTTCACTCTCTGATCTTCAGGCAAGCTTTATTTATTAAAATACAAGTGAAATATCACTACACTATGTTACTGTTGGCCATTTTCACATTAGGTTTCTACCCCTGGAGTCAGGAATGGGCAGGAGTTTGACTGTGTTCTTCCCTGCGCATTTTCTTGGGTCTTGACATCTTCTCTTCGCTCTGTTGGTTTTGACAGTGTCTAACCTCAGTCTCTACCTCCAGCTCCCTCCACCAGTCTTTGAAGAACAGCCTCTTGTCAATGTCATACGATTTTGATGGGTCAAGACCAATAGACAATCAACCAGGGATAGTATCAAGGCAATAATATTCTCTCTTTTCCAGAATCTAGACACTTTATGCATGCAAAACCCACAAAATGGCTATTGTTTTTAAACTAATACATTAATATACAGACCATAGAAAACGAGATGTTAGGAAACTTTTTATTGTGAATTATAACATGATCTAGAAGATCCCATAAAAATGTATTTTATATAACTTCAACATTGTGTATGGAATTATTAACTGGATCAAAAAAACTTGTGATCAGAGGAAAAAATCAAGCTAGATCAAAATCAAGAACAAAAATATGCTTATTTGGAGATAATAGGATTTCTATCTAGAAACACCAAATTCAAGCAGCTTCCATGCTCTCTTCAGTACTTAAAGTGTTGGTGGGGACATTATCTCACTGGTCCCTCTCCTCTCCAGTGAAAAGTTTGCAGAAGAGATTGTTGCGTTCTGTGTCTCTGGTCAGTTTAGGGGAAATAGGAGATGATTTCACAATCTGGTTCAAAAGTAACTGAGTTTCAGTCTCAAGGTTGTTTTTGACAGACACAAAGTCCTGAAATAGAAGTTGTATTCCTCCTCGGTGTTACCCTCCTTCAGTATTATCAGAATGCATGGGCATTCTCCCTACCACTTGGGTGTCCCATCTTAATGATGGCAACAGCCTGATCTCTCCTACCTGCGCTCTTGACATCGGTGGTAAATGCTTCCTGCCTTTCCTCTATCTATCTGTCATGCAGGAACTCACCCCTGCAGGCTATTGTCAGTTTCATCTGATTTTAAAAATATTTATGTGAAGTTCTTTTGTAAAACCTTTTATTCATCAGTGTTTTTGTGAAAGTCATCCATGTTCTATTTGAGGACTATCAATCTCGTTGCTGGACCGCAGTCAACTTGTTACTGTGCCGTGGTTTGTTTGTGCTACCCTGTGAACATCGGCACTGTTTCTGTGGGGATTGTGGTGAGCAGTCTCCCTGCCCCCCAGGAGCGCTTTTCTAAAGATGTCTCTAGGAACACAACGGCAGGGTGTGAAATTTAGCTAACAGAGACTGAGACTAGTGAGGGCTTCTGTAAGCTGGAAGCCCACCTCGTCCAACAAGGCCACACCCCCTAGTCCTTCCCAAAACAGTTCTAGCAATTAGGGGTCCAGCATTCAAACACACAAGCCTAGGGGAGCCTTTCCCATTAAAACCACCACAGCATCTTATTCTAGATGCTCTTTGTTTGGTGTTTCCATCTTTCCAGTTTTGCCCACTGTTATATAAAATTACATTTTATATATATTATAATATATAATTATAACCAAATTATAATAATTAAATTATGATATAAAATGTTTAAAAACTGTTTTTATTATAATTTCCAGGTAACTATTGGTCTATGTACCTTTAGTTATCTGTATTACTGTTTTGTTTCCCAAACTACTATTTTATGCAGACATGTACACACACACACGCAGCCTAAGAAGTGATCAATGTTATACCAAATTTGTTTCTATTCAACCACCAAATTCAAGGAAAATTGTTTCTGAAGGATCCCATAGAATACATTTGTTTAATCTCTATTCACCTCAAATGACATTATTGTTTTAAATTTGGTTAACTGAATAATAGAAAATCTATTCATGGAATTATTTGGTTAACTTTTCATTTGTAGATAATTCTAACTAAAACTTGGCATTAGTTCCTGTTCTTCCTGTGTGCCTAATTGATGGACACTGTAGCCTTAGAAGCTAGAATAAAACAGCAATCCTAAAAGAGGCCTGCAAGGAAATGAAACAATTTGGAACTATTTCATGTCATCTCAAAGGGGCCTTAAAGTGGCATTTTGTAACGAAAGTGCCATACCAGTCAGGTCTAACCAAACATAACTTGCCTCAACTATATTCAACATTCAGTAACTTCCCCCCTTTTCTCCCATCATCCTTTCCTCCAACGTCACCAAAGGGGAATGACAAAATATAAAGCATGATGACATTTAATGAGAGGTGTTGGGGTATTAAAACATTAAGATGTGGGTTTGGGGTTCGAGTTTATCACTAGTCCATCTAGCCCAAGGATGGCAAATGGGATTTATTTCACACATCAACACCAATTAATTACAGTACTGTATGGAGAAAAATCCCAGCGTCACCTGTGGGCTCTGAAGGAGTTTTGCGGTGCTAGACATACCTAACTGAGATGGAATGTTCTGTCACCTGCCATGCGGAGCAGCAGTTCTTGAGTTTTCTACGTCCAGTAAAACTCATCTGCTGATTGCTTACACAGACCGTGGCCGGGACAATCAGATGATTTACGTGGGAAGCTCTGGGAAGAGAGGCCCTAGCCACCATTTTTTTCTTAGCAAATACACAAAAACATAAAGATGATACATTAGTAGAGTACTGTCATATCTGACACATGTATACATTACATAACATTTCAATCAATACAAGCAAATTCATGTCCTCACATAGTTGTCACTTGGTAATAGTAAAACTTTTCACAATGCCTCCCTCCAGCATTTGGAAATGTGTTCTGCGTAATTGTTGTTTACATTTGCTGTATCGTGTGGTAATGCCCCGGAGCGTCATGCTAGCTGAATCAGAGGAACCTAGATTAGTCTTTTCCTACCTCTTCTCTTTCTTTCTCCCCAGTATCTGGGGAGAGTTGTGCCCTCAGCTTTTATGGTATCAGTTATTGATTCCATATGAGATCGGGCATGCAGACCTTGTGTTTTCATTCATGACTGGCTTCACTCAATCTAAGGGTCTCTGGGTCCATTCACGTAGTCACAAAGGAAAGGATTCCATTACTTTTATGGCTGAGTATTCCTTTGCATACATGCGCCCCATTTTCTTTATCCATTCATCACTTCATAGACACCTAGGCCGTGGGATAAACTTTTTGTACCCTTTGAAGATGTGTCTCTCTCAAGGCACCTTCCGATTGGTTTAATAAAGAGCTACACAACCAATAAGAGAGGATAGGTGGGACTTCCGGGGAGAGAGGGGAACTTGGGGGAAGAATCTGGCAGGAGGGATTTCCCAGTGAGACACAGGGAGTCAGATGTACATATAGAGGAGAGGTAACAAGCCACGTGGCAGAACATAGACTAATATAAACGGGATAATTTAAGTTTTAAGAGCTAGCTGGGAAGAAGCCGAAGCTAAGGTCAAGCTTTCATACTTAATAATAAATCTCTGTGTCATTATCCAGGAGCTGGCAGTCCTAAGAAGGCCTGGCTACACACCTAGGCTGCTGTCCTGTCTTGGCTATTGTGAGTGGTGTTGCAATCAACATACAAGAGCTGATATTTCTTCAACATTTTGATCTCACTTAGGGGTAATATATGCCCAGAGGTAGTACTGATGGATTAGTAATATTCGTTCTATTTTTAATTTTTTCAAAAACCTTCTCCAAATTATCTTCCGTCATGGCCGAACTATTTCTATTTTACCCTCAGTATATACGAGCTCTCTTCTCCTTCTTGCAGTAGTAATAGCCTACTCTGTTTTTTATTTGGATTTCCCTGATGACCAGTGAGACTTTATTTTATATATATACCTGTGGGCTATCTGTATGTCTTCTTTTGATAAATGTCCGTTTAATTTTATTGCATATTTTAATGGAGTAAGTTGGTGGGGGCTGCTGTTGAGTTTATGCGCTGGATACAGACTCCCTGTCGGTTACATAGTTGGCAAATATTCGCTCTCACTTTTTAAGCTGTCTCCACTATAGTGAGTATTTCCTAGTCAGCTCAGAGGACTTTTAGTTTCCTGTAATCCTAGTAGTCCATTTCGCTCTCACTGTGGTTTTAAGGCCTGGGTCAATAGAGTTTCACCCGTCACAGTGTCCAAAGGAATTCCTCCATATTTTCTTTCAGTGCTTTCAGAGTTTCAGGACCTGCATGTCAATCTTGTTGCATTTTGAGTTTATCGTTGTTAACTGGTAATGGATAGGAATCTACTGTAATTTTTTTGCAAATGGACATACAAATTTTCTCATACTGTTTGTTGAAAATGTTGTTTTTTTCTGCAGTGTGCAATAGATGTCTGTTATTTCTATTTATTCCATGGTGAACTTTAGTGTTTCTCTGTGGATATTCTGTCTGGATGATCTACATCTGCTGTGTGATAATGCTGTTGTACACTGTAAAGATCTGTCACCTGTATTAGTTTAATAAAATGTTGATTGGCCAGGCAGGAAGTATAAGTGGTGCGCCTAGACCAAGAGAATTCTGGGAGGAGGAAAGACAGAGTCAGTCACCAGCCAGACACAGAGGAAACAAGATGAGAATGCCTTACAGAGAAAAGGTACTACCAATCCACATGGCTAAACACAGACAAGAATTATGGGTTAATTTAAGTTGTAAGAGCTAGTTTATAATAAGCCTGAGCTAATAGACCAAACAGTTTATAATTAATATAAGCCTCTGTGTGTTTATTAGAGACTGAACATCTGTGGGACTGAGTAGGACAGAAACTTCCATCTACTAATGGCACCCAAATGTTTGGCAAAGCTTTAAAAAAAGAAAAAAGAAGTCTAAACAAACAAAAACAGGGTAAAGTGCAGATTCTTGATAACCATCTTTTCTCTGGTAGGTTCTGTTTGCAAGCAAAGGTGTGGCTCATTTAAGAGAGGCTTCCTGCCTCAGTGTTAGTAGCAAAGACTGTGCAGCTCTTTTAAGAGGCTGTGCTACCTAACACTTAAATATTGTTTATGAGCAGCTAGCAGCATGCTTCTTGGTGGTAGAATAGACCTAGAAACTCTGCAGGGCTGTAGCAATAAATGTGGCTCCTGCCAGCACCGTCATCATGAAGCTAGACTTTCAAAAATCTAAGAAGTGGTGTGGAGTCAACCACCAAAGCCATAGCTTTAGTCCCAGCCATTTAATCCCATTGTTTAGCCGATTATTGTTCAGGTATATCGAGTCTACTTATACTTGCTTTATGTATTTAGGTACTCCAGCATCTTGTAGAGATGTATTTAGAATTCAGTTCCTGCTGAATTGATGCCTTTGTCATTGAATACTGTACTTCCTTATGTCTTTTTATTCCCTTGGTTTTATGGTCTGTTTTATCTTAAATTAACTTGGCTGTTCCTGCTTCTTTTTAAATTCTGTCTGCAAGGAATGTCTTGTTTCATCACTTCCTTTTCACTCTATGTGTGCCCTCAGAGGCGAACTGAGTTTCTTGTAAGCAACTTACGGTTGGATCTTCCTTATTCACTTAGTAATTACTTTTTAATAGGCAAATTTAGTTCTTTTACATTCAGAGTAATTATTAATAGTGAAGGTCATACAGCCATCTCTCTTCTTCTCTCTCCCTCTTCTCCCCCTCTCCCTCTTTCACCTCTCTTTCCCTCCCTCTCACCGTTTCTATCCCTTCCTCCCTTTCCTCCTTCTCCATAATCTTCCTTGGCAGTTCAGTGAATTACTTTAATAGTGTATTTTGATTCCTTGCTCATTGACTGTTGTTTGCATACTATATATGTTTGTTTTGTGGTTATCCTGAAGCTCACATAAGCAGCACTGTTCCAACAGAACCACCTTGGGAAATGCTTCCACACATTGTAGCCCACGGGCATCCAGAGGTCACTGCAGCTGAGCTGAGAAAGGACCGCGCTACCTCTCCAGCTTGCTGCAGAAATTGCCCGTATGGGTCTGGTTTTGCTGGCAGGCAGAATGCACCAACAGTGGGATCGTCAGGACAAACAGCTGGTTCCAGAGTAAAGCAGCTGGGGCCAGGCAATGCAAGGCAAGATCAGATTCCAAGCAGACCTGAGGAGGCCATTGTGGAAAGCGTTGAGGGTGAAGCCTAAGCCACAATGGAGACCTGTGGTGCTGGTCTTGCCAGGATGTAGAATCATTGCTAAGGAAAGCCAGAAGAACCAACCTCGCAGAGACAGCATATGTATAGGATCATCACATCACCGCAAACGAAGCCTGTCAGAGCACAGATGATGCTACCACATGCTCCAGCCACCAAGCATGGAGCTGCAGGAAATCATTTTGTCCTTCTGTCCAGCAGCTGAGTTTCTGTCTTGCTTTGATCACATCTTCTGCCTTTTCGAGTTTGATTTTTAAAGTGTCATGGGTCTGAGTTACATTTATCAGTGACTTCTGCCCTTTTTTAAAATACCTATACTGAAACCCGTTTCAAGGGTTCCAAAACGTTGTTACCATCTCTCTGAATGAACTTTTGGCCCCCTTGGAATTATGAAGTCCTTCTTGAATCCCGATAGCCCAAACATTTGTTTCTGATATTGCCTGGAAGCTCCCATAAGCTGTCCCATCCCTCCTTATTTTGTTTCCTCTTCGACAGCTGCGCATTTTCAAATACCCCGTCCTCAAACTCACAGATTCTTGCTTCTGTTTGATCTGTGCTGCCATTGGTGGCTTCTGTTGCATTTTTAATTTCACCACATGCTGCTTTCAGTTCAAGACCACGTTTGATTTCTTATTAATTGCTTCCATCTCTTTGTTCGGTGTCTGTTTGGGGGATGCCCTCCCCCCAATCACTGAGCCTCTTTGAACAGATGTTTTAAATTCTCTGCTAGTGCTCCTATCCAAGGGCTGCCTGGTCAGCTGCTAACACTTTGAATACTGGATACAGTTCTGTCTTCTGAAAGCTCTGGATGTTTGTCGGCGTGGGACACCGCCTGGGCCCTCAAGGAGCCCTATTTCGTCCTGTGTCATGGCTAAAATATGAAACGATGCTCACAGGCTCATGTGTCTGGTTATTGGTCCTTAGCTGACCATGCTCTTAAGAGAGACAGTACGAGCTTTGGGAGAGAGAACCCAGGTGGAAGAGTGTACCGCTGGGAAATTCCTTTGAAGGTTAGATCTGGTCCTCGAACTTATTCTCCCCCATGCTTCCCATCCACCATAAACATTCTATTCTGCCATGCTCTTATGATACCTGGCTGTAATCTCTGAAGCTGTGAGCTAAAATAACTCTTTAACATCTTAAATTGTTTCCCACAGGTTTCGTTGTTGTTGTTGGTGGTTTGGTTTTCACAGTAACACCAAGTCCCAGCACATTCCAGACTTCTTCAGCTGGTTTTCTGTGTTGTTTGAGGCAGAGTCTAACTATGTTACTAAGGCTGGATAGGAACTCACCGCGTAACTCAGGCTGACCTTGACCACATAATTCTTCCGCATCACCCTCCCAAGTGCTGGGATTCCAGGCAGGTACCATCAAAGCCACTCTAAACTGTTCCTTCATTTTCTGAGCCTATAGTCACTTCCACTAGATCAGCACTAGGTGGTGCCCAGGTCCAGATTTGCCAGGAGCTTGCTGTCCCTCCCTCTGTGCTACAGGGTGATCCAAACCCAGGGTTGTCTCAAATTGTCTTTTAATCAATCGTTTGGGAGGCAGGGGCAATATCTAAGGAAGGTAGTATGTTACCACAAGCCCTCTCCCTGTTCCAGGATAATCTCAGACGGCGCATCTGTATTGACTGACCTGTGCAATGATAACTCAGGGTCTGTCTCGCTCACCCTGGGGAGTCATCCAAAAGAGACTGCCTTTGTCTTCTATGTCAAACCTATCCTCACCAAAGTCAGAAGGCTCTCACATCCTGGTCCCACAGCCCACAAAGATCAGCACAACAGTAGCAATAGTTAGGACCAAGGTCCATACCTCTGTGAGCTGTGTGTTGCTTCGGTGGCCCTGGTTCCTGATCAGTCATCTGTGATGCTGGCTGGAAGAGACACGTGATGACCTGGGACCGCATGTCTGGAGCATTAGAATTGCTCCAGAGGCTCCACCTACAGTAGATGAGCCTGAGAATAACATTCCCAGGTCGAGCTCTACATCCCAGGATATAGTCAGTCTTATGGGTACTACGCCATCCTCTTCCTGAAACAGTTCTCTCACCACACCATGCTATCTGAGGTTGAGCTAGTGCCGGTAAAAGCAGAATCCGGGTCACCTGGGCTGATAGACTTGGCCATGCCTGTATTTCTCAGCTACAAGATCTGCACTGTTTCAGGAGTGTACCAGGTCCTACAGCAGTCGTCAGTGACGGAGACACAAACGTGAGTCCGTCCCACTGGGGCACAGGTGTGAGCACTGGCCTGACAGGGCTACTAGAGCTCAGGGGTCGGATAGCAGAGGCAGCCTCTGGGCTACCAAGGCCATTGGTAACCTGGGTGACTCTTGAGTCTCTCTGCTTGCAAGAGGGTAAATGTTCTCCAAGCCCCTTCAGCATGGAAATCGGAGTTAGTCCCACACACATACCTGTCTCCACCTGATGCCAGAGATGGTCTAGAAGTTACTACTGTATGCTTGGTCTCATTATAGTGAGTATGACCTTGAACTCTGAGACAAAACCCCGTGCTAGTTTATGTATCCTGCTCCTTAGTAGTTAAAGTCTTGCATCCTGAAGTTGAAGGAATGACGCAGGTAGCTGTCTCTTTGTACCTGGCTTAATGCACTTGCGGTACCTTAGTCTGTAGGTTAGCTGTAGGATAGGGCTTTGGTCAACACTACATTTTACTATACTGGGTACTGAGCACTGGGTACTGGGTTTCAAGTCTAGGGCCTGGGTTGGATTCTCACATCTTCCCGTAAGTGGGATTAATTGATCTGTCTGTCTATCTATCTATCTATCTATCTATCTATCTATCTATCTATCTATCCATCATCTTCTCCCCTCCCCTTCTTCCCCTCCTCTCTCCCTCTCTCTCTGGATGGGTAGCTTGAAATTGGGACAGAGGTATAACATTTTGCTATCTACCCTCTTCAGCACACTTTTTACTTTCTTTATACTAAAAGAAGGCTCCATGGAATCACTCGATTTCCTGAGTTCTGAGGCTGGTATTCTGGTGCATAACCAACTGTAGAACTTGGTTGACAAGCTTAGGCATCTGGAAATGTATTTTAAACCTGGCTTCACTATTGTCACCACCAATATTTCTCCCAGCCCCTTTAAATATATTTTTACTGAACAGTCTTATCCCACATAAAATTTTAATACAGTGTATACTCTGCACAGTTGACCCTCAAGATCTGTGGGTTCCATATGTCTAATGTAACAAGAGAGTAGAAATATTTGAAACATGTATTTGCATCAGATGTATACAGGCTTTTCTTGTCATTATTCCCTAAACAAGGCAATATAAGAGCCATTCCACTTACAATGGATTAGTATTATAAGTAATAGAGATGCTTAAAATATATAGGAGGATGCATGTAGGTTCATTGTAAATACTATGCCACTTCGGGGGAGGGACTTAGTATCTTCATATTTTGGTATTATTGAGAAATCCTGCAGCCACTTTTCTACACATGCCAAGGGACCACTGTATCTGTAGTTATGACCAGTGTGTAGATCCATGCTTTTTATATATATATATATATATATATATATATATATATATATATATATATCAGTAAGTTTTTATTACTCTTCTCTTGCCTTCAACCAATTTATACCACCATTGGGTATACTGGCCACAGAATAATAATAACAATAACCGAGAGTATAAGAAACAGATTTTTGAAAATTATTCATTGTTGTGTTAATTTTGATTTTCAGTCTGACTAATGGAGAAGCAGGTAGAAGCTAATGTGCATCTGGTCTGGAAAGCTGTTGCCACAGAAGACCGAGAATGGGAAAGGAAGAAATCAGGCATCCCCTTTCTGCTTCCAGACCTCTGTGGGGTGAGATGCTCTGCTCCATCAGGAGTCAAGCATCAGTCCTCTGCCTGATGACTTCTTTTGTCAGTTATTTTCCCACCGTGATGAGAAGTCTAACACAGAAATTTGGTAGCCGTGAAGTGGGAACATTGCTATACTACCTGGCAGTGCAGATCAGAATACTCAGAAAGTGGTTTGTGGGAGGAATCTAGAAAAGTTTGAAAATATGTGCTAGAGAAAGCTAAGAATACTCCAGGGTGAGCTTAATGCCTGATCCCATTGAGGGCTCAGAAGGCCAGAATGCTGGGGGTCATGTCGGGAATAAAAACTTAGTTGTGAGCTTCTAGATGGGGCCAGGGGCACAACTGAGAACTAAGCCACCAGTCATTTGTGTCACAGTGAGGCAAAAAGGTTGTCTACATTTTATCTATGCCCTGGGACTGTAAAGCTGAGTATAAAGAAAATGAATCAATTAATATGATTTAAGAATTCAAGGCCACCTATGTAGCATGGTGATTACTAGACACCTTTAAACATGTTTTTTATATAAATTTAATTTTTTTACTATGGTTCTTTTTTAAAAATATTTATTTATTTATTATGTATACAATATTCTGTCTGTGTGTATGCCTGCAGGCCAGAAGAGGGCACCAGACCCTATTACAGATGGTTGTGGTTGCTGAGAATTGAACTCAGGACCTTTGGAAGAGCAGGCAGTGCTCTTAACCACTGAGCCATCTCTCCAGCCCCAACCTTTAGACATGTTTGCAGAGAAAGTTAAAACTAAATAGTAGAGTAGAAAAGTTATTATTATTATTAATTATTATTACTATTATTGCCCTAAAAAGAAGTACACAGAAAGCTTGGGCTGGGCAAAGCATGCCTGCTGGAGAGGTCAGGGGCATTAAGTGAAACAAAATATTTTTCACTGCGATCATAGGAAGGATGTCCTAATGGAATCTTGGATCCTTCTCATTGTAGGCTTAAGGATGTAAAAGTTTTAAGACATTTGGGAGACCTTGAAAGAGAGCTCTGAGGTACACTGACAGACCAAAGATATCCTAGATAAGTGTTTTCTGAGTTTAGCCATATACAGAAGTCACCATAGCCACGGGCCTGAAGGGGACCCAGCTACTGTTCAAGCTGGTTGCAGACCCTGATATTAGCTATGCTTTATTGGGTTTGCAGGCATGTAGAATGCAATAATGATAGGTTTCTTATAAAATCATCTACCCAAGTCTTAAAGGCAAGCCTAGGAGAAAAGACAACTTCTAGCAGAGTCAGAATCCCTGGAGGCAGCTCCTGAGAAGGCTCTCCATGAAGCTTGAGGGAGCAACATAAACTGCAGTAACCCTAGGATGTCACTGATAGGAATGTGGAACAGCTGCTGAGGAAGGCTAGCATGCCTGACGTTAGCCGAGCCCATCCAAGTGGGAGGCCAGATAGCTACAACAGGGAAAACCCATAGGCAGTTTTCCCCAAGTTATTTGGTGCTCCCTTCCCACCACCACGTATCCAGGATGCCAGGCATGAATCCACAGGATTTAACATTTGGCCTGCTGGCTTTCAATCTTACTTTGGCCTGTTGCTTCTTCTTTTCCTACTCTTTCTCTTTGGAAATGGGAATGCCATTGTACACTATAAATATCTAATTTTCCTTTTGATTTTATAAGGACTCGTGGGTAAGTGAGTCTTAGAGGAGACTTTAAACGTGGACTTTCGACCAATGTTGGAGCTCTTGAGACTACAGAGACCCCTAGAGATGAGCATAATGCGTTTTGTGTTATGAAATGGACATGAGCCTTCAGAGGGCCAAGGGTAGAATGCTATGGTTGAAGGAGGTATGTTTGGGTGTCAGATCTGAAAGGGAGGGGCTCGTGCTAGAAAATCTCGTCAAAGGGGTGAGACTAAGGCGCACACAGAAGATTAGGAAAGTAAACTTCTGGGTATTTCCATCGAGGGTCAACCGAGGGAAGAAAGAAGAAATCAATCATAGTCTTTTTTTTTCTCTGCCTCCTGGGTACCACGAGGGGGGTTGCTCTGCTCAACCACACCTCTCTTCTAAAATGGGTTGAAACCTTTGAACTGTGAGCCAAAATAAGCCCCCCTCAGCGGTTGTAACAGACACTGTGCCGTAGCATCTCTTACAGTGATGGACGTACTAATGGATACCACTGAAGCTGAGGCAATGCTAATACTTTGAGGTAAGAAAATGACACTGTGAGCCTTTAACAAGGCAGGTACAAAATTATGCAGGGTAGCCACTGGTCCACTGGGTTGTGCTGTTAATGGTGTATAGAAATAATTAAAGAATGGTTAAGGGGGGAGGGGGAGGGAAATGGGAGGCGGTGGCAGGGAGGAGGCAGAAATCTTTAATAAATAAATAAATTTAAAAAAAGAATGGTTAAGGAACAGAGTTAAGTGAGCAGGGCATTGATTAGTTCTGAGAAGCGGAATGTTTAGTTTACTAGAGGAAAAATGCTTTTAAGGTAAAAAAAAATTCACAATTCTTGTACAGTCATTATTTCTGTTTTCCATTATCAACAAATTATTATTGCTTATGCGATTTTCTTCATATATTTTTCTACCTTTTGGTGGGCTCCAATCACTCTGCTATTTATCCCTAGTTTAATAGAAGGCTTGGCTCGAGTTTTAAGGTGGAGGAAGGCATTTGTTCATCCATAATGTACTCTGGTCTTCATCATTGTGTGTTCATACGTTTGCTTTACAACTGGGAAAAAAATCAATATTTTATAAGGTATTTTGAGTAAACACCAGCACGAAGCTTTATAATTGAGTGAAGGGGAACAAATTTATTTTCCTTCAAAGCCTTAAGTGTCCCCTCCACCCAGTCGCTGGCTCCTCTGCCACCTCTATACTTGCTTGTCCTGTCCCTTTGGGCGAGTAACTTGATTCATCCGTTCCTTAGTTTCACTCCCATTCTCAGAACTGGGAACACCTGCTGGACAGATGGCTTCAGGAAGAATAGATGTGCAAAGCTGATTTGGAAAAGCAAACAGCGCTGTATGGATGAAGTAAATGGTGGCCAAGGGCCATCCATGAGCACTTATTAGTCACCTTCGTTCCATTTCTGCACTTAGCACAAAGAGCCCCAAAAGGAATGAGACACTCACTTTGCCCCTCATGAAATCACTTGCAGCCTTCCTGCCAACAAGCCTTGCTGGTGGTTTTCACTACGTGTGGATTCCTGTCTCTCAAAAGAGAAGTGATGGGTTGTCCAGATAGGAGCCTGAAAAGAAGGGGTCAGGCCTCCTGGGAACGGGGCATAACGAGGAAAGGTGTTGTGGCTTAGAACCGTGTGTTTCCCCATGGTTTTGGAATCGCCATCGCCTCCTCATGAGGTGACATCTGATCGCACAGCTGCCTCATGATCACAGTGTGGTCGCCGCAGGACCCTGTACATCTGTCCACTGTCACCACATGGTCTGTTTTGGAGTGCCGCGCCTTTGACAGCAGGTTCTTAGGGCTCCGTAATTTCCCCTGCCTGCGTGCTCCAAGATTCCTGATTGAAATTATAAGCTGACTGGCAGGAAGAAAAATTGATGAAGGCGAGGTGCTGGAGACAGTGAGTCAGACTCTGGACTCGGCAGAGTCCCTCCTAATGCCCTTGTCGTCAGTTGCCGGCTACATCGTAAGTCTCCTTTGAAATGACCAGTATTCATTTTCTCTTGGCTTTGTCTCCCATAAAATCCCCCAGACACCCAGTGGGGAGCAAGGCTGGCCCTTTCCTATGATCCTGTTCTTTCTTGGCTCTCCTGGCCTCACTGCTCCCTTCTCTCACAAGCCCCAGGGTAGCGGCTTTTAGAACTCTCATTTAGCAACACACAGAAACTAAAAACGAGTGTTTAAGCTGAACCCGCTGCCAGAGCATGTGGGCCTGGGAGCGCTGGAGGCTTCCCCATCTGCACAGCATGGTCCACTGCACAGATTCCATTACCAATAACCAGTTCTCCGCCAGAAGGGAGGAAAGATGGTCACTGCCCACTGGGCTCGTGCAGTCTAAGGCTTGCAAATACCTCCAGGAACCTGGGAAAGAAAAGCCAGACCCAGGGAAGGGTTTGGCTGAGAGAGTGGTTTAGTAAAGGTCCACACAAGCCATAAGCCACCTTAGCCTTGGGGTAAAGGAAGTATGCTAGAGGAAGCTCCCTTGGCAGCAGGCTCCCCATGAAGCCTGCCAGCCTTTAAAAAGATGCTTTCCTCTCCTGGCAATTAAAAGGCCACATCCTTGTCATTTGTGTGTACTGCCCTCATAAAACTGCAAGCAATGCACTTCCGCAAATAGATGTGGCTGGACCTCCAATCTCAAGTTCATCTGGGCTAAAGCTTTCAAATCTTTTGCTAATGAAGACATGACATAGGCCAGCTGGTCAGAAGTGGAGCCTGGGGGTGATGGTGTCTCAGCTTGTCGACAGCCTGAGAGGACATGCCTGGACTCTGGAATGGGGAGAACTGGACTCTGGAATGGGGAGAACTTCTCCCTGCGCAGCCAGTTTGCTCCACTCAAGGCTTCCTTCAAAGTTCAACTGCTCTTAACTGGGCAAGAAAGTGCAGAGTGAAGCTGGCCATGCCGCTGGGACAGCAGTTTGTTTATCTCGTGTTGTTGAAAGAATTCGACAAGTTGCACAAAGTCTGAGAAAAATTTGCTGACCTCGCAGTTTCCCCAAGCCCAAAGACATCAGACGAGGGCAAGTGACCCAAGAGGCCCCACACTTCATCTTGTAGAGATCCCAATTGCATCTGGCACTGTTCGAGAAAGCACGGCTGTTTCCTTTCCAGTCAGCAGAGCCACATGTTTATAATATAAATAATTATGGCATTATCCTCACCAAACTGGAGATGGTTCTTTATCTAGAACACTCTAGTAACTTTTTAAAGAGCTAACCACTCCTGGTAGGGTTGTGCCTGCTTGGTGGCAGATTCAGAAACGGTGGGTGGTGCCTTAGCCTAGTCCTGTTTAAGGTACCGCTGTCCCCTCCCTACTCTTCACAAAGAGGAACCTGTTCCCATTCACTTCCCTCTGCATTGATACTTCCGTCCCTCCTCCCTTTCAGAACAAGGATATGCACACGTGGCTTGCCCAGCTCCTAAGCCTATCTTCAATCTTAAGAGAGAGGAAAGGGAAGATGAACTGGCTGGTTCCATATGTTTATATCCTCTGGCTACAAAGAATAATGATTTACCAAATTGTTGCCAAAATGTAACCTGTATCCTCAGCCCTTTTATGTTGGCAGCTTCCTGAGCCAGCAATTCTATCAGGAACAACCTGGCTTATGATGCTAGCTTATTGTAACATCCTCAGCATTGGTTCACCCGAACTGTGGGGCTTCTCTCAATGCGAACACCACCATACTGGAGCCTTTGGGGAAGGGGTGAGCTCTTGAGCAGTTCCCCAACATTCCACAGTGCCAGTAAATGTTAACGAGACCCACATAAAAAGATTTCCATGGCCCAAAAGGTTTAGAAACCACCACAATGTTCCTTTTGGAAATTTTCATTGGAAATTAACGTAGTAAAAACTTTGTGAAATCCCATAATAAAATTCTTAATCCAAAATTTTCCAAACCCATTTGACCCTAGAATGCCTTCTACCTAGACACCCTCTGCAAACACAGTAGAAGCTTTAGGGGGATGGGACAACCCTGGTTAAGCTGTTAATAACTGAGCATAGACTTACACACACCTTATTAAATGAGGCTCAGCTATGGCTTATTCAGGGGCATCCTGGGCCAGAACTCAGTGGAACATAGTTAGTTCTGATTAAGTTCCTATAAGCCAGGCACTGTACTAAGCCCTTAATCCTTCTTTTATGTCAATCAATCTTCACCTCAACTCCATGAGCAGGATCCTGTATACATCTATTTTGTAACCATTCTTTTCTACCTTGCCACAGTCCCAAAGTGATTAAATAGCCTACCAAGGTCACATGCCTTGATGAGTGAAAATGAGTCCAGGTTTGCCTGGTACCAGTCTGTGGCCTTAGTTAGAGAGCCTTCCGCCTCCTGGTAGATGTCAGTCTTCAGTGGATTTAGACAAGGGCTGATATGGATCAGGAGGGTGGGAGCTGCTGACAGGGGGCTTTGTAATTGAGAAGGCAGAGGCTTTGCTGTGTTGACTCTATCCAGGTCAGTTGCTACAGCCTACTTAACCACTGGAGTGGTGGATCTCACTCAGTACCTCCCATGAAGGATTCCTAAGTTGGAAAGTCAGAGGTGCTTGTCTCGGGGTCAGTCATGGGCTTATATTGTTTCTTCCATTTGGAGAAACTCAGGGTTAAGCCTCAAAATGAAGGCTTGTAATTGCTCAAAGCATGATCATGTGTCGTGAAACTGAGATAGCATCTAGGTCAGTGTGGTCCTTAGATCAGCAGCATCAGCATCAGCTGGAAACTTGATAGATGGCCAAGCCCTTGAACAGCATTCCAGACCTACTGAGTCAGAATCCCTGGCAGTGGGACCCAGGGAATTATTTTAAGGAGCTAGACATTCAGAAGATTCTTAGAAACTCTAAAATTTGAGGTGCCCTGCTCTAAGTAGTCCAAAATTTCTTTTTATAGATGAGAAAACTGTGTCCCAGAGATTAGGTGACTTCGCCTTAGCCCTGGGGTGCACAATGGTAGAGCTAGATGGGCCCAGTAGAACTTCCACTTGTCCAATACCCATAGTCTTTTCTTTTGATAGCAGTACCCAGATTTTCCTTGCTATTACCTCTTTCTCATTTTGTTTATGCTGTTTGCATGGAACTAACCCAATGTTCCAAGATTTAAGAGTTGCGTCATGATTCGGTCTGGCCAAATAGCATAATTTATCACAACTCCAATGCCAGTCCGGCCTTGGACATGCCATGAGGGAACAGACATATGACTAAGCCAGGGCAATGAAACAGGCTTACGGGATTTTTCTGGAATCCTAAGAAAGAGGAGTGTTCTTTTTATGAGGTTGATAGCTATCAGGATGCTGCCAAAACGCTCTGTGTAGCATGAAGCCCACCCACAAAGACGTCCTGTCCTGTCCAAGCGATGCTTCTCACCTTAACTGTTCTGTGAGCTTGAGAACTTTGGTTTGTACCATCAGCTCAATTGCCCTGGGTTCAGATACCTATTTTATACCCAAGAAGGCCACCAACTCATTTTGTCATGGCATGCTTCCTGACCACATGGCTGCCTCTTCAGACTTGAGATTTATATGCAGTTTACTAAACATGATAATGGTCACTGAACTCTAAGAGCCATAATGTGGGCTGGGATCAGAGTCATTAAGTCATCAAGGACATTGTGGCTCTTATCTTGTACCTAAAGCTTAAGGTGCTGGTAGACGTGGAGACACTGGGGGAAGGTCTTAGTTGGAGGATTAAGTCATCTGGAGCCTGATGTATTGAGACCCTGACCCCTCTCCTCTCTCTTCCTCATTTCCTGCCATCATAAAGTAGACAGTTTTGTTCTAACACATGTTTCCCGCCATGTTTTTCTGCCTTGCCAGAGTCCCAAGGTGATGGTCCAAGCATCCATGATCTGAAACCTCTGAAGCTGTGAGCCAGTTTCTCCTCCTTATAAGCCTATCATCTCTGGTATTTTGCATAGCAGCAGAAAACCCAAGGGGTGGTGATCCTTAACTAAAAAGGCCAGAACATTAGCACCACTCCAGTCCCTCCCAGTAATGAGAAGCATAGACGTCAGGAAGTCTAGGATGCTCTCCAACCCCTTCAGAGAGGAAGCAGTAGCTCAAGGTTTTCACGATAGCCCTTCTGTGCTCATGCTGCACAGCTTATCAAAAATACTTCTAAGTGTCAAAATATTGGCACTTTCAAGTTAAACTCTTCAGTTCTGTTTCCTCCCTGATCAGCTCGTAGTCAGGAGAAAAAGCAGTCAGTCGAGAAAGCAACCTCCAAGCCTTGCTGTCCAAGTGGAAGAGCACATTTCGTGAGCACCGTTTTCCAGGTACTGTGATAGACTTCAGGAAGCCTCATCTCCTAATCCTGGAGCGAGCCCCGTGAGGTGCTGGCTATCTGTTGGCATCCTGTACATGCCTGCGGATGCCGGGCACCGTTTCCAGTACTCAGAGATGTGTTTGAACACACTCACTCATTTTGTCCTTCCTGACTATGACGAGGGTTTCATAATTACAAACCAGCAGGCAGGCACTTCGAATCCTAGCCATCCAGCACAGAGACTGCTCACTTAACCATTCTCTAGTGCAGCTTAGGAGGTGTTGGCACAGCAGACAAAACCCACAGGATAAAGATATGACCCCCCTCCTTTCAGTGGTCGGAAAACCCAGCGTGTTCCAGGTTGGAACCCTCACCCTGAAAGCTGGGACTGAAATCCGTGACACCTAAAATTTCTGTTGCTTTTGACTCTATTCCAAAACACTGAAGATTTTTTTCACTACCCACAAAGTAATGAGACCTCCTGAACTTTCTCCACAACAGGGTTTCAGAAATGGAAGCCGGCTGGGGATCTGAAATCAGGAAACCTGACACTCGGTTGGGTGAGCAGCATGCGGTAGGAATTGGGGCTTTGTGCTTATTCAGAACAGACCACAGAGGCCCGGGGTTGAGAGACAAGATGGCCTTGTGTAGGGTTCCCAGAAACTTCCCTAGTTGTTTACAGATACCCCCACTTGTTTCAAGAGGGTAGAAGGAGGGGGCATCTGATGTCGGAAAGCCTGCTTTGTGTGTGGTCTGGAGTTGAGGGATTTAGCTCTTCCTCAATTGTAAAGATTATATCGCCCTCCAGAGAAGCCTCGGGGAGGCCACAGTGACCGTGCACATAATAAAGTACTCACACTTTAGCCCTGGAGTCAATCATGTCCCTAAGAGTCATTTTAGCTTACAGTGAGGCTCTGTGTTTCATTCAGTAAGATAAGAGCCTTTTCTTTTCTTTCTTTCTTTCTTTCTTTCTTTCTTTCTTTCTTTCTTTCTTTCTTTCTTTCTTCTCTCTCTCTCTCTCTCTCTCTCTCTCTCTCTCTCTCTCTCTCTCTTTCTTTCTTTCTTTCTTTTTCTCCCGAGACAGGGTTTCCCTGTAGTTTTTAGAGCCTGTCCTGGAACCAGCTCTTGTAGACCAGGCTGGGCTAAAACTCACAGAGATCCTCCTGCCTCTGCCTCTGAAGTGCTGGGATTAAAAGCCTGCGCCACCACCCCCCGGCTGATAAGAGCTTTTCTATGTGAACCAAACAGGATACAAGAACAGGAGGTGCTGGAGAGCGCTTTTTAAGAGCCCTTGCTGCTCTTGCAGAGGACTTGGGTTTAGTTCCCAGCACTGGATCCAGTGATTCCCTACTGTCTGTTATAACTGCAGCTCCAGGGGGCCTGACACCCTCTGGCTTCTGGATGCGGTGCACATAAACTCACTCAGGCACATACACATCAATTTTAAAGAAAAAGAGTGAAGAATGGGAAATGCGTGTTTTCACAAATTTGTGCAATCTAAGTGTCCTACCTACAGCTCACATGCCTCATGCAGTCCAATCTAGAAATCAAAAACTTCATTTAAACATGAGATTTAGAATATTTATATAAAACTCGATTGTACAGTTCCTGATCAAGAATGTTACAGATGACAAAATCATGTGGCAGTATGGAAATGTTGGGCACACCGGGAAGCCAAAGCTGCCACACCATTCTAGGTCTCTACAAACCCCAGCATATGTGGGTGGGATTGTCATTAACACCTTTACCCTCTGAATAAACCATTTCCAAGCTATTACATCCTCATAGCTTAGAGCAGCACCATGCTTAGAATCCAGTTCCTGGTTGAATCTGCAGCTTAGCTCTTCTGAGCTCCTCTTTGTTTTCTATTGATTTAAAAAAACAAAAACAAAAGCAAAAACAAACAAGAAATAATTTCAAATTATCTTTAAAACTTTTGAAAAGTGTTTGTCTGCATCAATATATATGCACCATGTGCATTCAAGTGCCCAGAGAGGCCAGAGAGGCCAGAGAGGTTATCCTCTTTCCTGGAACTAGAGTTGTAGACAGTTGTGAGGCACCGCCTGGGTGCTGGGAACCAAATCTGGGTTCTCTGCAGATTTGCCTCTAATGCCAGCTTCGGGGGATCTGACATCCCTGGCCTCCACATATGGTGCACATGAATATACTCAGGTACATACATACAAATAAAACAAATGAGTGGCGAGTGGGAAGTGCATGAGTTACATCCCTGCTGAGCCATCTCCCCAACCCTATCACTATTCTAAGTGGGATATAACAAAAGCAGTTTCTTAAGATTTACTCTTTAATTGACAAAATACATAAACATATGGATTTGTCCTATGCATGCTGTTGTGACATTTTTAAATATCCTGGGATAGCTAAATCAAGTTGACAACATCCATTTCCTCACATAATGTCATATTTATCTTCATTTATAGTGAGGAAAATTAAAATCTACTCTTGTCACTATTTCCAGTCCTGTGCTATTTTTTTTAATTGTGCTCATTATTATGTATACATTTGTATGATATTGTGGAGGGGTGCAGACACACTTGGGTCTGTATGGTGCACGTTAGAGGACAACTTTCAGAAGTCGGTTCTCACCTTCTCCAGTGGGTGACTGAACTCAAGCCACGAGGGTTGCATGGTAAACACTTCTACTCGGGGGCCATCTTGTCAGGCAGACCCAGTAGTTAGTCATCATGTTTTATAATAATACGAATTTATTCCTTTAGTCTAACTGCAGCTTTATATCTTTTGACCAACAACATCCTTCTAATCCCTTCCTATTATGCCCATTCCCTGGTAGCATCATTCCTTTCTCTTTCTGCAAATTCCACTTTATTATTCTTGTATATAATTGATATCTTGTGGTAGTTGTTTGCAATTCCCAAAATCTTTCATATAAAATTGTTAGGGTTTTTTTTAATAGTTAAATAATACTCTATTGTGTATACATACCATACTTTCTTAGCTGTTTGCCCACTGATGGGTACTTTGCTCAATTTCACATCCCAGCTCTTGTGAATAAGATATCAGTGAGCACAGGGACCCACATGCGCCTTTGATGTGTTGATTTTATGTCCTTTCAATGTACACTCAGCAGTTACATCTGGTAGATGCTTGGTCCTGTGGCAGTTCTAGTTTGATTTCTTTTGAGGAATTTTCTATTGGTTTCCATAGCAACCCTACCACCTTACATTCCCAGCAGCAATGGACAAGGGTTCCCTTTAGTGTACATACTCACCAATCCTTGTCATTTTTCCAGTATGGATAGTAGCTGGCCTAACAGGTGTGAGGTGACAGTTCCTTGTGATGTTGATTTCATTTAGATTTTAATTAGCAAGGTTGAGCTGTCTTTCATATAGCTGTTGGTCATTTGCTCATCATCCTCTTTTGAGAAACAGATCTTCGTGTCCGTTACCCATTTGTAGTTATGCTGAGTCAAGTTCTTTATATAGTGTGCCTATATAGCGAGAGATATGGATGTATAACATGGCATATTTAGAGTGATGATTGTTTCTTCGATGATTTAGTCATTTAGTTTGCTGAAATTCCCCCGAGGTTGTCTTGGAAACTGTGAACTGTCCCAGGTACATGACAGACAGGAACCAACAAGAGAAGTACAGGAGGGGGAATTCAGCTGTCTTTAAAACTGATACCATTTGCAGAGTTCAGTGCAGAAAATGTTGGTTTGAGGGGCCAAGCTACGGGCCATCGATAGGTCTTTTAACTTTCACACACTTCTCTAAGACACAAAGCTAATGTTTTGAAGACTCTGAGCTATTGATATTTCCTTCAGAGTTAACAAAAAGCTGGTATCACCCTCCACTCTTGCATAGCCTTCTTGGTCTAGTTTGTATGCTTGCAAACTATAGAGTTGTCCTACAGAGGTCAAGCTGGAAGAGGAGCCGTGGAGGAACTGGAATCTCCCCGACAAGCTATCAGATGCCACTGTGCGATGCGACTGACCCTCACAAGATACTCTATGACTAATACAATATATTTTAAATCCTAATCTAGTCCAGCTTTGTACCATCATTCTAATATAGATCTACGCCAGCTATTTCCACATCTCTCTAATCACGGTTCTTGGGGCTTTTTCTGTTCTCATTATCTCCCCTCCTTTCCCATTCCCCTCCCCCCTTACACACATCCAGACAAGCCCGTCATGCTCGCCTCCATTAAATCCCAACCTTCCCAGCTCCACCACTTTCTTTGTTCTAGTGTCTGAGGATTGCTTCTGTAGCCTTTCCTTTGCCTGGGTACAGTCCGTAGGAGCCTGATGATTTGGCGCCCTCCAGGGGCACATCTGTCAGCCCCGTCCTACTCAGTGGTGAAGGGGAAGTGAATACCGGGCCTAGAAGGACCGACAGGCTTCCTAGTGTGACCCGGGATTTTATTTATTTATTTATTCTTAATTTACTTTCCCCCTCCCTTTTTTCCCTCCAAATCTCCTGTACTACCCCTCCCCCACTCTCAAGTTGTTAACCTCTTCTCCTGTGGTGATTACTAGTGTGTGTGTGAATATATTTAAAAACAACCCACTGAGTCTATTTTTGTTATCTGTGTCTATATGATTTCAGGGCTGACCAGTCTTCATTGGACAATAAATAATGGCGCTCATCACTGTGCTAGACTAATTCTCCTTTGCCCAGTAGTCTTTAGTTGACTGGAGTTCTTGGTCTAGGCATGGACCCCATGACATTTCCCCTTCCCATGTTAATACAGTCATTGATATTGTCATCGTTCCAATCTTGTCCACGAGCCGTTTCTAGGAGAGACTGCTTCACAGCAGACTTCTTGGTACTCTGGCTCTTACAGACTTTCTGCCCCCTCCTCTGCAATGTTCGCTGAGCCATAGATGCGGGAGCTGTGATGTAGATTTATCCACCGGGGCTAAGTCCCCCACGATCTGTTTATCTTCTGCATTGTGTCTAGTTGTGGTTTCTGGGATGGTCTCCATTTGTTGTATCAAGAGGCTTCTTTGATGAGGGGTGGTAGCTACGCTTATTTGCGCTGCTTTCTTATCCGAGAGGGTCATGGGGGGCGGGGGAGGTGAAGCCCCTGGTAGTTCTTGGTGTAACTGGCAATATAAGACTTGAAATGCTGAGAAATGACTAAAACCTAATTCTGTTCTCCCGTAACCCTTTGACATCAGAGAAGCACCTTAGGGTATTTTTTTTTCACCTGTAAAATGGGGTTGATGATATATAATGTGAACACTTGGTATAGAATGAAATTGGATAACGATTTAGAGATTAGTGTGAAATCGTCCAGAGGTGCTCATATTCTTAGACCTCAAATCTTAGGGTGTAAGTCCTCGGTATTTCTGGAGGTGAGGAGAGTGAAGACCGAGCAGGTGCCACTCCTAGGGAGTCATTCCCTATCTTGAAGATTGGAGCAGATCCAGAAATATTGATCTGTCTCAGAATAGGGAGGTGGATGCCTAGGTCTGCTGGCCTGTGTGTGAACCTGAGGACCTCCATGGTGTCCTGGTCCCCAATTCATGATGCTGAATGCCCAGCTTTTCCATGGGCCTTAGGCCTGTGTGGTCCAATCAGATAAAGACAGAGGCTCTTGTTTGAGTTTTCCCTGTGGCTTTAGGCATCACAGTCATTGCTTTGACAAAAAAGAAAAACAAAACAAAACAAAAAACCCCTTGGACTTTATCTGTTCCTTCCCTGAAAATCAGGTCGTGTTGTTTCCAAAGACAGTTTTCTAAAGGAAGATGTTTGTAAAGGAAAAATCCCCAGACTTGCCAGCATTCTCATAGCGATGTTATCAGCCGTCCGTGTCAGCACTCCTAGAGAACGGTTTGTTCTCCTCCCACTCTCGCTATCCGCGGTGTGTCTCGAGGATGGGAGGGCTCAGCTAGAACTGACCTGTGTAATGAAGAGCCCAAACAGAACTTCAGAGTTGTTAAGCCTCCCTCAGCGGAGTTAAATCACCGCTAGGACTTGGGCCATCTGTGGAAAGATGAGCCGAGCTGTCTGCTCTTAGGCGTTGTTGCCTTCCGTCATTAAAATTGCAGACTATCAGAGCTAAAAAAGAAACTTGAAGCTTTTGTCACTTCAGCTCCTTCCCACGACACACGTAAAAACTCAGTGCCAGACAGGCGGTGAGTTTTCCATGGTCACTAGAAAGGGAAAGCACCAGAGTTTGAACCTGTAATTTTTGACTCCCCTGCACAAAACAGTCGTTTCATTCACTGAAGGTGCTGAACCTTGAGGGATGAAGACAGAAGGATGTTCTCACCCATATTTACAAGCCCACAGAGGGGTGAGCTAGGGAAGGTGGGGAGGAAGTGGGGCAGGGCAGATGTTTAGGTCAGCCAGGAAACCTCTCTGAAGTTGGTGTCCGGGAGGAAGAAAAAGGCTTTGGGCTCTGGAACATCTCTTTAAGGTGCTTTACAGACCATTAAATCATGTGTATGTGTGGGCAGGTGAGCATGGACCATGAAAGAGTGTGTGTGTGTGTGTGTGTGTGTGTGTGTGTGTGCCCACATGTGCGTGTTTTAGGGGTGAGCATATGTCTCCCTTGGCCTCGGTGCCAACCACACTTTCTCAGTTCCACATTAATATTTAATACAGTGTTAGAAGGGTACGTGCTGGGTTCTGGGAAGAAATCTCCTGTTTCTTGTGTATAGGTGAGATGTGATCTGTCTGCTTCCTGACTGCCAGGCTGGCCCCTCCCCTCTGCTCCCATGCCTTCCTGACACAATAGTCTGTCTCCTCTGGGACTGTAAGCTAAGATAGATGCCTTCTCCTCTCCGTTGCTTATGGGCCTGGAATTTTGTCATGGTGTCAGAAGACTAACTACTACGGGCAAGTGTGTGCTGGCATCTCAAGGAGGAAGGAGGTTCTGTGTGCAGAGGGACCATGGAGAGTATCATGTGGCAGGAGGGGACGTGGCACAAGTGTGGATCCACAGGACCTTAGCGACTAAGAGACACGGTAGATGAGAAAAGACAGCAGAAGTGGGCAGGACATAAACCACACACATGTTCACTTTAAGAGTTTGAAGTTGGCCCTGGGAATCATGGTTGGCCACTACAATGATTTGAGCAGGATGTGCAATGACAACCTTGCTTTCAAAATGATGTTTCTCACTTCTGTCTGGGAGAAGAATTGGGCTGAGGGTGTAAGGTGTAAGCAGGAATGGGGAGAGCTAGTAGGAGGCTAATAGAATATAGATTAGGGTATTGGTCACTGAGAAGGTAGGGTGATCTTAAGGGAAGACACTCAAGAAGTAAATGGTGATATTGTTAGGAGCTATTGCAGGAGCACAATGGAGAGAAATGACAGCTACCAAGAAAGAGTCCCAGTGACCCCTGGCAAGAATGACCTGGAGGTGGCATGCGACAACTGTGTACACGTGGTTGTTGTCATTGGTGAGTATCCTTGGCCCGGGCTGCTGTACTTCCCTTGTGTATCAACGCCTTCCCTTGTTGTAGAGAAACAGCACGGGAGGAGGGATTACTAATGTTGGCTCCTGGTTTCAGAGGTGTCAGCCCATCTTCGAGTGGAGAGAGTGGCAGAGAAGAGCAGTCTTTTGGTGGCTAGAAAGCAGAGAAAGAGAATACCAGGAGAAACCAGGGCAAGATGTCACTTTCAAGGACAAAGCCCAGTGATCTGCTTCTACTGCAGCCCCCACCACCAGTAATGCCAGTATACTGTGAATCCATCAAGAGATTAAACATTTAACTAGACAGAGCTCTCATGATCTTATCTCTGGAGCCATCATCATAGACATACATACTCAGAAATACGTGTGTTATTATTCTAGGCATTTAGTCCTCCAACCAGGTTGTCAATCAAGACGAACTCGCATCCCACATGAGGTTTAGGATCTGGGAACTGATTTACCGATGCATCCCAAGTCCTTCAGGGAATTGTTTCATTCTGGATAATTCTATCAGACAGATCAATAGGTAGAGTTTTTAGTCAGAGACAAAGCTCAAATTAGAATACAAGGTTTCCAAGTGGACTATGTTTTATTTCTTTTCTGACGGATGTCCTTAGCTCCCACATTTATATCATAAGCAAAACACTGTCGCTAATGGGATTCTTGGAAAGAGAAGGGTATGTAAAGTAAATTTTTTCTGAGCTTTCACAGCAGAAGTAATATCCTAGAAAGGTAAAAGGGGAAAGAATAGGGTGGGACCAGCTTGCAGGGCTCGGAGAAAGAACTGTGATGAGGGAAACAGCCCAGTGGAGTAGTTGAAGGGTATAGCAGGTGACCTAGATGTCCCCAACTCCTCCAGCACTTGGAGATACTTCTCCCCCTTTCATGGCCATTGCCATGAATCTGGAACCTCATCTCACCCTTAATTTCCTACCCAAAGTATTTCTGGAACTTTCCTATAATCCATTCCACTTGTATGATCTATCCTGGTCACCTGTCATCTCCAAGCCTGGGCTCCCTTTCAGGGTAGATGCTACAAGTTCATAACGGCGAGCTTAATGGCTGCTGTCCCTGTTCTGGTATGTGGGGACAGTGACCACTGCCAGAGTGAGAGTAGTCCACAGTTATGTAGCCGTACATATAGCCTCCCTTTCCCAGGCCTGGGTAATGGCTCATTCTGAGAATAGTAAATTACAGTATTTTAAAAAAAATTAGTGGAGGCTTAGAAATGACAAGTATAAAGAAAAACTTGAAATTAGATACAGGGTGTGCTGTGTCCCAGACCTCATCACAGGAATGTCTATTAAGCATCTCTCTGACTAGAGCTTGGTAAAGTACCAAGCACAAAAGCCATCCCACCCATCCCATCTCCTTTCAACAGTGGATCCACCCTTGTACCTCTTCCAATCAGGGTCCAAACCTCTGAGCTCTGTAGAGAGGAATATTAACAAGGAAAGGGATGTCTAGTTTCTCATCTGGCAAGTCAGGAAATTGTATGGAATCACTCTGTCCTACCCACAAATATAAAGTTGAATAGACAAATAATTAACAGCCCTTCTTATATCTGTTGTAGATATGAGGCCATGAAGAGAACAGCTACTTTTAGAATGGAAAAGAAAAGCCAAAACGTGGGGGTGGAGGGTACCAGAGAATCATAGAACCAATGACCGGAAAGCAGTGCTGAGACAGGAAACCCTAAATGAGAACTCACAAGCATCAGTGGCTTAGCGAAGACAAACCAAGTTTTCAAAATCCCAGGGGTACCCAATTGTAGGAAGAGCCTCACCAGTTTTGTGAGTTTGACCCCTAGATGTTCGTTTACATAATCAGAAGAATCCTCCTGATGCCGGAGAAAACCATTTTGAAATATCATATAGCAACTGATGGTTCTTAGACCAGGATCAAAATACAAAGGGGGTTTCTAGGGTGTAAGCTAATAAGGATATGTTAAAACTTATCAACCCGGAGAAAGGAAAGAAACACCCAATTCCCATCAATAATAGCCACCCTGTCTCCTCTCCAAAGAGAAATGAAGCTGGACCACACGGCCACAGTTCACAGGAAGTGCAAGTTCAATGAAAGAACTGGGCCTGCCCATAGGACCAGCAATGCTACAAGATGGTTTCCCCCCCACACCTTGCCAACACACCACTAATGGCCTGTTGGCCATGGTCCAGCTTGTTTAGTACATCACATCTGTCAGACAGAAAACATTACAAAGCATATTAATAAGCAAAAGAAGAAGTAGGGAGTTCTAGGAGAGAAAGCATCAGCATTAGGAATGTGGGGATGGATGTTGGGACTGTCAGCCTGGGAGTGAAAACAACAGCGGTTAGTGAGGAAGGATTCTAATGGGGAAAGAAAACGGTGGGTGGGACAGATGGAAACTGCCAACCAAGAGGAAAAGCTAGAGATAAAAAGTACTAGCAGAGGAAGGATGCCTTTGATGGGCAGGGCAGGGCTGAAGGTTCGAGCTTAAGCTCAGTGGACACTCGCAGAGCTGATGATAAAAGGGAAAATGACGGTGAGAAAACCTAGAATGTCTGACAACTGTGAAACACTTTCAGGCTTGGGAATACCAGGGGGAAAAAGAGGAAAAGAACAGAAGCAGTAGGCAAAGCCACCGTGACAGAGAATTCCTGCAAATCAACGCTGGATGCCAGAACCTTCCCCACAGGCATATTAGCTTCAAAAGGTACACATTAAAATTTTAAAACCTTGAAAGAAACCCAAAGACAAAGAGGTCCTGTCAAGGAACAAAGACAAAAGCTATACCCAGCTTCTCGTCAGAAGCCATGTAAGCAAAGAGGGGGAGGGTACCAATTTAAAAATCTGAACAGGTTGCTATGGCTTACACAGTTTGCTATGAGATTCCGTGGGCTCCTGTGCTGAGATGTGGTCCTCTGAGTGGGAGCCTAGGCAGTTTGGATGCTCACCTTACTAGACCTGGATGGAGGTGGGTGGTCCTTGGACTTTCCACAGGGCAGGGAACCCTGATTGCTCTTCGAGCTGATGAGGGAGGGGCACTTGATCGGGGGAGGTGGAAGGAAATGGGAGGCGGTGGCAGGGAGGAGGCAGAAATCTTTAATAAATAAGTAAATTAAATAAAAAAAAGAGAGAGATAGTGGGGTGAAGTGGCAGGTCCATAGGTCACGGGAGACACTACCTTGTGGTGATTTAAACTGTTCTCAAGAAGTGCTTGAGTTTCACCCATGTGAAAGGATTGGGAAGAGTTAGGCCTGGCTGCCCCTCAACCCCACCCCCATCCCTGACCCTGCCTCTCTGGCTTCCCTGGTCATTCCCTCTCATGCACACTCTTGGTGGTGTAGCCATAGGCCCTGAGATCCTTACCGGAGCTAAGACGCTGTTACACCCAGACCCTTCAAAGCTCAAGAACTGTGAGCTAATGAGTCTCTTTCATTTGTAAAGTAGTGGGGCTTAGGGACCTCATTATAAAACAAGCAAACAAACAAATCAAACAGGCCCATAGACCTGTTAAATTAACCTGCAAAAAAACGACTTTCTCAAATGAACAGAAATCAAGAGTTTGTTGCTGATAGGGCTGTCTCACAAGATATAGTGGATTTTTTTTTTTTTTAGTTCTTTGAGAGAAGAAAAATTAAATAGGCCAGACACACAGGTCTACAATAGCAGAGGAAGATGCTGGGATAATAGGCATGCACCTCTGTGGCTCTTTTTCTTGGTGCTGGGGATTGAACCTGAGACTTTACACATGTAGACAGGTATTCTACCACAGGTATGCCTATGTGAGGGTACCTGATCGCTGGAACGGGAGTTACAGACAGGTGTAAGCTGCCATGTGAACTGCCATGTGGGTGCTGGGAATTGAACCTGGATCCTCAGGAAGAGCAGTCAGTGTTCTTAACCACTGAGCACTCTCCCTGGCCCTGAGTATTTGATTCACATAAGAGACACTACTAATGAAATTGTAAAGTGTTATCTAAATGTGTACTGAATTTATTAATGTGTATTGCAGCCTCTAGGACAACAATTATATATAATTATTATGTATATTAAAATTAAAAATATATTATAATTATAATATATATTAAAAAGAAAAAGAAATAATACAGTAAGGCAGAGGGAAGCAATTGTTTAAAATGCTCAGTTACAACTACCAAAAATCAGAAGAGTGGAAGATAGGAATCATGAGAAAGGCAGTTGATAGAAAACATTAACAAATATATAGATAGCTATCCAACTATACCAGTAAAAATCTTCAGTGGCAGTGGTCTAGTTAGGATAATTTAAAGAAATTCTTGCATCGGATCAAAAATTAAGACCCAGTTATATGTTGTCTAAAAGAAGTTCACTTAAAGATGAAGCCGCATATAGATCTGAAGCAAATAGGCGGAGATCAATTTGTCACGCTACCTCTAATTTAAAAAGTAAAGCAGACATCAGGGCAGGAAGCTTTATCAGAGACAAAATGGACACAACATGTCATGACCATAAAGTTCATTTTTCAAGAAAAGATAACCCATAGTGTATTCGCAGTCTACAAGAGAGTCGAGTTATGTGAAGCAAGAGCTGATTGGACAGGTGCATCCACCTGTGCTGTTGGAAACTTCAACACCCCACATCAGTAAAGGACGCACCCCAATGGCAGAAAATCAGTAAGGCCAGAGTTGAGTTCAACAGTACCATCCATCACCTACCGAACACTTCATCTAACACAACACTGAACACATTCTCTTCAACCTAGTAAGGAGCAGTCATCCAGATGGACCATAATCTGGGCCATCAAACACATTTTTTAAGAAACTTGAAAGAATGCTAACCATACAGTTTCCTCTCAGACCTCAATGCAATTAAACTGATATCAATTAACAAAAAGAAAGGAAGAAAATATCATAATATTTGGATACTAAACATACTTCCAAATGACCTATAAATAAATGAAAGACTTCATTGCAAGACAAATTTTAAGATTTGAAATTAAAGGGAAATAAAAACACAATTTACTTAAAATAGGCCCAATGCACTGAAAACAGTGTATCATTTTAAACGTGTTTATTAGAAAAGCAAAGAAAGAGGATTAGTAGTCAACTTCTGCTGTGGGCAACTAGAAAAGATGAGCAAATTACATCCAAAATAAGTGTGAGGAAATAAATCAAGCTGGAAACAAGAATAAAAAATAGAAAATAGGAAGCCAATACAGAACAACAGCAAAATTTGGTTATTTGAAAAGATCAATGAAATCAGATTATATGTGGTGATTGCTCTTGACTATCAAATTGATTGGATTGAGAGATACTCTGTGGGGGGAATAAGAAAACTTACTTCTGGTTATATCTAAAAGAAAAAAAGTATCTAGAAATCATTAACTAAGGGGAAAGAATGTTCCTGGAAATGATTAATAGAGGAAAAAAGAAGAGACCTGTAAGAATAGATAACCCCCCACCCCCTGCTTTCTGGCTACCATGATGTGAACTGCTTGACTCAGACACATCCTCTTTACTGTGATGCTCCAAACCGTCTGAATCCATGAACAGAACTAGGTATTTATTACAGCAATTAAAAAATAGACAAAACACCACCTAAGCTATATGGAGTGGGTGGAGGTGATAAGACTGTTATTGCCAGATGTATAACAACATGGCTATAAATGTCACCTCCGGGACCCATTAGGTGGACGGAGGGACTGATGCCCAAAGGTTGTCTACACACACACACACACACACTAAATTAATTAAACGTAATTTAAAAATAAATTCTCATAAAAAGCTTGAGGAATAAAAAAAAGAAAGAATCATTAAGTGATAAACTAAAAGAAATGAATTGATTCCATAAAAGATGCAACCAGTTAGCCCCCCCACACACAGGAAGTTATAAATAACTTGAAAAGTTTTACTCTACTTGAGAAATTTAACAACAACAACAAAAAAGAACTTTCTAAACCAGAAAGAATTATGCCCATAATGGTTCACTGGTAAACTCTCCCATAGACTGAAGGAAAATTATCAATTATATACTGATGTGGGATTCCCCTTTTATTACCATTGGTTAATAAAGAAGCTGCTTTGGCTTATGGCAAGGTAGAGGTAGGTGGGAAAACTAAAGTGAATGCAGGGAGAAAGAAGGCAGAGTCAGGCAGAAGCCATGTAGCTGCGGAAGGAGAAAGATGCCAGAACATTACCTGTAAGTTACAACCACATGACAATACACAGATGAATAGAAATGGGTTAATTTAAGATGTAAGAGCTAGCTAGGAATATGCCTAAGCCATTGGCCAAACAGTGTTGTAATTATTATAGTTTCCGTGTGATTATTCAGGTTTGAGTGGCCAGAAAATGAAAGAACAGTCTCTGCTTACAGTATACCATTTTTAAAAATTCATTTATTATTTATAAAGTTTTCGATCTACATGCCAGAAGAGAGAACCAGATCAAATTACAGATGGTTGTGAGCCACCATATGCTTGCTGGGAATTGAACTCAGGACCTCTGGAAGAGCAGCCAGTGCTCTTAACCTCTGAGCCATCTCTTCAGCCCAGTATACAATTTCTTTCAAAAGAGAGCAAAGGCATGCTTCCTAACTCATTCTATGAGACTCGCATATCCTGAATCCCTAAACTAGGGAGAAATACAGGTTGAACATCCCCAATTCAAAAATCTCAAAATTTCTGAAATCAGAAACATATTGAACACTGACATGCCCCTCAGAAAGTGTGAGATTGTGGAACAGTCTGGATTTGGGGGTTCTGGTTTAAATTCATGCAAATATTCTACAATCTGATACACTCTGAAATATAAAAAACTAGTTGTTCAAAGTATTTCTGATAAAGAATATTCAGTCTATATTGCAACAGAAAACGACATCAGAGATCTCTTTCCTAGAAACAGATGCAGGTGGATCTCCAAGAGCATCCCCCTGACTGACAGGATGCGCAAGAGCTCCACATTTAGACCCCAGAGTAAAAGGCCACTACATCATAGGCTCAGTCATAAAGTCATACAAGTGGATCCAACACCTATTCATGATGTTTTAAAACTCGGTGTATTAGGAATAGAAGGGGAACACCCTCAGTTTACAAAAGGAAATCTGCAAAAAAAAAAAAAAACCAAACAAACCCATAGCAAACATCACATTAATGATTCAGACCCTCAAAGCTTCCTCATCAAGGCCAAGAACAAAGCAAGGCTGTCTCCTTCTGCACTGGTCACCCAGTTGTCAGGAAGTCCTAAACAACACAGTAAAAGAATTAGAAGAATCCAGACCAGAAAGAAAGAAAGGAAACTGTGTTCATAGGTGATGTGATTGTCTTTATAGGAAACCTGAAATGACAGAAATATACTGGCAGGTGATGGCTCCACATGAGCAGAATATAATATTAACAGCAAAAGCTCCACTCTCAGACACAGTAAAAAATAAACAAGTGGAATTTGAGGGTAAGAGAAAATACTATTTGAACTGACATTTATAAAAAGTGCAATATCTAGGAATAAATCTAGCAAAATGTGTACATAATCTACATGCAGAAAATTTGTAACTCGAAATATTAAAGGGCAAAAAAATATGGAGAGAAAAGAACCCCATGTTCATGGATAAGATCTGACATTAATTAAGGGTCAGTTCTCCTCTTCTATTCCAAGTAAAGAGCAAGCAAATTCTTCTGTGGAAATAAACAATGAATTCTACAATTTTTATACACAGAGGAAAAAAAAAACCTCAGGAGAGCCAAGACAGGAGAACAAAGTTAGGAAACAGATGCTATCTAATGTCAAGACAGTGCGTAGCTGAAGTAATGAAGGTGGTGGGGTACCAGGGAAAAAAAGATAAATCGATTGATGGAGCAGAGCAGAAAGGTCAGAAATGCATCATGTCGATACGATCTGCTGAAAGGGAGCAAAAGCAGTGCAATGCAGAACCATCCCGCAAAGGCCCCGGGACAACTAGGCAGCTGCACCCACAATACCACACACTATTCACTTAGGCAAAAAACACAAGCACACACAAGACACAATGCACAGACACATCACACACAAATATACTACATGTACTCTAACCACTTATCATACACACACACATACACAGAGAGAGAAACACCACATACAAGTTCATAAGAACATACCACACATGTGCAACCAAACAAATACACATCACATACATAGGCATAATACACAAATACACACAACAAGCAATATACAAACATGCTGACAATACACACACCCACCATATACCACATATTGCACATAAACACACACATCACACACATAAATACGATGTATAGAAACATAGCAAAGAGTACACAGACATACCACACATAAAACATACTCATATACATGCAACCATGCACACGCATCACATATAAACGTAACACATACAACATACCTAACTACACAAGCACAGAAGGAACAATACATAGACATACAGCACACACAAATATACCACACACATACAAACACATACAACCACACAGGCAAAGCAATTACACTACACACAAACGCACGAAGACACACAAATACATACATCACACAAACACACACACCACATATTGCGCACATACACACTAAATACACACACACAAAATGGAAGATCCTAGAAAAAAAGATCCCAAGCCCTTCACAAAATGTAGGTGAAGTAGTTTATAGACTGGAATGTAAAATATAAACCTGTCTCCAAAGATAATATCTGCACGAACCTAGGTCACTTTGGGTCTAGTAGTGATTTTGTAGACATAACAAAGGCACAATTCCCGAAAGAAATAACAACAAAATAGTTTTGGCTAAAAGAAAAATATCTGCCCTGTAAAAGATATTCTCACTGTCAAATGCGTGAGAAGATGTCCCTGAGAGAGACAATATTTGCAAAGGCATGTCTAACAGGGGGCTGCTGCCTACAATACACAGAACACTCTTAAGTCACAATAGTAAGAAAGCAACCTAGTTTAAAAATGGATCAAAGGCTCGACAGAGATTAATCAAAGTCCGCACACAAAAGGCACTCTCTACCTGCTAAAACCAGAGACGTGTAAATTGGAACAGAGCTGCCGCCGCCATTGGCCTAGTCCGGAGCACTGCCACCAACAGCTGGGGAGGTCACGAAGCAGCAGGAAGCCTCCTCTTTTGCTGGGGGAAATGTGAAATAGTGTTACTGCCTTGAGAGACAGTGTGCACACAAACACCATACAGTCCAGCAAGGGTACTGCTGGCTACTTACCAGAGAAGCTGTGACATGTAAGCCAGGCATGGTGACGCTTAGAACATCTGAGTTTGCTTTCTATTCTGTAATAAAAACGCTGATGGAAAACAACTTTGGGAGCAAAGTTTGATTTGGCTTACATTCTAATGTCATATTCCATCACTGAGGGAAGGCAGGGCTGGAACCTAGAGGCAGGAACTGAAGCCGAGACCATGGAGGAACGCTGCTTATTGGCTTGTTCTTCATGACTTGCTCAGCTGCCTTTGTTATGTGATCTCAGACCAGCTACCCAGCAGGATGGCACTGCCACCACACAACAAGATGGGCCCCTTCACATCAACCAGGAAAATGCCCCCATAGTCTTGCCTACAGGCCAATCTGATGGAGGTATATTCTCAAACAAGGTTACTCTTCCCAGAAGACTAGTTTGTGTCAAACTGTCAAAATAATATTAATAATAATAATAACTAGCACATTAAGTTTGAGCCAGCTTTGACTATAAGAAAGAAAGGAAAAAGGAAGGGAGGGAGGGAAGAAGGAATAAAAGAAGGAAGGAAGGAAAGAAGGAAGGAAGGAAGGAAGGAAGGAAGGAAGGAAGGAAGGAAGGAAGGAAGGAAAAAAGGAAAGAAGGAAGGAAGGAAAAAAGGAAGGAAGGAAGGAAGGAAGGAAGGAAAAAAGGAAGAAAGGACATACAAAAACCTGCATGTGCTTATTTACAGCAACTTCATTTATAACTTCCAAAACTTTGAAGGAGCCAACCAAGATGTCCTTTTGTAGGTAAAGAGAAAAACTGTGGTACAGACAATGGAACGTTATTCATTGACAAAAAGGAACAACTGAGCCATGGGCAGACATGAAGGAAATCGAATGTATGTTACTGAGGAAAAGAAGCTAGTCTGAAAAGGCTATAGTCTGTCAATCTCTGAACATTGAGGGAAGATGTAAGTGAGGCAGGACTAGAAAGTCAATAGTGGAGCACGTTCAGGGCAGCAAAGTTATTCTGGACTTTCCTGTATTGGGGAATGCAGGTCATTGTACATTGATTAGAACCATAAGCTGTACGATCCCCAGAATAAGCCTGAATGCAAACTGTGGGTTTGGGGTAATAATGAAATGGAACGTAGGCTAAATAATTTGGACCAGATGTACCCTTTGGGGAGATGTTGACAAGGGGAGGCAATTCATTCAGGTGTGGAGGCAGCAGACATGCCAGCGTCTCTGAGCTTTCCTTTCAATTTAGCAGCGAGCCTAAAATTGCTCCAAAAATTTCCCATTTTTTTAATACGGCCATGGAAAGCATGTTTTAGAGTCGCAGCTCTGCCCACAGACAGGATTTTCTTTTGTGAAGCCAGAGAACAGTTATTCTTGCCAGGCTCATACTGTGCCTTGCAAGTTCTTGCCTTGTAAGACTGAAAAGCCCCAAACAATGTTCCCAGCTCCTTCCATCCTCCCTCCAAAGTCACCATAGGCCCCCAGAGGTGAACCTCCAAACAGCTTCCAGGAAGAAAATAGCATGCCTCAAGTTTGAAAGGATCATTTCTCTCCCACATCTACCTAAGGGCAGTTAGAAAACCACCAGATTACCAACTCAGTTAGGACACCTTCTTCCCCTGCATGTAACCAAAGAGAACAGGGTTTGCAATTGAACAGTACAAAGGGGCACTAAGCCCCTGCCTCCAGGATCCTCATGGGCTCCTCCGTTCTTAGTTGTCAGGGATGCTCCTGCAGATGGTGGTTTAACAGAATGGCAGCCTGAGCCTGGGGAACGTCGGCTCCGTAGCCCCGTGCTCAGCTAGGCTTTTAGGCACTAGGGTTTCCCATCTTGAGCGTTGCTTTAATTCATGCCCGACTTTTCTAGAAGACTGAGGGGGTGTGGGTTCAGTGACCTATATACTCTTGGCATAATGAAACTGGCAGAATCTGAAGAGCTCACTGAGCACATGGAAGAAATGAGACACTCCAAAACTACCCAGGTAATCAGAGGCAAAGTTAATTCATGAACTACCCACCTAGGAACCTCACACCGTCACCCAGCCCAGCCTACTGCATGCCACAGCGCATCTTGAGTTCTCAGATGCCTGGGAATTCCACTTGAGCAAATGGAAGGGCTAATAGAAATGCTACCAAAGATTCCGACTTTAGAATTATTTTCCGTCCTCCCCCAAATTAGAAGGCCTGCATTTGTCGGCACTCATGCAGTCAACACATGCATCACTTTGTTCTCAGTTGCAAAGTCTAGGCCAGTTCCTAGGACAGAGTGACCAGCAGCATAAACGAGGGTCAGCAAGCTGAGAGCCTGGAGAATGTGGCCCTGAACAGTCCCATTTCGAAAAGAGACTATGTCTTTGTGAAGAATCTCTTGACCAAGGGAAGGCAGAGCGGGAGTGTGTTTCTTCCGGGTCAATACATGGTAGAGCATCTCGGATCCTGTTGCTATCTACAACAGAAAGAATCCCCCAAGACTGCTGGAGATGGAATCTTTCTACTGGGACTGGAAATTGTGTCACCATTTTTGAATTGTGTCGTTATTCTACAACTTGTAAGATCTGCCTCGTGGTTTAAGTTTTGAGTTCAGATGCTTCAAACAGCAGTGCTGGCTGTAGCGTATAAAACTATCCGTTCTCTGGCTCTTTTAGTGGGTTCCAATCTTCAGTACAGGAAGACAAACTTTTTCCTCATTGACTTCAGTCTCCGGGCTATTTTTTTTTAAATTATAAACACAAAGAGACTTTGTTTGTTGAATATCTAGGCATTTCTACCCAGGGTTGCCTTGTCACTAATTGTATGCTCAGGAGATGGATGGCCCATGTCGCTCTCCTAATTCATGATACACTGTCACTAGCCCATAAATAATTAACAAAAGGGGACTTTTCCAGAGAAGGAAACTGTCATGTCCATTAGATTTAAGTCCTCTTTTAGATCCCTTCCTATAACTTTTTATTGATATTTTAATATGTAGAATCAACTTTTGGTAAGGCAATAAAATGATACTAATTCAAATAGTAGGCACGTGGGAGTGAGGAGGCCAGTTAGAATAAATGAAAAATAATGATTATGGGAGGGAGAGTTATCCTTGCAAAGAATTAACATAAATCTTACACTCCTGCTAAAATCATTTCCAGTGAAGTTCGCTTGGCTACCAAGAGGGACTCAGTCCAGCCTAAGATGAGGGACATCGGTGGGTACATCAGAGGCTCCTGGTGGACTGTCTGGGACACTTCAGCATTTACTGATATGTGTGTCCTGGGCGCTTCACAACAGAGGCCCACCAGGGTGCCAACTCTGTCCTACGACGTCTACATTGGACAGATACAGAGAAAGCTAACAGCGCTTGCATAGGAGCCCCTCTGGCAATGGAAGATAGGAATTGATTCATAACCAGCCTGATGGGACAACTCTGGTCACTTCCTCTATCATCTCTCCAGGTTCCCAGTGAGATGATTTTCCAGTGGCCAGCAGCCAGAACATCCCACATCACACTGGTTTTCTTTCCTTCCTCAGTTTGATGTCTAATGATTCTTGGGACCATCTTCTGAGTCCGACAGAACTGAAATAATCATCTCTAGAAAAACCCACTGAGACTATATAGAAAGTAATGGGGGACTCCAAGGGCTGACCTTCCTGAGCATATAAGTAAAACAAAGCGGAGTGGAAGGTTCTTGAACACGAGAGGTTTCGTGGCCTCAAATGTGCAAAGCTCAGGGCGCTGAGATTCCAGGCAAATCAACAGCCACTAAAGCCATCCTAAGCCTGTGGCATCTGGGTCGTCTGTCTTGTGAACTTGGAGAATGAATTTTATAGACAATGGAAGGGTGAGTTTAGAAAGGGGGTTATTATAGGAATGTGGGTGGGAGCTCAAGGGAAAAAAAGATAGAGCTCCTACATGACAGAATGGGGTCCCCAGAAATGGCTCAGCACCGAGCTGCTGGATCTAAGGCCTTTGTTAGGACTTGAAGTAGAAACTGGGGTGAGACATGAGGGCCTCGGCTAGTAATTCTTGTCAGCCCACATGCAACATGTCCACGTGCCTCTCAGTTTGGGTCATGTGACCACATACAGCCTCTAGGAAGCAGGGCTCATTTAAGATGTGTAAAAGAGGAGAAAAAAGAACAAGAGTTCTTTTTGTCACTTCTGGGTCCTGTCCAGAACAGAATCAAGGATGCTTCCAGCCAAGGATGAGAATCCAGGTCCCTGTCTCTGGACTTCTCAACCAGCTTCAATCCTCTACTCTCATCCGAAGGACTAGGATCACACATATGTTGGTAGATAATGAAGTCAAGACATCTGTGGCAAAATGGCATTCTCATTGGTTATCAGTGAGAAAAGCAAAAAGTCTCAATGTGCTGATAGGTTCACAGTGTTTTTTTCTAAACGAGTCTTTTAAAAGTGCCAACCACTGCCTTTAAGGCCTGCTCTCCCCTCTGAGCATGGAGTTCTCCCTCTGCCTTAGCATCTCCAGGACCACTGCCTCTGCCAGTCACCTGGGGAGGTGAGGACGATTCCTGTGTTCTTGGGGTAGTGCCTGTCACACTCATGCCGAAGTGTTATTTTAGATCACAATTCTGAGTTTGTTGATTTCCTCAAGTTACATGGGAACGTGGATTAGAACTTTAAGAACTCATACGTGTCTCCAAAATCTGTTTCTCATCCTTGGACCTTTTCTTTTCTTTTTTCCTTTTTGGTTTTTTAAGACGGGGTTTCTCTGTATAGACCTAGTCGTCCTGGAACTCACTCTGTAGACCAGGCTAGCCTTAAACTCACAGAGATACATGTCCTCTGCTTATTGAGTTCTGGGATTAAGGCTTGCACTACCACTGCCTGACTGTACCTTTTCAAGAGCCTCTATCTGCTTATTCCTCTTACTTATCAGTCTCTGTCTTATTACTTTTCCTTCCTGTTCTGCCACTTGTTCAAACAGAGTAATACCTAAGCATTTTTCTTATGTCTTTAACTACAAAGGAGAATGAGAATTATTTCAATTGAGCTTGTATGTTAATCAAACTGTAGCAAGAAGGATGCTCGCCCCTCCAATATAGGTTGGCAAGGGTGTTGGTAAAGGACAGGTCCAAGTTGAGAGGGATGGACTTAACATTTATATAGAAATCTATATAACAAACATTGAAATCCTAATTGTTTTATTAACATGTGTTCTATGAGCATATGATAAAATTCTAAAGAAGCAATTAAGGTCATTTGCAGAGTGTTGACTTCTATCTATCTATCATTCATCTATCTATCTATCTATCTATCATCTATCTATCTATCTATCTATCTATCTATCTATCTATCTATCTATCGACTATTTCTTTCTGAGACAGGGTTTCTTTGTGTGGCCCTGGTTATCCTAGAACTATCTCTGTACTTTAGATACCTGACTGGCCTTGAACTCACAGAGATCAAGTTGCCTCCTGCGTCTCAGTGCTGGGATTAAAGGTGTGTGCCACCACAGCCTGGCTACAGTCTTTAATACAAGAAGAACCTTCTTCTTCAGTTTCTTCATTGGTAAATATGCCCTGAATCTGGCCAAAAATAATATCTAATTAGTAATGTTTAATTCTACTTTCCCATATTACCTCTAATGATTCTCAAGCATCTCTCTGGTTCGGGAGCAGGTGTATTTCCGGTTCATTTTTATAGCCTACATGTTGCTGAAAGTGAAACTTGAGACACAATACAAAAGTCAGAGTTTTTCCAAACACAGAACGAGTCAGATATGCAGGTTCTGTGTGAGCCACACTGAAGTGAATGCTTCAGTCAAAAGCAGATAAAAGGCCTGAAAGCAACGACATCACTGTCTGGAGGGCACAGACTATCTGATTCTATGTGTAATTCCTAAATATGCAGAAAAAACACAACCCAGGAAACACTCAGAGAACTCTGCCCAGCAGTGGAGCTGTGGGCTTTAAGAGGCTGCAAATAGAAGTGTAAGACAGGCAGGAATCGCCTGATTGGCTGCAACTGTACTTCTGCCTAATTTGGGTATGACTTGATGGGCTGGTTGCCTGTGATTGCTTAATGTTCAACTGTTTGTGATTAGTTGAAATCAGGCTGTTTCTCTCTCTCTCTCTCTCTCTCTCTCTCTCTCTCTCTCTCTCTCTCTCTCTCACACACACACACACACACACACACACACACAGACACACACACACACTGCTAAGTTAGGTTTTAGTTTGTTTATATTGAGTTAGGTTGCAGTTTGTTAAGTAGAAGTTCAGATACACAGACGGCCTCAGGCTGGTGACCTCCTGCCTTTTTAAACAAATGTGACTCTAGCTTGCTGCTTTTCCCAAAACTCGAGTAGAAAGTTAAGCATAAGAAACTAGTATGTACAAACTGTTCTTTCCATGTGTGAGCACATTGTCATGGAAGATCATTCTAAAACGTTTTCAGGAAAATGAAAAATATTGGCTGGCTGTGGTAGCCTATGATTTTCATCCCAGCACTTAGGAGGCAGAGGCAGGTAGATCTCTGTGGGTTTGAGAGCAGCCTGGTCTGTATAGCCAGTTCTAGGCCAGTTAGGGTTACATAGTGGCATAGTGAGACCCTGTCTCAAAAGACAAAAGAAAAGTATTGCTTGTAAGGTTTACCACTTATATATTGGGGTGAGGCTGTAACAGGAGAAAGCGAACACAGAGTACCATCCATACGCCAGGGACTTCCTGCACATGACTTCATTCACTCAGCTCGTTCGCATGACTCACCCAAGAGTTATGTGGTTCCAAATGCATCATGCTGCCCTAGCTCCTAAATAAAATTAACTCCTTGCCCATCTTTGGCCAGCAAACTATTAAAAGAAGGCAGGACCATGGATGTGAGTGAGTCCATCTTCAACTATGGTGATGTGGATGTGGGATGATTCCCTTTCTGTTGCTATTTGTCACCTGTTTGAATTTGTCCCTTTTTGAGATGGCATCTCGCTATGTAACCTGGGCTAACCTTGAACTCACAGAAATCTGCCTGCCTCTGCCTCCCAAGAGATAGGATTACAGGCATGAGTCATTACACCAGGCTAGGCCAAGTACTCTACTACTGAGCTGTACCACTAGACTGTTTTTAATTTTGAGACTAAGCCTCACTAAACTGTCCAGGCTGCACTGCAGTTGGGGCATCCTCCCTCCTAAGCTTCTTGGGTAACTGGGATGAGAGGCCCATTTTACCAGGCCTAGCTTCTCTCTTTTCTACACAGACGAACTCACCAAAATTCACCTTCAATATACTCAAGACTTTCGGCATCCTAGCTCCCCACCCCCAGCCCATATCCCTGATTTTTCTTGCTTCAGGGGCCTTGCCATGGATTGAATGACTCTCAAAGCCTCGTGTGTTTGAATGCTTAGTCATCAGGGAACAGCACTCCTTGAGAAGCATGAGGAAGTGTGGCCTTGTTGGAGGAAGTGCGTCACTTCCTGGAGGGTGGGCTTTGAGGTTTCAAAAGTTCAAGCCAGGCCCAGTGTCACCTTCTCTTTTTGCTGCCTGTGGATCTCTCAACTACTTCTTCCGCGCTGGGTCTGTCTGTGTAGCCCCACATCTGCCTTGGTGCCGTCATGGCTCCTGCCATAATGATAATGAACTAAATCTCTGAAACTGTAAGGAAGCCCCGGTTAAATGTTTTCATTTATAGGTGTTGCCATGGTCATGGTGTCTCTTCACAGAAGTAGAACACTGATTATACAAGCCTAATACTTTTAGCTGGAATTGCTCAGAGTGTTTAAGCCCACTGTGAAACAATAGCCCAGAATCTAAGGCTATATGATCAGTAAATGGCTGAGCCTGAGGGCTGGCCCTGGGCCCTATGCTTCCTTTTGTCTTTAACTTCTTGACATTCCAGGAACCAAAAAGACTATATTTTACTGTAGTTTCCCACTGCTTGGGACTCTTTATTTTATTCTCAAATTTAGTAAAACAACTTTTAAATATACTTTTAAATATACCAGACTAATTTGGGGTTTCATACACCTGCAGGCTCGCTGCTTGGAGAGCTGTTTTCAGTCCGGGTAGTGACTCTGTCTTTGCCCATGAATGTCACTGAGTAGAGTCTACTCTGACTGCCAACAGACCATTGTTAAGTAGAGATGTATAAGGATGTTCCTGTGGGAGGGGACCTCCTACTCCTTCCTGCCTATTGCATTCCGTTTATCGGTGCAAGGTTTACATGCAAATATCCTCATCGGTGATGAGTAGGTGTGAAATAAACAAGTAAGCAAATTATGGTCATGCTCATTACCAACGGCTTTGCCTGGAATATATTAAATGCCATTTCTTAGCATCTAATACACTTAGCAAAATTTATCAGCACGCTCTCCTTCCCCCAGCCCTTGCCAGTTAAGGACTAATGAAACGCCACTTATTTAATGACACATGTACCGACTTTTTCCGCTGCATTTGGGAACTTACTCATGCAATCATCTTTCTTTAATTATCTGACTCTAAAGACTATTTCAAAGTCTTTCCAAGACCTTCTGAAGTTATTATTTCACTTTTGAATAAGATTTACTCTTCCCCTCTAGACACATAATCTCTAATCATTTTCTTCAGAATAAGGTTGACACTTCATTTGTCTCCCAAGCAATAAGACACGACTACCTCTGTGCATAATGAAAGACTTCGAAGCCTAAATTTATTGTGAAGCACACAGCAAAACTAATTGCAGGAACCACAGATGTCTAATCAGTAGAAAAATTAGAATTTAGACACTCATTTGAATGATAATACCAGAAAGGACTTGGAAATCATTTGTTATTAGCTCAGCTTACAGATGAGAAAAGTCAGTTATGGAAAAACTAAGTAACCTCGGAAGGTCACGGCCTCTGCCTCTGACAAAAACTGCTGCCCACATTCTGTGGCTCAGGGATGTCACACTGCGCTCATTTTTCTTAAGCGGGGTTACTTTCTCAAACACTTCCTGTTTCAAACAAAGATTGACGAGATTTTTTTTTTAAATGTACTTGAAAAGAATTTTTAATTACTTTGTAAGTCACTCACATTTTAAACCAGATCGGATGCTATCCGGGTACACTGGGAAAGATTTGTGTCTTCTCTGAATTCCTAAGTGGCATCTTCACCTGCCCCGTGGACTTGTGTGTCTTCCTATCTAACATTGCATTCGCCGATGTCCATATCTCCGCTGACGTCGATAAACTCTCCCGGGACTACTGTGAGGGTCCATGGCAATTTCGCTGTTTCTTCTCAGCCTTGCTGCACACACTTTACGAGTTTCCATACAGAATTCTGACAGTCTCTAGAATAGCATTGTGGGGACACACTGTCTACTTAACAAATAAAACGGTAGTCACAGACGATTTCCGGGAATGTGTATCTGGATACTGCCATGGCATGTTCAAGCCAAGCGCAATGAAGCTTGAGTTGCAGCACAAGCTAGTGGGGTATTTTAAATAATTAAGGAGTTTAAATTTATTTCTCTTCTGAAATGGCAATTTTAATGGAAGTTTAATTAAAATTACATTTTTTTTTATTATTGTCCCTCTAAAATTAGGAATATAAACTCAGACTCCATTGCAGTCACCTAGAGGGGAAAGAAAAAAATTGGATAATATTATTTATTACACTCTGGCTGTGTTATGTCTTCATCCACTCATTTGACCAGGAGTTAATACAGGGGGATGTGGTAGCTTCACTGGAGAAGCTCCAGTTCACTGTGGGAGCATACAGAGAAATAGCTCCTCTCTGTCACAGGGATAGCAGACCAAGATCATGGGAGGGAGTGGCCTCTCAGGTGAAGGCAGAGGGATGAGTGAAAGCCAGGCTGCAGCATCAGCAATGGTAAGAACATTCCAGATAACAGAAGTGCATATGCAGAGTCCCAGAGCAAGAGAGAACTTGCAGCAGCTACTGAGAGAGTTGCAGGAGGCCCAGGGCATAGAATGGCGTGAATTTCAATGAGAGCCCCATGTTAAGGATAAGTAAGTGGCTCTTTTAGTTTAATCAAACAGGAAACGGAAAATTTAGTTTCTGCCATGGGCTTCCCCAGTTTTCCAATAGAAGCATCAAATCTGGATTTTTAGGAGCTATATCCATTTCTAAATGTTTGTGATAATGTGTAATGCAATACAATGTTGTGCTGGCCAAGTGTAACTGAAGACTCACTTGTAATCAGGAGCAGTCAGTCTCAAGGTGTGGTCCAGAGGCCAGTGTAAGGTCACTGCTGACATCTCAGAGAGGGGAATTCTCAGGCCTGGCCCGATGCCTTAAACAGCAAAAACTCTATGATACCTGGAACTTGGAGATCTGATTTCACAAGCTCTTCAGGTAATTCTGGTGCAGTCGATACTTGCTTCCTGGCAGACATTTCTCACTGATGACTTGAAATTTGAGTATGCTCATGCCATTTTGCCAGTGGCATTTGGAAAAGGTTTCTTTTTCATGGTCCAGCCAGACTAAGATGCCAACAATGGTTTCCTCTCTTCAGCTTTAAGCCATGTTTCATGTCACCCACTTAACATCCAAATTTCTCTTAACAGCCCCAAAGAAACCCTCTCGAGGCCCCTCTCCACCTACAGCACTCGGCTGCTTACCCTATTCCCACCATCCGTTGTTATCAGCAGTGACAGGCACAGGCTAGACACAACCACATCATCCGCGTGGAACAGATTTGATGACTTCCAATGATGCAATGGAATAATCACCAAATGGAAAGAATGGTGTGCTCTTTGTTGAGTGATGGTGTTTCTCTTCAGAATCTGTGTGCTACTTACTGTACTTAAAATAGGCATGAAGAAAAAAATATTTGATGGCTTCTACAGCACCATTGATAGTAACCAAGTTATTATTTCATTACTAAGAAAAAAAATTTGCCAGTTGAAATTGTGGCAACATAGATTGAAGGACATTAAGTCTCTTAAAGATGCAAGAAAACCCTGTGGGTTTAGTATTAAATACTTCTGCATAAATATGTGAGCATGGGCTATCTTGCTACTATCACTTTTCAGAACCTTGGGGGACTAAGCTGCTGTGACCCGGTGGGCCTCTCACTCTGGACCACCTAACTTTGGACACCACTGTCCCTATCAAGCGTACATTGTTTGCACTGCTTGCCTGCTGGTTTGGAAATCAACAGAAGGAAAACAACTTTGAAGCAAAACCAGGTTATGATATTCATCCACTGCTGAATCCAAACCAGACACCAGGTTTGCCCTTGCCGGGTCTTATAAGGCAAACCAAGAGCGCAGCACCAACTGGGTGACAAGGCATACCGCAGGAGTCTTACTTAATCTTGGTGGCTACCACATCAGATCATCCACCAAGAAGGCTTCTTAAATGAGGTCCTCCTAACTTCAGAGGACATACAGGACAGACACACAAGTGCTGACACATAGTCTTTGTTCCACATTGAACGTAGGACTCAGTGTAAGAAGCCCTCGATGTCTGTTTTAAAGAAAGACCATAGAAGAACATTTGGAATTGGCAGAAGCTGGTCCTGACTCTAAGGAAGCTCTCCTTATCCACATGGGTTATTAAGGACTTTGACTCCCATACATGTTCCCAGAAAAGGTGGAAAGTCACCTGGGCTGATTCAAATGCCACTGATGGAAAGTGTTGGGGAACTGGACACCCTGAGTAGAGAGAACCTTGGAGGACTGTGCTGTTTCTTCCTGACACTGTTTTCAACTACCGTGTCTTAGGACATTTCGTGTGGACAGAATTTTCTCGAAGTGGCGCTTATGTGCACAGGGAGCCCATGTTTGAATCTGTGTAGTAACTGGGTACTACAAATCCTGGAGTTCTACTTCTCCAATTTAACCTCCCTAAACAAACAAACATAAACGTAAATCACATTTGTAAGTTAAGAAATCTCTAGAAGCCCTTAAGTGTGAATTATTGTCATAGGCTTCCTTCTCTAGAAGGGCATCTTCCCGGGGTCACACTCACTGCAAACACTGTGCATCTGAAGTCCACTAAATGGACGAGCAGTTACATTTCTACCAAAGCACAGAAAACAGCCAAGTGTGAACCTCACCACAATGAGCTGGTGTCTCCTTTAAGGGTCAGCCTCCCCCTAAAACTGCCACTGTGAGAAAGTTTCTTGAGAAGACCAAGGGAAGAGAGAAGCCTCTGCTGGCAGGGCTCAGGTCCTGCCAACCCCAGGGACTCAAGGAATTACACAATCAGTCCCTGCTGTTCCCAGCCCTTGCATTCCTGGGAGACCCAGGCTGTACAGATTGTGGAATATTCACTATTGAAATACTACTCAGCAATAAAAAGGTGCAAAAACAGGAATCTTAAAAAACATTAAGGATAAAAAAAAAAACCACAAGAGACTTCACAATGTGCGATTCTCTTTGTCTGTGGAACTAGGGTGATAAAAAGTGGGTGTTGCCTGAGGCTTATGGTCAGGGGGGCTGTGTTGCAGGAGCTCCTTCTGCTCCTTCAGCCAATAGCCGCTGAGATACCAGCCCACTGGGGCTTTAAAAAAGCAGCCACTTCCCTCTGCGTGCACTCTGGCTTCCGGCTTCGATTCCAGCGAGTAGGCTCCATTCCTGATTGCGTAGAGGGCTGTTGTCTGGGACGGTGATCTGTAAGTTTTTCCCCTTTAAATAAATAGCTTCTCTATTGGTCATAATTCCAAACTGGTGTAGGATTGTTTGTGACTTACGCCTTCCGAGCTGGGGACAAATGACCCTGAGAAAGCCTCTGCAGGTGAGGAAAATGTTCTGAACAGCTTCTGTTATTTTGTCTTTTGAGAAAGAACTTCATGCCGCCCAAGAGGGCCTCAAACTAAGTAGCAGACACAGCCCTTGAACACCTGATCTTCATGCTTCCCCTGATGACAGGCACGCACCACCATGTCCTGCTTTAATATCCTGATTATAGAAGTGTTCATACTAAGGTATGCACCTCCAAAACCTTCCTGCTATAAGGGGCAAATGTGTTGCAAGTTTATAAACTAGTAAGTCTGGGAGAAAGGTGCATGAACAATAGTAGATGGAGAGGAAGGAAATTTGAATTTACATCGCAATTTTCCCTTTCCTCAATAGGGAGTAACCTTTTTTATCCCGAGGGTTTTTCTCTGATATTAAATTGATGTCTAATGGGAAGCCATCCTCTCTTTATGAGTGTCTTTATATTTGGATTGAGTTTGTTTCTTGTTAACTCTGATAGTGAGGTCTGCCATAGCTGAATTAATAATTAATCAATATTCCTATTTTATAGCCTTGTCTTCTGTCTTCCACACTTCCTGCATCCTATGTGCTATTTTTCATTCCTTAGCGTACCAGTTACTCTTTGACCTTAGCAACCAGACTATCAACTCCAAGGTCTTTGCATGTGAAGCCAGCACCCCACCGCTCAAGTACATCTTTGTCCCTTATACTTCTAAAAGTTTTTTAACTAAAAGCTTTCTAATAATTACCCTAGAGATGACAATGCAAAGCTACAACCTTGTGGGCAGGTCTACTTTGCGACAGTGCCATACCACAAGGGAAGAGCCAGCCCTTACAGCAAGGCCTTCCCCGCTGGTTCCTTCCAGACGGTGTAACATTTTATCCAGCATTCCATCTGCCCACATGCTAAGATCATCAGGGATGCTGATGTTGTTCTTTTGCACAAGTCGTCTGGGGAGGGGAATTAGGAAGAAGAGAAGTCAAATATTTCATCCTCCTCTAACACTGCTTTTCTGGGTTCTTTGAACTTTTCGAATGACACATAATAATCCTGCATATTTAAGGAGTAGAGTGTGATGTTCTGATGGGCTTCTACATTGTATACCGAGGAACCAGGATAGCACAGTCACATCTGTCTTTGAGATGAGAACAGTTACAGTCTGCTTTAGTCACCGCTAACCACCGCTACTCCGACTGTAACAGAATGGAGAGAACGTGGTCTTAAAAATAGTAAAATTCAGACATCAGCCCCATCACCCCAACTCTCCACTCCCACCCCTTTATCCTTTGCTTCTGGTAACTACTATTTCACTCTTAAGGCTTACCAAGTTCTTTAGATTCCACATGCCAGATCACTTGAGTGAATGCAATGCCCACCAGGCTAATACTGCTACGCTGGGATGGCTTACTGGTATTCCTAGTATGTAGATACAGAATGGGCAGACCATGCAATATAGCCATTCCCTTTGAGCAGACAGGTAGATTTATGTCTGGATATTCATAAGCAGTGCAGATGTTTCTTCTGCAAATGGATTTCATTTCTTTTCACTACATGCATACATACATACAAACATGCACACATACATATGGTAATTATTTGAAGTTTTGGAAGATCCTTGCACCGTTTTCTGTAACGGTTGTACTAACTTGGGTTCCTGACAATACTATGTAATCTCCCCTTTGCTCCATTTCTGGCCGACTCTGAGCCGTCTGTAGAACAGCTGTCCTAATTGGTGAGAGGCAGGAGCTTACTGAGGTTTTATGTCTTTCCCTGATTACGTAAGTAATGTTAAATACTTCTTCCTATGCTGATTGGCAGTTTCCACATCTTCTGAGAGATACCTATGCAGCTCCTGAGCCTGGTCTCAAGTCAGATGGGGAGAGGGATGCTATTTTGTATATTATATACTTTGGGTCACAATCCCTTTCAGATGCATGCTTTGCAAACACAATTCTGTCCTCTAGGCTCCCTAGGCAGGAATCTTCCATTTTGTGACAAACAGTCCCACTGGTCTCCATTGCTTTTGTTACCTGTAGTGTGAGCACCAGATTTACTTTTTGTCCAGTTCAAGGTCATGAAACTACTGTTGTCTTTTGGTCGATGTACTTATTGCCTATATATATTGTATAGAGTTATTGTACTTAGTTTTTATTTATAGTCTCCTACTTTTTTACACAAACGAGGGGAAATAATAACATTTTGTTTGTGTTTCAATAAATAAAGCTTACCTGAAGATCAGAGTGTAAAGCTAGCCACACTAATCAACCATACAGGCCAGGCAGTGGTGGCACACACCTTTAATCCCAGCAGCCACACTAGTAAGCCAAAAAGGCCGGGCACTGGTGGTGCATGCCTTTAATCCAAGCCCTAGAGAAGAATATAAAACAGGATGACAGGAACTCACTCTCTTTTTCAGTCTGATGATTTCGTAGAGATAAGAGCTCTCTAGTGGTTGGCTGATTTGCTTTTCTGATCCTCAACTTGAACCCCAATATCTGCCTCTGGATTTTTATTAGTCGTGCCACATCTGGCGATAGGAAGTAGTTCACAGGTCTCGCTCTCAGTTAGGTTTTAATCCACTTTGAGTTGATCTTTGCATATGTGAGAGAGGGGCCTATTCCATGCTTTTGCATGTGGGCAACACCATTCATTTCTTTTTCAGTTATAAATTTTAAATTAGCTTACAAAGTAATAGGTTTCTGTATGGGCTGATCATCCATACTTCATTTGACTTGATTGTCCCATCCCTCCCTTCTCTGCCTCGTTTTTCCCCTCTCGGTCCTTTCCCCCAATGCCCATCCTTCCACTTTGTTCTCTTGCCATCTTTGCCTGTCCTTAGTCCCTTCTAGTTTTCTGACCTTTACCCCTCTCTTCCCCTTCTTGGACACACATATGTAACAGAGGCAGAGATCTGCGTACGAGAGAGACCATACAGTTTGAGCCTGGGTTACCTCCCTTAATGTTTTCCAGATTCAAGCATTTTTCCTGCTAATGTCACTTTTCTTCTGCACACATGAATAAAACCCCATTACATACATGTGCCACATTTTCATTACCTTTTCTCCAGTGGATGGCTATCTAGGCTGACTTCATTTCTTGCTGCTGTGAGAAAAGCCAGTGAAAGCTATTACAAGAAGTGGCATCCTTTGGGTATATGCACACAAGGGCCAACAGTTTTTATTAAAGAGACTTTCTCCCACTGCATGCCTTTGGTCCCTTTGGCATATATGTATTGACAGTAAGTATGGAGTTTTGTTCTAAAGACTTTTTCAGTTTGATAGAACATATGTTGTCTTTATGGCAGTACCATGCTATTTTGTTTATTATAGGTTTTTTTTATCATATTTCAAAGCTAAGGAGTACTGCCTCCAATTTTTTGTTTTGCTATTCTTTTGTGACTTTATACGAATCTTAAGATCTATTTTTCTATGCACTATAAAAATGTCATTGGTATTTGGTGGGGACTGGATCCAAGATAGCTTTGGGACTCTTTCTTCATACAGCACAGTCTCTGCCCTTTATTTTCCTTTTCCCTGAAGAAAAGAAATGGTCCCACTCACAATAAAAAAGAAAAGCCCTCAATTTTTATGATAAACTACAGAAAATCAAAGACAAAAAAAAAAGAAATCTAAGCAACTATTAATATAATTAGTATGCTTTATTCCTCCCTCTCTGTCTTTGATATGGGGGGAGGCCTTACTAGATAACCCAGGCTGGCCTTGAACTGAAACTCTTTCTGTTTAGACTTCCAACTGTTCCTTCACTTTTGAGGAGCAGTTTCCTCAAGGTTTAGAATACTCTGTTGCTAGGGGCTCTGTTTGGGTGAAACAGTCTCACAACACAGCCCCAGCTTGTGGTGGTGATTCTTCTACCTCTAGCTCCAGAACGCTGTGAGCCTCACACACTATATGACTGCATATTCAAACAAGCAAAAGCCCATCCTTTAGCTTGGCACACCTCTAGCAAATTTCAAGAATCAGCTTGGTTCTTTCCTGCAAGGCATCTGTGCAGCAAGATTGACTGTTCATATGAAATTCCTGTGCGGGGAAAAAAAGGCTGTATCCATTAGCAGGAGACAGTCGGGACTGTTCTGCTAAGCAAACCAAAGATATTTCCCCCAAGCATTAGATTATATCAGTCAGAATGAGGTTAAACTCAGAAACAAATGAAGACTGTTGGCTGTCACACACACAGGACAGGATAGGCGAGAGATCACATCTCTCCACCCTGTTATCCATTCTCACATACACAGACTTTCTTTAAAATGATGGGGTGCGGGGTGTTCACACTGGACATAGCAATAGAAAAAAGAAGATGAATGTGGCCACACACTGCTCCCCTGAAATGAATGAACAGAAATTTGCCACACATAGATTTGTGGTTTTCCACACCAGGAAAGGTGTGTTGAGTTCCAGGGCACACCAGGAGTTTCTCCTTGAGTGGGTTCTGGATGAGCTTGAGTCCCATGTCCCCAAATGATGCTGGTTATGTGGGTTCAGGGAACTACACTCTGTCAAACATTAAGTCTGAAACCATCGATGCTTGATGAGCCTTTACAAGAGCGGTTCTCAACCTGTGGGTTGTGACCCCTTTGGGGGTCCTGGATCAGATATCCTGCATATCAGATATTTACGTTACAATTTATAACAGTAGCAAAGTTACAATTATGAAGTAGCAATGAAATAATTTTATGACTGGGAGGGTCACCACAACATGAGGAACTGTATGAGAGGTCACAGAATTAAGAGGGTTGAGAACCACTGCTTTGCAAACTGCCTCTTAATTCTGTTAATTTTTCTGGTATTCTTTAATGACATTTTTAATTTAATTTTTTCCCTAAATAGTAGAAACCTTTACTAACAAGGCTGTATGTGAGCTATAAGGTTAGACTTACAGACAACACACTCCACATTTCGCAGAGGAAACTGAAACTCAAGCATGTCTGGGACAAAACCAGGAACAACCCACACATTTGATTCTAAGTCAGGGTTATGATCACAGTTTTATAACGAGAGAGAGGGAGAGAGAGAGAGAGAGAGAGAGAGAGAGAGAGGGAGGGAGGGAGGGAGGGAGGGAGGGAGGGAGGGAGAGAGAGAGAGAGAGAGAGAGGGAGAGAGAGAGAGAGAGAGAGAGAGAGAGAGAGAGAGAGAGAGAGAGAGAGAGCAGCTTTAAATTAGGTTTTAAAAACCTTAGCCATGCCTGCTCCAGAGCAGCCACTCACTGCATAGTGACTTTCCATATACAACAGTGGTCCCATAGAAGCATCTGGCATCATTGCTACCATTTATTTCTCATCAGCATGATCTATAATATTCGCACAGCGAGGACATCATTCGACACTGTTTCCCCAAAAGCACTGTGCTGTTGAAGGATACATGGCTGTATCTGGCGCACTTGCTAGACGTCCACCAGAATATCCCACTTTGAAGGACAGACCTATGAAAATCACCTCATTTGGGACCATGTGGCCCCATGCTCTGAGCGCAGGTCTTACCTTAACTCAGGTTGCCAGGAGCAGAGAGGAAACTGAAGTCAACTCTGAGGGACTTAACTGAGGCAAGGCTCCCAGGATCTCCCTGGAAGGGTAGCTCTGGTGTTTACATGGGAGAAATGTTGAGGAATGTCTTCCACACAGTGTGTACCTGGAGAGCTTGACTGAAGCCATATATATGTATCATATATATATATATATATATATATATATATATATATATATATATATATGTATCATTTCCTATGGGAACACATCCTAAGACCCCTTCAAACTATCAACAGTACTGATTCTGATATAATAGGTCCACTTTATAAATGAACAAAGTTTAATTTATAAAGCTGGCAGAGACAGGCTTAACAATAACTGTAGGAAAAAGTACGCTTAGAATATTATTTTGATGTAGTTTGGATCTTGAATAGCCCCCAAAGGCTCATGGATTACATTTCCCAAGGGAGTGCTTTTGGGAGGTAGTCATAGCTTGAGCAGGTGGGGCCTAGCGTGAGGTCTTGAGGTCACTGGTAGCATGATTCTGAAGGCGACTGTAGGACCTTGGTTCCACTCTCTTGCTCTGAGGTATTGGCTTCACTGGGATGTACAGCCTTAGCTAGAACAATAGGGTGAACAGACTCTGGACTAGAAGCTCTAAAAGTGTGAGCTGGGAACCTTTTTCTTGTTAGGAGTTTAGTATCTCCAGCACTTGCTGTAGTAATGGAAAGGTAACTCAAAAAATTAAGAGAAACCCCATAGTAATATAATTTTTAAGTGAATCCCACATCAGAGAATAGTGCTAATAAGAAGCTAGAGCTCATGGGCCAAGCAGTGTTTTAAATAATATAGTTTCTGTGTGATTATTTTGGTTCTGGGAAGTGGGAACCAACAAGCGGCTCTCTTCTCCTACAGTTTTCTCTGAACTGATACTAAACCACCTCAGAAAGGAAACTTAATGTGACTTCTTCTTTGAAGTCTCTGTAAATCCTACACGCAAACCAAGAAATGAGATACAATATTCTGGGATGCTCAGGGTAACCAGAAAGCCAGACAAGAGCTGACAAGAAGATGAAGTTTCTCAAGACCGTGCTCTGGACATCCCACCAGGCGTAATCTCAGGAACCCTCAACTGTTCCTTAGAACATGTTCGCCCACTTGTTAGTGGTGCAGGAAACTTCCATTTGACTCTGCCAGTGGTTCCTTGGGAAAAGATGTGCCAATCTCTGCGATGACTTTTTGAAGATTTTGAAAAGACATTGAGATGTATAATAGAAAAAACAAACAAATTTGGGAAACAGGCTGTCAACTAGTCCAACAGCTATTAGGAAATGGACACTACCCCCTTCTCCTGTGACAGTGGGACAGTCTCTTGCTCTTAGATTTGTGCTGAGTGTGTGATACTGTGACTTACATCCTCCCAGCTTATTAAAACGGGGAGTGCAGAGCAGAAAATATTGTTAAATCTCAGTGGGAATGGTATGCAGGTATTCACTGGGCCAGTCTCCACATAAAAATGTTACCTTTATAGATTTTCTGACTAATGAATGAAATTTAAGCTCTGAGACAAAGCTGACAGGGACAGTGTGGCTTGAACAGCAGCCGCCCCTCTTTAAGTTAGGAAAGCAGCGGTCTCCTTTGCCTTTAACAACACGCACAGATCGTTTCTGGAGAAGTCCCCTCTGCTCATGTGATCTATATAGCAATAACCTTCTCCTCTCTCTGCAGGAAGCTGCCATGTCAAGCCCAAAAGGTTTCAGCGCCCCCAGACTCATAAAAGAAGAGGCAACAGCATCAAGGTAAGCTATCGGTTTATTAGGAAAGTACCAACACCACATCCTTCGAAATTACTGGAATTTTATTTGCCTCAGGCTTATGACTTGCAACCAAAGACATTGTGCAAAGAAAGCAAAGATTAAGTACACTTTAGGGAGAAGGAGACCATACACATTGGTAACACAGGAGCTCAGGTGACAAAAGAAGCCATCGGGACACTCTAGACACTGTAATATTCAATAGCGTTGTCAATAAAACAAGAGCAAAAAAAATCTGCAATGTTGACAGTAGACATAAATCTTATACAAGTCAAAAAGCTTTTTTCTTTTGTTCTTCTGATCATAGAGCATAAAATGGAAAAATGTATATGTAGGTGATATCTAACTACTGTACACTTGTCACCTAGGGAAGTCACTTATATGTACCACAGTGTAAAAAACAAACAAACAAAAACAATACTGAACAAATGAAAATCGCCTGATGAAAAATAAAATAACCAGTGGCCTTCAGTGGCTGCTCCTGGTCATCAGCACTGTAGAAGATAGAAATCTTCTCACCAGGACAGAGGACAGAAGCAAGCACATCAAACCGCTACCAAATTCGACCCACCTGTAGAAATATACTATCCACCCACATCTTTTCCATCAAAAGCTTTTGTTTGTTTTTAATCTTTGAATCTTTGAGGCCCATTTGGTCACAATATGTTACAAATGTGTGTGTGTGTGTGTTGTTCTGTTTTTTTTTTTTTTACACCATGATATCATATGTTTGTCTGGCACTATCCTAAAGCTAGTTCTAGATGAAAATGAGGACGGAGAAATAACCCAGTGCCCAAAGGGCAAATGAACTCACTGGGGAGAAAGGAGAGGGGAAGAAAGTGTTCGGTTCTGCCGCGGTCAGCTCGAGTCCACGCTGCTCACTCGTCGTCAGTCCCGCTTGCTTCTGACTGCTCCTGAGAGAGAAAGGTAGAAAGAGTTGAGGGCGCCACATCTCCTTCTGTGGGAAGACAGGCACTGACTGTGGAGGCATGGGCACTCTCTATGCTGAGGAGTGCCCAGCCAACAATCCCCAGGCGATGCCTGCCAGCCGTATTTGCTGTCTGCCACTTCGGCTTCTGGAGTTTATGGTGAACTGTTTCTATTTTTATCTGAGCCTTGGAAAAAACGGTCCCACAACAAGAGAAAGATCGTGCCTTGAATATCTGCTCGCTGGTAAGCCATCTCAAGAAAACACAGTGTTTTAAATCTAACCAAAATAGAATAAGCCTAATTCTAGAACTTTCCAGTCGGGCTGAGGTTGCAGAGTGTTGAAGGAGAATCAAATTCACAAATATACTAAAATGGAAACCGGAATTTCCAGGATGGAAACTGTGTAGGAACTGGGTGTCAGGGAAGCCAAGAGTTAATGGAGGGGACTGGCCAAGCTTCTGCCTGTTGTTCTCCCGGACCAGGAACCAGGACCCAAGTCACATCTACGTGATGATACACATACAAACATTAATTGTTCTTCAGAGCGGAAGCTACCTGCTTTGACAAAACGCTCCTTAAAAATTTTCCCGATAAAACAAAAGCCTCGAGATATCTAATCTCAGGGCACCACAGCCCAAAACTCGCTCTGACATCAAAATGCTTTTTCCTTTTCCTCCTCTAACCATTATTTTATCTGATCTGCTATATGCTTACAGCAAGCTGGGTGAGAGAGATATAAAATATTAACCAGCCATGAAGAAAACTGTATTTGCACCTGCGTGCGCTAGGAGGTTGAAAAGAGGAGTGGGGACTGATGGAGGAGCTTCTCATGTCTGCAGCGACACACGCAGCTTTAGACTCCGCGTTCTAAGTTCCGCAGCTCTGTTCCCATCCTCAGTCGAAAGGAGGAGGGGCATGTACCCCAAGACAGCCTGAGAGCTGGAGATGCCCGGGCATGCGCACTCACGTTCTCATCCTGTTCCTCGTCGCTGTCAAAATCGCTCACGACAGGTTTGGCTTTGCCTCGATTTGGCCTCTTCTTGCCTTTCCCAGTGTCCCGGCCTTTCTCTTCTTTTTTATTGAGCTTGATCTTCACCTTCACAGATTTTGCTGGAGTGGAAACACAACAGACCACAGTGAGGATTGAAAAGCAGTAAAATGATTGTCCCACCTGCAGATAACTTCCCAGAGTGTCAGAGAGCCTCCAGAGCACCCTGTCTAGTGAATCCCTGTGCCAAGTGGAAGGTAAGTGACATAGTCACAGGGAGGAAGACCTCAGTGTAGCGGATGGATCCTTTCCCTGGCTCCCGAGGGCTCAACAGGGCAGTTATCAAATAAAAAAATCACATTAACCATTAACAAATCTTACAAAGGTTAAAAAAGGATGATTCCACTGTGTAAGTTACTCTTTAGTTTAACTTTAGTAGAGTTCGATTAGCATTTTTTAATGTAGAAAGAGGACAAAATGGAAATAAAGACAACATGCTTCTTTTGCCCCATTTCATGGCTCTCTAGTGATTATTCACAGAAAAAAATTCTATAGACTATCACACCAAAAATCCAAGTACGTATAGACACACACACAATTTTATTTAGTTACTACATGGATCTTCAGGCACACCCACTGTCCATGCCTTGCTCTTTACTTACACACAGGAGAGAGCCAAATGTATTAGCTCACTCATGTAGCTTAATTCTGTTCAACACCTGAAAAGTTCCCATGCTCGATTCACTCTATAACTGATTTAATCAGTCCCCAGCAATGGGCGCTGTAACAAACAAAGCCACTGTGAAGCCATGTTGGCAGACGTTGGTGGGGATACAGTGGTAGTAGCCACATCAGACATTCTGATGCTATCCGTCAAATGCACCTTCAGGAAGACCGCAGCCACTTCTGCTCTAGCTCAGAAGAGTACAAAGTGCCATGGCTCCGAAACAACTTCTAGAATAGGTACCCAATAGCTACCACTCGCAACTGTTTGAGGGTGAGGTCACGAGAAGGTAGAGCTACCACATAAGCCGGTGTTCATAGATCTCAAGCCTGGCTGTACAGATTACAGCGGAGATAGGGGATTTGGTCATTGCAGAAAGGATATGTGAGATGAGACTTCCAGTTTCGTGGGAGAATATAAGGAAATAGCCTCATTGGAACAATAAAATAAGACGTTCTGATACATTTTTAAAATGCTTTTAGATCTGTTAAGTGCAGAAACTTATGCTAAAAAAGTATCATAAAACTAGAACACACTTCTCAAAATACTATAGATTATACCATTTATTTTCACCTCCCAAGTCACTAAGCAAATAATTAGCAGTCAGCCAAACGGTGGTCTTGAAGGCCTGTCTCTAAGCAGACCAAAACTGACAGGCGTCCTCACTCAGATCAGTTTGACAATTATTTTAAAAAATCAATGACTGACTAAGTGGGGCCTGGGCCGAGCAGCACCCCGTGGGAACTTGTTAGATGTGGGGGTGGGTGATGGGGCTAGCATGTTCTTTAAGCCCTGTGGCTGTCAGGCTACGGTGCTAAGGAGTGACAGGTGGCGTGCACACCAGTGTGACTCCAACATCCAAAGGCAACAAGGGCAGAGTTTTCTCAATGAACCTTGGCAGGCCTGAGCTCCGTGGCTGCTGTGCTCAGTGTTAACAGCTGAGAAGACTGGGCAGGAGCAGGGAGAGCACATGGCCTTAAGTATCTGTGGAAACAGCCCAGGACGTGGGCGGGGCCCAAGGCGGGGGGCTTACCCTCTGACTCGGATTCCTCTTCATCATCTTCCTCCTCCTCTTCATTGCTTTCTTCCTCACTCTCTTCTTCTTTGGCAATTTTCTGCCGAGCACTCTTAAACACTGACTGTAGGACAATGGAGTCTTCATAGATCTAAATGGTCACAGTGTCAACTGTTAAAAACCATAGGCTGAGGCCCGCAGACCCACAACTGTTGTATGCACCTCCCTCCTTCAACAACACACACACACACACACACACACACACACACACACACACACACGCACGCAAGTACACACATGCGCACGCATACACACATAAGCACACACAAGCTTTATTTTAAGAGATGCCACTATTGCCTCCCCCACCCCCTCCATGTGTACAGTGGGTGTGGCCAAGCATGTGGTCATCAGGTATCTTCCTCAGTCACTCTTTTATTTTAGTCACTGAGGCAGGATATCTATCTGCTAGAATTATAGGCTAGCCCCTAAACATACCCAGATTCTGGAACTCTAAACTGGTCCTCACACTTGTATGTTAAATGCTTTCAACACTGAGCCACACTCCCCAGGTTACCATTAACTCTAGTGAAAACCCAGAGGCTAAACCATTGAGTCTAAATATAGGCAAAAAGATACTCAGAGGAAGACCAAATACATGAAGCCAAACTCAAAAGGATGTGTTGTGGCAGACAGGTGCAGAAGGCAGTATCTTTGACAACAAAATCAATATTTTAAGCCACAATTATTTAAGTGGTTCCCTTAAATACCCTTTACGAGGTTGTTCCCTGTCGCCGAGCTTCAGTGCAGCCAAGTCACCTAACACACCGTGCACAGCAGTGATAAGACAGACACCACTGAGAAACAGGAAGTCAACCTAAACATGGTCCTTTCCCTCAAGAAATTCAAACAGAGCCACTCTATGATCCAGCAACCTCATGTCTGGAGAGACACCCAAAATAATGAGACGCAGAGTCATGGGGAAGTACGGATCCTCCGCACGCCCATGTTCCGAAGATGCACCATAGCCAAGAGCTAAGAGGGAGCTCAAAGACCTGCAGGTAGATGGATGACTAAAGACAACATGGCAGATGCAGCCAATAGGATTCAGCCTTTGGGAGGAGGGGCCTCCCATCACCTGTTACAACACAGAACAGCCCTAGGAAGCCAGTCACCGATAGATGGACATGAGGTGATCCCACTTACGTAGTCAAATTCATGTGATGTAGAGGGTGGTTATAGAGGAACTAGGGTGTGGGGTAAGAACTATTAAAGGCATATGGTGTCGTCACCATTTCTAAGAGATGAAATATTGCCACTGACCTGTTAAAGACCCCCAGGGGCAGCCTTAACACTACTGAGCTGCATCCTTAAGAAACAATTAAGGTGGTAAAGTTTATGTTGTCTTTTGACCATGATTCAAAAGCAGTGTGTCAAGGAATGGCCTTTGCTCTCTAGGATTGGATTCTTTTGCTGTCAAGATGACCCACATACTCGAGGAAGTGATACGGCAGCCTGAGGCAAACGGGGAAGACAGCAGGGAGAAGGATAACACAGTGGGATGGGATGCTGGGGGAAAAAATCTGCCAGAGATCTGAGCTGACAAGGCAGGGTGAACTGGCTGGGGAGAGACAAGCGCAAAGGCTCGAGGCCAGGACGGGGAGATGTGTGGGGAACACTGTCAATTCCTGGATGGGAAACTGGACACTGCTCGGCAACAAGCCAAGGGCAGGGTCTCTGAGTAACTTGACCTGGCCTCTTCCCTCTCTTCTGCTGGATACGGGAACATCAGGTCGGAAAGACAAATTGGAAAAAAAGATCAGTTCCCATCAAAGGTAAGTGGAATTGAGTTGTAATTAAAGTAGGGATGTCCTCCTCCTTATGTTCATGAGTTCACTGTTACTTACAATGACTTCCTGACAGTGGAGAAGGGAACTTAAAGGAGCACCCCTCCCCCCCATTCTGTTTTAAATCACTGTGCTTTGAACCCTTCGTGTAAAGTTACAGTTAGAAAAACGAAGGTAACTATCATTGCATACAGTCTCTGTGAGCACAGAGATGGTACCCAGCCTCAGCATTGCCTTCAGTGGCTTGCTTGAGTTCCTCCTCTAATGAGGAGGTGAGCCTTGAAGGAAGTGTGAGAAGAAGGCCACCAGCTACAGCACAAGACCTCCCTCTATTCACATTGGCAGCGGAGAACATGTCCTTTCGGTTCTTAGTGTTCTGCTAGGGGTGGAGGCAGGGATTTGAAAAGTAGAAACAAAAAGGCCTCACTTCTGAGAACCTCAGCACGGTTAAGGTTAGACACTTCTCAGACAACTCGACACGTACCTGAGATCCCTCCAAGTTGAATGTCTGTGCATTGTGACAGAGAAGCATGACATCTTTCTCCAGGTCACCCAGGCTCCGGTACTTATGATTACGAATTCTTTCCTGATGGGAATTTTGAACAAAACAGAAGAGGAATATGTAACTGTCCTTGCTTGTTTTTAAGGAAGCCCAGGTTTCCCTCTCTCTTCATAGCGTTCAGCCTTGTTGAGCGGGCAGGACTGCACAACCCCAAGGGATGCCATCGAGCAAGACCACCCTCCCACCCGTGTGTGTTCCTAGGCATGGGGAGGAAGGTGCACAGAATGGGAACTGCATGGCAATGGAGGGAGAGGAAGGTTCCCAACAACATGCAATGTATATAAGCTGAGCATCCAATGATCAGATAACATGAATAAAAAAAACCAGAGCCATCCCTTCCCCACCTCTCCTGGGGCAAGCCTTGTGTAGGTCAGTGCTTAGCAACCGGGAGACCACTACCCCAGCCCCACCGAGAATCACTCCAGCGCAGCCATGCATCCCCTTTGTTTACTCCAAGAAGAACAGTGAACAGAGCATCTACCTTGATCTTTTTGAAATCCACTGGCTTCCTAATTAATTCATAGTATTCTGGTAACTCTTTCCTGGAAGGCAACTGAATGAAGACTTCACTGAGCTGTCGCCCTGAACTGCAGGATAGGGGAGACAAATAGAAAGAAAGCAGATGAGGCACTCCTCAGGGAAGGAGTCCTTTCAGAGACTGTCAATAAAGCAATGGAGGCCCCACCAATACAGGCACGGCGAGGGGGGGACCTCTGTACATGGAGGAAACGCCCACCACTGCCCCCCGCCCCCGTGCCAGATTCAAACCACATGAAAGCACGGTTAGGTCCCCATTTCTGCCACACACACACACACACACACACACACACACACACACACACACACACACGATGTGGCAAGTATTCTGTAAACTCTCCTGTCAGGAGATAATCTCTTTTCATCATGACAGAAATATGTAAAATAACTTATTGAGCCCCAAGCCTCATTTTAAATGAGTTAGGAGAAAGCACACGGACATGACTCCCATGTTCCTTTTGTCTTCAAATTCACTGTATATTTAGAAAATATGCTAAAATATACAGAGAGATGCAAATGCGAAGCTGTTGTGCGCTCCCCACAGTCCTCTGTCTCATTCCTTTTACAGTGTTCGAATGCCATGAGTCCTTTCTATTATCCCTTGCCCGAGGAGCCCCTCCACGTCTCCTAAATGCACTTCTGTGTGTGGAGCAATTTGGCAATTTAGGGGAAAAAAAAAACCAAACCAAGAACAATTGCTAACATGCACACTGCATGTTTCTAGCCTGGGCTGCGCCCTCCCCCCAGTGCACGGTGGTTTATTGAAAACAGGTTTAGTAGAGAAATGCTTTAGCGTTTTGTCATTCGGAAGAACAGGCTGCAGAGCAACAAGGTTTTCACATCACTTAACGCTGGGAGTCAGGCACAGTGAAAGCAACAAAGAAGGATAATTGAGGTTCAAGATCCTAATACCCGATTGGGCCTCCCTAAATCAATAACAGCTTATGATATATGGTCTACTCATTTTCCACAAAAATCTCGCTGCCCTTTTGACGGCGTCTCCCAGTTCTTTTGTGAAGGCAGAAACATCACACGGTAATCGTAAACCCCGGCATGTAAATTTTGGAAGGTGGCTGTGCCCATGCTTGGGAATGCGCAGAGGCAGTGGCAAGGCACGGGTGACAATATGCTGCTTTAATCCACAGTCCCAGTTGTATAATTAAAAAATAATCATAATGACAGTTATCATAAAAGAGGCATGCGCAGTAACTCAAGTGGTTGCCTAGCAACCAGTGGGGAAAAAGCTGAAGTGCAAAGGGGCCTGCATAAATTAACCGACAATACTCAGTCAAAGGGTGGGCAAGTTTTTCAACCATAGCGGGTCACTGTTCTTCTTTTATTTTTAATGCATAGATGCCTCATGAATACAACATTGGGGACAAACACAAGAGGTTTGAAAACAAGACTACAGAATGCTAGGAAATTAGATTCTTGGATTTCCGTGGCAAGAACCAAGGTGTCCTCTTACTCCTCCATCCCGGCAGGCTGAGATACATTTGTTTGTACATCTGTAATTTGCATCATAGTATATGGCACATTTTCTTGTTTACAACCAATTTCAACGCAGGGCCACAATTTTCCTGATGCTTTGAAATTTATAAACTCATATTTTACCTGTTTTAAAAAAGAATATCTGAATAGCACCAAAAAATGTCTCTCTCCCTCTCCCCCCTTCTCTTTCTCACATACACACACACAGAGCACAGCACACTCCACACACACACACACACACACACACACACACACGCACACACACATTCTAATTCTGAGTGTTTCCTTTAAAATTAATATTCTTCAAATCCTGGCATCAATCTACACGCCAGACCTTTCTGTAGTCGTGCCTTTAAGACCCAAACCTCAGTGACATCTTCAGTGTCATTTCCTACGTCCCCAACAGATGGTGTCAGTTTTCTATTGACAGATTACAAGCACATCTCTGCTCTGGACACCCGTGATGGACAGACTCCGGATTTCACCCATGCTCCTGTGAAGGGAGAATTAAACACCAGGGACTAGACCCAGGAAACAGACTAGAACTTGGAGAGCACAAGGTCACAAAGGCCACCTGTGCCTGCCTTCTCTGTCCTGTCAAACCTACAGATCCCAGGTTCACCAGAGAGACAAATCAGAGTCACCGGTGCTCAGAAGAGGAGAGCCGATTGTTCCCAGACTTGGTGTTGGTGCTATTAAATGAGAGCAAATGTATCTTATCTTACTTAAAAAATAAAGCCCCACTGGACTAAACACTCTATCCTTCTTTTTCTGGGGAAGCCACCTAAGGAAATTGTCTGGTGACCAAGCCCTCCAGGGTGACACCTTCTGAGCTCAGCAGAACAGTCTCCTTCTCTTCCGAGTCATTCCTCATGAATGACTGGACATTTCTTATATCTGGTGCTGGAGGTGGTGAGACACGGTCTACTCCAAAGCCCAAAGACAGCCAAACCTGTGGCAATCATTCTAGCTGCTAGGATTACATATTGCTAATGTAGGGTTGAAATTCACCCCCTTCAAACATGTTATGATCCCCCCACAATCAAGATGCATTCTCCGTAAACATGGGGGACAGTCACTTTACTATTAATTGCATTTAACTCTCTGTACCGCCCTTCCCGGAATTTTCTCTCCTTCCCACAGGATGCCAACAGGTTCTATAATCCAGTCTTCCCCTGTCATCCTTTCCAGGGCTGGCGGGAGAAGAGAAAGATCTCCCTGAACTTGGGGATTCCAGGGGCAGGTGGCAAGCACTTTCCTGTCTCCCAGGGTGAATGGACGCAGGAAGATGATGGCTGTGTCACGCGCACAAAGAGAAGCACCACGCTTCACCTGTAAGCGGGACCACGCCTCACCCGTAAGCGGGACCACGCTTCACCCGTAAGCGGGGACCACGCTTCACCCGTAAGCGGGGACCCGCAAACCCTGCATGCAAGGTGCACATGCACATACTACTGAGATTTAGAAGCCAGTTTTTTTTCTTGTCACCTCTACAACCCACCAGGTGACCTTTCCCCATCTGTTCTACTGACTCTAGATGGAGGTTGTACATGATGCATCCCCTGCAGAAATACCAGCTTCACCTAAGTTAGGTACTGCAGGACATACGCTTTAGACTAACCTGCTTAGAAATACCTTCCTTTAAAACAATGGCTGGTATATCTTCCAATGATGCCTTTCAAGTCCAGAGGAGTAAGTCTAATACTTTTCCCCCTTTTTATGATCCCCACTCTCCTCTGCCTGCCCCCACCCCCAGACAACCTCATATATAGACTAAACTGGCCCAGTTCACTAGGTAGCTGAGGCTGACCTTTGAACTTCTGATCCTCTGAAGAGCAAGGATTAAACACGTGCCTGATTGGTGTCTGTAGTATGAGGATCAAACCTGCAAGGCTAATACCCTAGCCTGTATTTTCTTTATCATCTGATGAAGCTGATCAGTTGCCTTTAATGGTTGTGGACAAAATATAACTGCCTGAAGTCAAAGTAAGTCTTGTTTACTTTAAGCAACAAAAGTAAAACTATGACTTACTCCATAAAAAAAAAATGAAGTTATGCTTTAGAACACCCACTTGGGGTTGGGGGTATGGCATAGGGAAATTAATGCAGTCCTGAGGGTATCCTACATAGACATAATTTGGGAAGAAAACCTAGAAACTAGAATGACATTATAGCAGAGGGTGAGAAACGTTGCTTTCTCCTCAGATCAGGTTCTTGGAAGAAGATACACACTACTGATAAATTTCCTCAAGATTGCAGCTGTTTCCCGATCATCTAAGGGACCCCAGAATTCTGGCGAGGTATGAAACACAAGCCATGAGCACACCACAGTCACTAGTGAGATCTCCTGTCTGGGTCTCACGCTCACAGAGCCACGACTGACACTGGCTCTGACATCCCAGGCTCTGGTGCCCTTCAATCAGTACAGGACATGCTTTTGTTTCTAGAAGGTGGGTGGTTAGCTGTTAGAAGTACCCCACATATCAAGAAAGAATACAGACACCACGTTCCTCAGTTATCAAGAAACAAGAGGCAAAGAAGCCAAGCCCCCACTCAGCATCGCCACCTGACTTCATCCAGTCCAGGAAGAGTGGCACTCTGATGCTGTTCTAATTATTATTGCTTCCTCTAGGCTGAAACAAAGATAAGATGGGGGTGGGGCAGAGAGATGGCTCAACACTAAATGCAGATACCACCAAGCCTAATGTTCCACATCCAGACAGACCCAAACAGTAGGAGAGAGCCAGTTCCCACAAGTCGTCCTGGTGTGGGAGGTCCTTCTGTCTATATGTGTTGCTTTTATTGGTTAATGAATAAAGAAGCTGTTTTGGCCAGTGGCTTAGCAGAATAGAGCTAGGCGGGAAAAACTAAACTGAATGCTGGGGGAAAGAAGGCAGAGCCAGAGAGATGCGAGCTGTCAGCTGGAACCCTGCCGGTAGGAAACAAACCTTGTGTTAAAATATAAAATAATGGAAATGGGTTAATTCTAGATGTAAGGGCTAGCCAGTAACAAGCTAGAGCTAATAGGGCAAGCAGTGATTTAATTAATACAGCTTCTGAGTGGTTATTTCGGGAGTCTGGACGGCTGGGACCAAGTAAGAGGCCTCCTACTACACTGTCCTTTGACTTCACATATGTGCCACAGCATGTGCGCACACACAGAAACATACAACACATATGTAAAAGTAAAAAGGATTAAGATGTTTAAGATGGTCATCGTAGGGTAACTGAAAATAATTTAAGTCAAAGAGCCCAGTGATGGGATACTAAAGAGTCTAAAGCTGGGAGGTTTAAAAGAATAGGAGAAGGAATTTGTTTGTTTGTTATGGAATTGAAAAACAAAACAAAACATCCAGAGGTTATAGACTTTTAAGTGTAGTCTGTCCTGAAAGTTTTGAAATAAGCATAGGAGAAAGAGATCAGAGTAAATTGGGGCAATTTCATGCTCACAGTAACATAACTCTGCGCCAAGATTTATAATCCAGCGCAGCTCTGAACCAGGTCACCCACAGAGTGGGTCTCAACACTTTGATTGGGTTACTTTGTTCAACAATGTGCTGCAGGTCAAAAAATCCCATTTTATTTTCCCTAACAAAACGGTGTGTGTGTGTCAGATGGCAAGCTTTGGTTGCTATCAAATGGGCAGCAGGCTTCACTACTGACTCCTTCAGAGCTGACCAATAAAGCCAAGTAAATAAGCAGAATAATTAATTACATGACAACTTTACCTAAGATACTGCGATCATAAGACTCTATCGATCACACTTACAATGTCTACTACTGCCAGGGACACTTGGAAAAGGACGTACACTTGCAGGCATTTTATTTACTTTCTTCACTTTATATTATTTTTTTATATTTTCACCCTCAACTCCCAATCCTCCTGCATCATCTTCCCGGGTACTGGAATTAGAGACATGGACTACCAAGTCTGGCTCTTCTATTTCTTGGCAGGCATCTTGAGACATTTTTAGTAGATTTACCACCTATCGCTTGACTTTTAGAAATACTGACACCGGCCATCTAGTTCCCTACACATTTTTTTTTCTCACTTGACATTTCATAATAGCAAGAGAAGGTATGAATTCTCACCTCCCTCTGTCTGACGTGACAGCTAAATGGCCTGCCACCTCCCTGGCCTGTCACCTCCCTAGCCTGCCAGCTCCCGGTTGCCTTCACCATTTCCTCCTGGAAACCTGAGATGCTGTCCTTTCAAAATATAAGGACAGACTGACTCTCACCTTCTGAGTATCCTGCCCTTTGACTCTTACAATGTCTTTACTTCTGTATGGTAAACATGCGTCAGAGCTTTTGGTTTATTTGTGACACAAATCTTTTAGAAACAAATAAAGTCTGACGTTTCTCTACTGGAAGAGCCCAGGGCTCAGATGCTGCTTGCTTTAAATGGGTGGGTGGTGGCAGTTCTCTGAGGGCCATTTCCTGCATTAGCCATTTTGATAAATTCTGGAGTAAGACAGATCAGACCCATGAACAGAAAAGGGTTTATGCATATAAAATCTATCTAATCTCTGCAATCTTCAGTATCAATCCATTTTTTGATCAAAATGTCCACGGAATCGAGTTTAAAGACAACATTATCCCTATAAAAGGATACATTCTGCTACTTCCAATAGGGGTTCTTTCCTCTTCCCGAGGGGTCATTCATATAGCTGGAGCCTGAGAGGAAGAGAAGGCCTGTAGGGCCAGAGTAATACTAGAAGCTAGGGGAGGCCTTCTGTCTTCATTTGCTTTCTGTTGCTGAGCTAGAATACCATGGCCAAAGGCAACTTGGGAAACAAAGGGTTTATTTCTTCTTGCACACACCTCTAGGGTCACACTCTGTCACTGAGGGAAGCCAGGGCAGGAACCTAGAAGCAGGAACTGAGCCAGAGGCCATGGAGAAATGCTACTTACTGGATTGTTCGGCCTGCTTTCTTTTTTGTTTTTGATGCTGCCTTTTTGTTTGGTTTTGTTTGTTTTTGAAGCAGGCTTTTTCTGTGTCCTGTCCTCAAACTCAGAGATCTGCCTGTCTCTGTCTCCTGAGTGCTGGGTTTAGAGGAGTGTGCTACCACTGCCCACCTCAACCTGCTTTCTTATATATTCCAGGACTACCTGCCAGGGGTGCACCACCTACAGCAGGCTGGACCCTCCCACATCAATCATCAAACAAGAAAGTATCTCACAGGCTTGCCTACAAACCAATTTTTCGGAGTCATTTTCTCAATTAAGGTTCCCTCTTCTTAGATGACCCTAGCTTGTGCTGGGTTTACAAGCAACAAAACAAACACATCACAGCAGCCTGCTCCAGCAACACTATATCAGCAGTATTTGTAATGAGGGTGAAGGAAGACACCAGAACCCACAGTTACCCACATACGCTCTAAATGAAGTATTAGACCTCTAACCCAGCGTTGCTCAAAGAGTGTGCCACAGCACACCAACTCACAGGTCTATTGGCTATTAACCTGGAAAGAGAGCTCACTGAAAAAAATGAGTTTGGGAAACACTGGGCTAAGGAAAATTAGGCTGTTGATGGCACAGCAATACCCCACCCCCACCCCAAGTCTCTAGCTGGACGGGATATCTCTAGGGAGCTTGCAAGACCAGTACCGAAAGTCCTGCTCTAGGCCCGACTTTTTCTCAGACTGAACATCACGCTGGAACCTCCCCAGGCAGTCTAGGAGGGAAACTGGCAATACTGTGTGAGGTCTCAAGTGGCTGACAGGGAATGAGAAACTTCTCAGCACCCAGAACTCGAATTCTGTCTAAATGCATCCACCTGGTCATGATGCTGCTTCATGGTAATTCTTCTGGAATCCAGCTGAAGCCTCTAAGTGCAAAGACGCCGGGGCACGAGAGCCATTCTCGCAGCCTTTCTCCTCCATTTAGAGAAATATAGAAAACCTAATGTCAAGGCTGCTAAAAATAGGCTTTGTCTAAGAGAATTTGTTGGCTGGTTCTGAAAGAGCAGTCAATACTAATGACATAGTCACGACATCGAGGGCTGCTAACAGCCGCGGAGATGACTTAAGAGTCCTGCTGTGGAGTCTGTAGAGCTGGGTTACCCCCAGGGCTGAGCTACACCCCACACACACACATACACACATGTATGCAAAAACATGTATACATAATGCCACGTGTATACCCCATTTCCTTTCACCGCCATTCCTAGAGATGGCACAGGAAACGCTCGGGTAACAGAGCCAAGAGTTCTGAGGGCCCCACCTCAGTCTCGGTCTGCGGACGTCTAGCAGACATTCTGAGCATGTATTCTGCCATCCTCCTCCCCAGTGCCACTTCCTTATGGGAATGATGTTTCCCCCTTTCCCCAGCAACACCCCTGTAGCTCACTCTAACCCCTAACACGCCTCATTCAGTTCCTGTCTCACAGTGCCAACAGAGCGCCAGCCCCAACACGAACATGTGACATGGCCTCGAATCCTCTCTCCTTTTCTCACAGCCTAGTCAGTTCCCTCTGTGAGCGGGATCCAACCCACCAACCACAGCACACACCACACACTGGTCACTGCATCCTCTCGGCAGGAACCCAGATGTATCCTCATCTGCATCCTCAACATGGGACACCAGACAGTCACCCGCCAAAACACGGGAGCTGCCTCCGAGACTTGAGTTCTTGAAGATCACACTCAGGCTCCTCACTTTGAAGTTCATTGCCTTCCGGGTCTGCTCTGCTGCTTCCTATGGGGCTGGCTCTTCTTTCTTTGGACAGAGAAGTCTAGCTGTACACGGACACATGTCTCTAGAGGCAGTCTGCTTACCCACATCTCCTTCGATAGCTGCTTATGCCCACACTACTGGGTGCTTCGGTTTGTACACTCTCATCCCTCATGCTCGCTCCAGTCTAATCCCGGTGCCAACCACAAGCCAACGGAGACATTCCTCGTCCCACCGTCCCTCCACCTTACTCTCACCAGGAGGTCTGCGCTGTGGCAATCTATTTTACCCCGGCCCCATTTTCAATACTTACACAGAGACTATGGAAATCGTTGGGATTTTGAACAGAAAGAAAGGGTTTTTGAGCAACTGCTCTAAAGAAGGGTTAGTTTATGATAAAACAACTCCAAATGCCACACAATTCGCTCAGGCTTAGGGGGACAAAGAAGCAGGAGGCAATATGGGAGGACACCAGCTCCAAAGAGCATCCACGGAAGCAAGGCAGACAAGACTCTTCCAACCTCTGGAAACAACCATTTAAATGTGTATTTAGTGAAAACGGATTTATCCGGGTCCTGACTGCAAAAGGTTATATCCCTCTACCCTCAGAAGGCCCAGGCAGGACATCAGAGGTTTGCAGTAGCCTTTAAAGTCATTAATCCTCTTTTTCATGGTAACAGGACTGCTTTGATGGAGGAGAGAAGGCGGAGCAAAGGGGAAAGGGACTCAGACAAATGCCTGCTCTGGGGGTGGGGTGGGGGGCAGGGCAGGTGTTTAGCCTCCATTTCACCATTTAGACTCTAGGCTTCCTTTCTAGGTTCAGGCAAGTCACTTTATTATGTAAACAGCCCAGTCCTACAGAGTCACCGTTGTTGCAAGTCTGCCGGAATCCTTCCTTTCTCCTGATGATAGAGACAGAGAGAGCATCATTGGCCGTGCTCAGCAGGCACTGTGGTGTGTATGCTTTCTAGGATTGGAGGCCAACAATCCTGCTCAAGTTTCCTCTCCACAGACTTATATTTAAGGCCTTATTCTAAAAAAAAGGTCACAGATGGGGACCTGTTCATCCTGAAATACAGCATACAACCTCAGTTCTCCTCTCGTTTCTAGATCAGATCCTGCACTGATTGGGTTAGGGTTGAGGATGTAGAATACATTACTGGATCATTTGACAAAACTGAAGGACAGGAGGCAAGCACTGCAATGATAATTTCAACAAATCAGCTTGATCGAAAGGGAGGAAAATCCCACCCTCAACGTACTGATAACTCCTAACTGGGCATCCATCTCCCATCAACCAACACCATCGAAATCTAGCATCTTCAGGGAAAGAACACTTTTGATTTTCACCCAGCCGGGGCAGAGGTACATGAAAGTGAGACACACTGGCCGAGGAAGCTTAGGACTCAGCATGATGGGACGCTCAAAGGTCACAGACCCTGAAATCCAGCTCAGCCTGCGCTCGGGAGTAAATACAAGAAACACCTGCCCCTTCAACCCCCATGCTAACTGTAGTCAACTCCAGGATGCTCAGCAATATGAACATTCACCCAAGTTCATGTTACACACAACAGGTCCCCTCGAGTGCTTGGAGTACTGGGCGTTAAGCTTTAACACCTGGGTAACACGGAATGACAAGGTCCATAGGGCACACCAGGATGAGGGGCAGATGGGGCAGAGGAGGCAGAGACCTACCTCTGAGGTGCTGCAGGCTTGGCAGGCCAGATGGCTCCTGCCAGCTTTGTAAGGTACGCATGTACAGGTGGGCTCTTCCAGGTGAGCACACTGCACAGTGGCCTCAAAAGCAGAGCAGGTATTTACGAACATGTGTGCCTGCAACCCCATCCCAAGGAGAGGCGACTGGGGGCAGGGGAGCGGTGACTAGGTCAAGGGGTTCCCAAAGACCAAGTCTATGCATTGGCTTGCTTTGTGTACCAAAGGATACCTGTGTTTAGAGACATGGGAATATAAGGCAGGTCCTGACCTGTTTCCTTCTATTTCCAACTGAGAATTACAGGGCACCTTCTCCACGTTACACCTGCGGCAGAGTAAAAAGAACACTAGAGTCAGAAGACCTGTGTCCTCCTCCCAGCCCAGCCCCTTCCTCAGGCTGGGTGACCTGGAGCAATTAATCTGAGAGTCAGCCTGGTTGAGCTGATCACCACCAAGTACCATTCTGCAATGATACACATTTCTCCAACATGACGGTGGCTGGGGCATGGCTTCCCAACATCATAGGGCCCTTTCTGTGTCTCCTTGTTCCCCTGTTCCATTTCTATCCACACGTGGTATCACATTCATAGTTCCCAGAGCAGTGGAGAATGAGAAGCCACATTAGGGGTGTGTTGGTCTTGTCTGGCCTCTCATTTGTACAACAGGGATCATACTTACCAAGACAACTCCTGACTACAAACTAGATAAGGTGGTCTTGTTTACAGCGTCCACCACAGGAACGGATTCCAGGCAGCAGCCTAGATTCTGGTCATGAAATAGATGCTCCTTTCCCAGTCTCTTATTTTCAGCAGATCACTGAATAAGCACTCTTGACTGAGAGTGGATTTGAGCCACTCGCTGAGGGTTACCTGACAGTTCTGGACACTAACACACAGGTGGCCTTCTGTGTGGGAGCAGAGGAAGGGTAATCAGGTGGGTGGGTAACGCCTTGGGAAGCCCTCCATCCCTCCATCCCATCCGGGTTATGCTCTAGAACAAACTAACCATCTCCTGCGGCAGACCCAAGCCGGCCCACCTCTGCACGACCACTGCTTGCTTCACCCACAGAAGGAGACAACTGGCCAGGGTCAGGCATCACTACACAGAGGAGGTATGAGAGTGCATGCAAAACTCCAAATATACAGCATTAACCAGGATGTCTGAAATCCAGGTGAGGACGGGGAGGGCCACACTGGAAACCAAAGTTGTAAGGTTCACAACACAGAAATCTACTTTTCCAAAGTCTGAAATCTGGAGGCTCTTAAAGAACAGGAAGACATGGTTAGATTTAGATACGGGCCTCAGAGAGAAGGCAGGGCAGCAAGAGATGAGAGGCTGGCCTCCCACACGTGGGAGCGGCAGTCGTTCCAGGGTCTCGGGGAGACAGTGTGTGAAGATGCAGGAGGAGGCTTGCCTTAGAGACCCTATGTGGGGAGGGAACTTTGTATCTGAGTGTTAAAGAGAGGTGCGGAAAGGGACGTTGTTTTCTATTTGGGACTTCTGGTTGATGACAATGGCACACCAAAGCAGACATAGGTCTGCTCAGAAGGCCCAGCAGCCGAAGGAGAGGAAATACTGTCTTTTTTTATTCTTGTGTTTTTTTTTAAAAAAAGTGTCATTATGATGACTGTTCCCGTCAAAAAACAACAACAAACCTCAGTGCCTCTGGGCTGTGGTGTTAGTGGGGCTCTCTTGATTCTGCCTTCCTCCACTTCCTGCCTACAGCAGCAGCCCACACCTGTCTTCCCTGCATGGGCAGAGCAGAGGCAGGAGAGATAACTGGGATGAGGACCCTATGGCTAGCCTGAGCAGTCCATCGCTGGAACTCAAAACAGTAAACTTCATCATAGATCAAATTACCACTAAGGGCTTATTAAAATCGGAACGGGATGCGGGGGATACATGTCCAGGAAGGTAGGACCTGCCTTGCCTCTTGCACTGTCTGGTAGCACTGTAGCCTCGAATTGGACTAGCCAAGCAGAATCTCCTGCCTTCCCTATTGCTTCATGCCATCATTAGAGCTGGACCTCAGGTCTGCATCCCCAGATGGCAGGTCTCACGGAATGTACCTTCAAGTCATGTACATGTTCGACAAAAAAATTCAAAGTACAAATGCATATTCTGCTTCCAGATTCTTGGGATTTTATTAGTTTGCTTTTTTGTTGACATTATTGTTAGGGTTTTTTTGTTGTTGTTTTGTTTTGTTTGAAACAGGGTCTCATGATGTTGCCTGGCCTGGCCTCACTCTGGATATCCTTGTGCCTCAGCCTCCTAGGTCCGGTTAACAAGTGTGTGCACCATACACCACTGTTTCCAGATTTTTCAGGGATGAGTACACAGGTTTGAAAAGCAAGGTATAAGAAAAATCAAGCAGAGGCTCCTGATAGGAGAGTTGATTTAAAAAAAAAAAAAAAGGAATGTATCAAGGTGCTTCAAATAAGTTCAAGTTCAGCCGCAAACAAACTAGATCCTGAAAGGGTAGATTGCTTCTGCTAACCATGTGTAGGAAACCGCAGACGGTGGAGATGGAGGCAGAGGTTGGAGAGTAGCAAATATCCCTGTTTTGAAATGAGAAATGAAACCCGAGACTGTAAGTCTTCATGTTGACCCTTGTTGAGAACTTAGACTAAATTCCTCAGAGGCCAGGGGGCTACTTAGCAAAGATAAATAACATCATTAAGAACTAGCAGGGGGTGTCTTTGAAAGAGCCCTGGCAGGCAGGCTAACCTCATTTCACTTTTTCAGCAGGGTTTCTAGGTTGATAGATGGGAAAGGCTACCAACGCGGAGTATTTGGTTGTAGTCTTTCCTGATAACCTTGAGAAGGGACAGATGAATGTGGGTGACTTGATAGGTTGGCCACGTGAATTCAATGGGCACTTGACCAACTTCAAGGATTACTGGTCAATATATTCACATCAACCCGCACCGATGGCAAGGGCAAGAAACAGAGACTTGTCCTGGTTCCTTTGCAAACATGTGAGCAATAGTTTATGTCACATCTTAGGCTTACAGAAAAATAAAACAAAAAAACAAAACCTTAGGAAGACAAGCAAATACTTGTTTAAAGAACAAGAAGCAAGCAACGTTAATGATAAGAGCGAAGACTGCAGGATGAAGTTGCACTGAGCTAGTGAACTCAGTATATAGTGGTTGAGCAATAGCACCGCTTATTAGCTCAAGGCCAAACTTAGCAGCTATTGAGAAAAGACCTGCACGGTGTGGGTGTTACGTGTCCAACATCAGCGGGTTCTGTGTCAAGGACGCTGGAGAAGGCAAAGAAGCTCTTGAGCCATGTGCAGAGAACAGTGGTGTCCAGAATGAGCAAGCCAGCGACCCCATCCTCTCAGGTGCATGTTTCAGATAGGGCAACACAAGAGTTGAATGCGTCTAAGGAGGGATCTAAGTGTCGCTCGGGGAAATAAAAGGGTATGTTTCTACTTGAAGAATGTGATCCTGGGCTGGAGAGCCAGTTTAGAACCATTTTAAAAGGGCATTTCATGAAACGAGTCTGGATGTAGTCTCTGAAAAGTCTGTAGAATAAACAGCTAAGATTCGGTGGGCAGGATTTAAACATGGCAAAGGACTACCCTATCTAAGCCGATCCTGCAGCATCAAAAAGTTCCTCCTGAAACTGTGTCCCATGTGGGATCCATATCTGCAGGCTGGAGGACTTTCCGTCACCAGTACTGCTGTATCCAAGTCACCGGAAACCAGACCAGGCAGAGCCAAAGCCCAGAACTTCAAGGCTGTCCCTAGGAACCTGTCATCCCGGTAACTGGAGGCTGTTTCCTGCGACTTGAAAGAGCTTTGCTAGGCCAGGCATCACCTTATTTTTCCACGGCAGCTCAGGGTAGAGGTGCAATGGAAGATGAATCCTTTCCAAAGAAACAAGAGTGTCCCGGGCCAAACAGTTATAGAGGGCGAGATGGGAGCTTTAAAGGCCTTCAAAACGAGAAGACAAAGTATGCCCACCAAGCCAAAACAAAGCCTTTGGTACAACTTGAGATAAAGGTTTTCTATTCGGGAGAAATAACAAGAGAGGAACCAGTAGCCATGGCCTTGTACTACCTAACCACCGTCCGTTTGTGAGTCACACAGTCGATGGCTCTTCGGGGTCACATTTTTAAACTGTCATGCTTGGAAATACAAAGCAATAAATAAACACATAAATTATTATGTTAAGTCTTTGTGGAAATATCAAGCCACATCTGTCCCAGAATTGTGCAAGGACATTTAAACAACTGTTCTCGAGAGCTAATTAATTTTTCTTCTGTATCACTTAAATAGAGATGGAGGTCTCACGCGCAATATACTGCCCCACTACATGACCATCGGGACCCAAATGCTGGATGGGTTTAGTGCAGGGAGCATTTTTTCTTTAGGTGGGCTGCATTACTGTATTAGTAACTGACTCTAATGCTGGAGAAACCTCAACACAGCAAGATGTACATTTTTTTCCCCAGTAGGTTTTCTAAAATGAACCAAAAATATGACACTGGTATCTAATTAAGGCCCTCCTAATTTGAGCGCCTCCTACTTGAGAACCAAATTTGGTAAGAGAAATACATAATATAAATAGAGTCCGTTGCTTTTTCTAGAAGATCACTGGCATGAAGTATACACGGAACATGCAGTGGTGGAAATTTAGCATACAATCTCCAGAAAGTACCTAAAAATGCAGGAACTAACAAAAATGAGTCTTAGGAGGGCACTTTTCAAGGAGAACGCGATAAGCAAATAAATACAGCCAGGAAAAGAGGAACGGCCATTAAATATCCACATGCTGTAGTATTTAGATAGCCTCTGCCTACAGTACAACTAGAGGCATGCTCAGTAGCCAGTTCTGGTGAAACCGCAGTTTCTGTTTCTGGCACTAAAACCATGGAAACCAGTATCAGCAAGGACACTTTCTTCTCTGGGCTCCGAGGTCCCTTCACCTGCTTGATTAACTGCAAGCAGTCTGAAAGTTTGATTATTAATCACTAAACTATTCAAAGAATCTGGGGTTATATTAACTGCCCAGGACAACAACGCTAGAGGCTAGGGAAGGGATCATTCTGCTGTGTGCACCCGGAAACTGAGGATCAGAGAAGTTAAAGAGTCTGCCAGCTCAGGGACACCAGAGTCAAGGTTTAAATGCAGGCAGCTGAGGCTCACGGAGCTTGTTCTGGGAGACCCTGAGCTCTGCCTCCCCCGAAATAAAGGAGTTACGTTCAGGTTCACATAGCTCTGTAGGTTGAGAATGGACTCCGGGGAAGTCTGTGGTGGTCATGTACACCAGGATGTCACAAAGGCAGCCAGCAGGCAATGTAAACAAGCTATGCAAAGCCCGTCAACAACAGGCAGCTCATGCTCCATACTGGCGGTAGGGATGGTGACAGCTGAGATCACCCATGAGCAGCAGGTGGGGAGAATAGTCATTTCTTCCCTCCTGCTGAGCCCCCCACTCCCGAAAATTGGACAGATGCTGCCAGATTTTTAAGTTTTTCCAAAGGGGGGGGATTGGTCTTGACAGAAACGAAGCATTATGAACTTGCCTCCCCAACAACATAAAGCCAAACCAAACAATCTGCTCGCAACATGAGTAGGTGCTGACCCCATAGGCGATTAAAGGCAATGGCATCAACGACCACTACTCAAAGGCCCAGTATTAAAATCTCCACAGAGTCCCTCAGTCCCTCTTAGTGTTCCAGCAGAGCCAGGTTAACTCAGGAAGCAATGTGACCATCAAAGGCCTGCCAGAGACCCAGGCACATCTGGTCAGAAAACAGATGTTAGACTCTCCTGACAGAATGGCGGAAGAAGTGAGAGGTTTGGGCAGCTCCCTATGTAGCTGCAATTTCCTCACAGCAGAGATCCATATGAGGTGTAAACCGGGGCTGAACATAAAACCTTCAGAGTTACCAATCCTTGGTTCGGACAAACAAACAAACAAACAAATAATTCAAGCCTAACTCCAGGTCAAGAGTGGACGTGGGGTCAAGTTTCGCTCAATGGATTGTCAGTGAGCATCATTGCACCAAGAAGATGCGGGCTGTGCTTTGGGCCACTTCAGGATAGGTAAAAAGATGCCCGCTTCTTCAAAAAGAACACACTGAAGCTGGATAAACATGGGAGCGCGGAGGCTTGTTTGGTCGAGAGAGACAGGAAATTTTGACCCCAAAGGGACCTTGCTCCTCCTGTCCCCATCACGGTTTGGGAAAACGCCACACAGTCAGAGAGGCTTAAGAGCGAAATTCCTGATGGAAAGTTGTTTTTTTTTTTTAAACTTTTTTTGCTACTTAATTTTTCCAGCTACTTCTTCCTGACTGCCATGTAATACACCAAAGCTAGGAGGAAAAACCCAAATCACAATTCAGCCCTTCTCGGGCCATTCAGCAGGAGCACAGAACGGGAGCGCCTGTTGGAAATGGATGGTCTCTGAGAACTGACATCTATGACCATGCAATTTAGACAGCAGAGATGCCTGCTTCCAGTGGAAATAAGAGAGGGCTTTCGAAGGAAAATACCACTGCTTCAAAGGAAAGCCATAGCCAGGGAGCCAAATCGACCAACTCCAACGGAGCCAAACTGGTGAACTAGCACAGGGATGAATGGCAATCTGAAGTGTCTCCGCCTCAGTCCCCAAATAATTAAGTTCACTGTTTAAAGTGGTCTTGCCTGTGTCCAGCACCGCCTTCTTATTGGCCACACCCAAGAAGTCCATGGAAGATGAGCAAATTTGCGGAAACACCACTCTGAGTACATATAGCGGTAATACAAGAGAGAAGACAGCTCCCTGAAATGCTCCAAACCCAGGCATTAGAAGGAGAGAAGCACAATAATTTTGTACAGGTATCTCCTTCTTTTTTTTCTTTTGTTGAACAGTGCCTTTATTAACGTAAAAGATTTACCTTAAATACATCAGTAAGTCTTTTTTTTAAACAAGTTTACTTAAAAAAAAAAACCCAAACAAACAAAAAACAAACTTCATCCCATCACCTCAAGACCTCCCTCAGCAGAGCTCCCAGAGAATCCATTCCCAAACTAGATTTCTTTACAAAGTCTTCTAATATCATTTCCCATCACCTTAAACAACGCACCGCGAAACATCATACAAAATACCACTAGTGGCCATTTCTCAAGGTACAAGGCAACTGGCACCTTCCGGGACAAAACTGCAAATTAGAAAGAGCCCTGTGACCCAAGTGAGCATCTTCTTAATTCCTACCACTCATGGGCTTGGTGGAAGGGAAGGAGCCATGCACTCACCTGTCTTTGTAGTTGATCACAGTATCGATGATGGCGTTCATCTGCTTTGTTAGTTTTGGGGGATTTGGTGACAGTTTCTCAGCTGGAGGGCGGCCTCTTCTTTTCTTTGCTTTTTCCACATCTTCCTTCACAGGTTCTTTATCCACATTTCTTCGTCTTTTCCTCTTCTTCAGCCGTACTTCCTCTTCCATTTCTTCCAAATTGCCGTCTTCAATGGCCTGTTGAAGCGGAAACAAAGGAGGAAAGAGATTTAAGTAAGGAAATAACCAAGACAAACCTACCCATACCTTTACAATGTAAGAGGCAGAGACACATGTATTTTGAATAATTAGAATAAAATGAAACTCACTAAAACTAAAAGTAACCAGCCATCTATCAAGAAAGAAAGAGAGCCACCACCATACTAGATAAAATACATTTTTAACCTAAGTCTATTGTAAAGCATAAATCATTAATTTAAAAAAAAGAATGGCAGATGTTAAAGTATCTATACATTCAAGAGCTTGCATATGATTGACTCCACATAAAATTTATATCAATATAAGCAAAATACTCTAAAGGCGTCATTATTGCCAGGACAGTAATGATAAACAAAACCAGGGGCACATGAAGAAAATAAAATAATCCCCTAAGAATGTATCTCTGCAGTCACAAGAGCCCCGACCTTTAAGCTTTTACACCAATTTATTCATGAGTCACACCATAAATCAACAATTCCATCCAGATTTTTGTTCTAACGTAGAAATTAGTAAACAAGGGAACAGACGGGAAGGATGAAGCCACACTCCTTGGTAGACGCAATGAAACCACCCGATAGAGAAAACACACAACTCACAAACAGCAAAAGCACGTTTCTCCAATTACCTGCAAACGCTTGCTTTAACCCAGAGCCAGCAGCACTAATACAGAGAGATAATAAAATAGCTATAAAAACGGCCAGGTGTGAAGGGGACCTGCTCAGAAAAGGCTAAAAGAGCCACGTGACAGGACCCACAAGTTCAAACTTTTCTTTTTCTCCTGGTAAGTCTCGAAACTTATTAAGAAAAATTAAGAGACAAAAAGGAAAAAAGAAAAATAAGGGGGAAAAAAACAGACAAAAGAAAATCTGACCATGGAAAAGAAATTTTCTCTTAAAAAAATTTTTTTTAAAATGACACTTTGAGATTGCTTTCTCACACAAATAACTCGAGTTGCTGCTTGTACCTCCGGCCTCTCGCTATAGCCTCCAGTATGGAAATGCTAATCAATCCTCCCCTCTCTGAAAGAGCTCTAATCATAAGGCAATTACCTTCATTTCTCCACAGCACCAAACATGGCTAATATTTATGATCATGTGAGTATAACAATCAATATAAAGAGTGATTACAGCGCAGACATAATTTCTTTCACTTATGTACAATGCCTCCTGAAAAAGAAAGGTTTTGTGAAGAAAACCTGCTACAGAATACAACACAACCTGGCATGTTAAAAATGCCAGTGGGATAAAAAAAAAAAATGTTTCCAATGCACTCTCCAATGTGCTAATCCACAGAAACAACATGCACACAGACAGAATTTTAAGGGACGGCCTGAGCCAGGCCTTAATAATCAAAAGACATTTTCCATCACGATTCTACGGTGTTCAGATAACCACTATGAAGGAGGCGAGACCTGATGAGTTATGAAGAAAAAGGAGAAAGAAAGAAAGAAAAAAAAAGCTCCCCATTATTTCATTAATATTCATTTGCCTAAAAGCAGGACACCCACTACACAGCTAAACACACTGCAGCTAAGCAAAGAGAAGAGAGAGAAATTGTCCCGCATATCTTGGGGGCTGAACATGCTAATCATAAATACAGCATGCAAGCCCGTCAACAGTTAATGGTACTGCTCTCCTCCAGCACCCAGCTGCACACAGAAAGACGGAGAACACCGGCTTTTGATGTGTTACACACCTACACATGCCTGGGATGTAGTTTCTACTGAATCTTCAAGACGGCAACGAAAAAGGATATTTACCTTACCACTATCAGCAGGCCGGCTATCGGAAATCACAGTTAGTGGGGACAAAATTAACAAGCCAGCAAAGCAGCGAGCTGCTAGTCTCTTCATCAGCTGATCAGGAAAAAAAAGAGAGCTGGGAAAGGCTATGTTTTCATATACAAGTAATTTTATTTTACTGAAAATTTAATACTGGAAGGATTGTGGATACTCAAATCTGCTGTTTCATTCTACCTACGACCAGGCCCCAAGCCTTCCTCCTCCAGCCTGTTTTAATATTGACAACTACTTATCATATTGTTCCCCCCCTTATTATTCCAGGCGGCAGAATTAGAGATTTTAGCTCAGGTGGTTCCTGATTCTTGCTTGCATTTTAACAATTAAGCCAATAAGAAAACAAATGAATATTCAAATGTATTTTTAAAAGATTAAAGCAAGATATGCTTTTTTGTTGTATTTTATGCTTCATCTTAGTCGTTTTTTTTTTTCCTTTTTTTTTTTTCCAGAAAAGATCTGCTGCGGGTTTGGAGCAGTCTAAAACGATTTTTAACACAGGAGAAAAACACCCCCCCCCCCAAACTAGATGCATGTAAATAAGAGCGAGGTGCATGGTCTCAGCTTCCTGTATTTTAATACAGTGTTATTTTAATCTGTAAAGAAAATCCTGAATAGCTGTGACACTTCACTTTCGGTTTTCAGACTGCAAAAATTTTTCATTGTTTTTCTTTTCAGTGGGTTCCGTGCGGAGGGGGGACGTGCTGAAAAGAGTATTTCTGCTCTAACCCCCCACACACTTAATTCTGAAAAAGGGGGAGCAAAGCTTAAGCCTGGGATATTTGGACTTTAAAATCTCTGCGTCTGTGAGTACCTAAGAAGGGAAAAACAAATTAAATTGCAAACAGAACTAGTCAAACAAATTTTTATTACAGCTGCTAATACTGCAGATTCTTATTAAATTTAGGTTCTGGAGTTAACAGGAGAACACACAAAGTACTGACCATTATTCCTTTTAAATTAAGGTTTTTATGCAGGAATGCAGAGAGCTACAAAAAAAATCTTCCCTCCTCCCCAAAGACCCGGAACACATCTATATGCAGGGTTCAGGTTCTGTGGTTTCTATGGGGCTTTTTCTAATGGAAATCAATTCCCTCCATATTTCCCAATGCTTTTCGTACTTCAAGAGTTAGACTTAAGATTTCTCTTGCATGTAAGGGAAATTACGGGGGCTTCTCTGCTTAAAAAAAAAATATTTGTTAAGCTAGCTCAACGGACAACTTAGCTGGGGGGGGGGCGGTATCAAAAAAGAAAAAAAAAAGGAAGAAAAGAAACCAAACAAAAACAAAACAAAAAACTTGCTACACAATGCTAAAAGTATTACCCCCAGAAAGAATTCCCTTCCAAACCTTTTACCAGCACAATAATGAAATAAATCACAGGAGCAAACCCCCAGTTTCCGACTGGTGACGTGTTGCGCAAGAGAGCGAGCCCTAATTCAACATACAGACGGCTCCCATGCTGAACTGCCTCTAGATTTAATGAAGTGAATAGGAAGGAAGTCGGGGGAAAAAAAGTGTACAAATAAGAAATTAACACTTTCCTTCCCTACCTAAATGGTGAGGCACAACTACGGGGAAGTTTGGTGAGGTACCTCTTTCCTTAAAGGCACACTGCACTCATGTGGCTCCGGATGTCACGAAAGAACCCCATATGGTGCTAAAAAGGCCCAGCCAAGTTAAAAGAGTTAAGCATACTTCAGCCTGCGGGTGTGCGTGTGCGTGTGCGTGTGCGTGTGTGTGTGTGTGTGTGTGTGTGTGTGTGTGTGTGCGCGCGCGCGAGCGTGCCTGCCTGCTTTTTTTTTTTCCCCCTGAATGAAGCTGGAAATTACGCCTTCCTCCACTGGATGGCATCCTTCTTCCCCCCACCCCCTTCCTTTCTCGCTCTCCTTTCTTTCTTTCAATTTTGCTCAAAAGAAAAAAAAAATACGTTTTCACGAAACAGGATGTGCATGCAGAAGCAAGGGAGGGACAGGCTTGCTCTCCAATGATTCTTAAGAAAGCAGCAGTTCTGATGAAGATGGGCAGGAGGCGGCCATGCAGGAACAGCCGCTCTGGAGCAGACACTGGACGCTTGCGAGCACATGGCAGCCGCGGTAACCGGCCACACGTGCTGGCTTCCATCGCGGCTCTCTGTCATCCTGACACACGCCAACTACATCTCCCACTGAACGATGGCAGGTCTAGAAAGCAGGCATTATGCTCCTTCTCAGCCGGGGGTGGGGTGGGGGTGGGGGCTTGAGGTGGAGTTACACGTGACGTCCCCCCATCACAGCGAAGCGAATGCGCGATTGTGAATAGGTAAACAGGGGCATGTGAACAAAAAGGCAATCTGCCCATTGTTCCCACACTTGCCTCTAAATGCACCAGATAGTGTGGCAGGGCCCCCTCACCATGGTCCCCCCATCGCTAGATACATGCAGCAATTATGGGGATCACTAGACTACCAATGGGGGAAAAACAAAACAAAAGGAATGTTCTGACAGTAAGTCCGCTATTTGTTGTACCCCATCCCTAATATGAATTTCTCTTTTTCCCCTGGGTGGTGGTGGAGGCTCCTCCTTTAGGGACTCTAGTTGGGGGGGGGGGCACGAGAGGAGGGAGTGGGGGGCGTGGAGGGTGGGGGGGGCAGAAAGAATGAAAGAGAGACAGAGACAGAGAGAGACAGAGACAAGACATAAACAGAGGAGACACAAAACATACATACACACAGAAAGAGAGAGACAAGACACACACATACAGGAAGGGGGGAAAACAGGGAAGGAGGGAGGAGAGATACAGAGAAACAAGACACACATACACGGGGGGGGGGGGGGGGGAGCAGAGCCTCTGCATTAAAGAAAGGATGTGAAGAAAAACTGCAAAAAACTAAACAGCAGTGTTTATGGGGACAATTCATATCTCCAAAGCTCTGGGTAAAATCCCGAGAGGCTAAATCAGGTTCCTTCAGCCCCAAGACCCTGACCACTAGGAACACAGACATGATCCCCAAACCTGAAGAGTAATGCTAACAACCAAAATGTAGAATTTTCAGGAGAATTTACAGTTCCATCGGGAGGCACGTTCTTATAATATGAAATAGTAACAACAAAACCGTCTTTCCGTCACAGGGTGTAAGAGCGGGCGGGTGGTAGATCTCCAGACCTAGGACCTAGACCAACAGCTGAGGTTTCAATTATTATCATCTCCAAAAGCAAAGACTTAAGAAAGGTGTACATAAAACGGAATACCCTCCAGGGAAATCCTCCAGACAAATACTGCAAGCTGCCACTCACAGGACATGAGCTCAGTGATCACCTGGGCTGCAGGGTTGGGGACCATAAAGGAGCCCTGCTGTTGACAGCTGCATACAATTTGCAATGGACTTCACTTTGCTGACATGCGAATTTAAAATGGTGAGAAACAAACCTCCTGTATGCAATCTTACTAAAAGAAATGGCTTTAAAAAGCCGAATCCTCTGCATGTTGAGGAGAAGAATCCCAACAACTGCAGGCCCATGCGTGTTGCCACCGCCTCAGCACAAAGCGCGTGCTACAGGGACATTTTTGGCAGCTTTCCCATGGAACTCACATCTTTCAGTACTCTAACAGGTGGCACGTTCAGTCTTGTCCTGCCCAATGACTATAAACCCTCTCAAGAAGCTCTACTTATCCGGTTACCTCCAACCATTGTTCCTGAGGAAATGCCCACCGATGTAAGAAAATACCCACATTGAGAGCATACCTGTTCTCAGATTGCCTGTTTCCTAACAAACGCCTCGCATCGTCAAGAGATGCATTAATCTGAAGCCCAAGGAGCTCACAAAACGAGATCCTGCCCACATGATGGTAGAATGGAGACTGTGACATGATGGATGGATGGATGGATGGATGGATGGATGGATGGATGGATGGATGGATGGATAAATGGATGGATGGATAAATGGATGGATGGATGGATGGATAAATGGATGGATGGATGGATGGATGGATGGATGGATAAATGGATGGATGGATGGATGGATGGCACATTCGTTCAATGGGCAGACCCCCATTTATGGAAGACAGGCATGGGCATGGAGCCCACGTTGGTCTTGAACTGGTCATCATCCTGCCCCAGCCTCCAGAGTGCTGGGATTAAATGCATACATTCGCTTATGGCAAGCATTTGTTGTCAGACAACCTGAAAGTCACCTGTACTTGCAGCTCTCCCTGACCTGGACTAAAATGCTGGCCTTCGACCCGGATGGGAAGCAAGCAGCCGTGGCATACTGCCTTTTCTGATACAGTGAGTTTTTTTTAATTTCTGTTCAACAGCCTCAGGTCACTATGAGAGCCAAGTGAACCAAGGCATTCCCTTGGCCCGGGTGGGAGCTGGGGCGGATGCGAGGTAACAGAGGGAGCCGAGGTATGTAAGTACATCATTTCAATGTGGAATTGAAAACAGGAAAGTTAGTATAGGAAGAGGAAAAGATATCCCAGGCCACGAAATCCACGAAGAACGCACTCACAGGCAGAGTATGATGACACACACTTGTGATCTCAGAACCCTGGGAGGCTGGTCACAAGTTTAAGGCTACCCTGTGCTACACACCATGACATCCCCTCATCCCCCCCATTCACCCCACCCCCACTTTTGAGCAGTTTGAAGCTCAATGCTCTACTCAGGAATAACTTTTCATAGGCAGACGCTTCCAAAACGCCTGGCCCCAAGGACCCCACCAAACACACAAGACCATTGTGACTGAACTTATAGACAGGCACATGCAGTGTCCCAACTTAGGGAGCATAACAAAAGAATCAGAGTCTGTCACCCTGAGAGATCCTTAGAGGAACAATGGGCAACAAGAAATGCTGTTCGACCTTCGTGTCCCAGTACCTCTGATCCAGCCACTACCAAGTCACACATGGCTGAGACCTCTGCCCATGTTTCCCGAGCTCTCCAGGAAGGCCTAGGTCATCTCTAGTTCAAGGAAACACCAAGAGCAGGGCTTTTTTTGGTGTAACAGGTCATTGCTTACTGAGGGTAACTCTCGTTAACACCGATAGGAAAAAGTGCATTGATTAAGATTGGAACCACAGATGGAGATTACCCAGGAAAGATACGCCAAGACACCTTCACGAATGCGAGGCTTGCGCCAAACCATCTCTACCAGGTGTCTCTGGGCTGGGCTGGTCCAGGAGTTACTGAGCCCTGATCCAGGGTCACAGTTTACTACCACATGACAAGTTCTCCGGCCGAGGTGCTCACTCACTGGGGATGAAAGCATTAAAGTAACGAGCCTGTGCTAAGAATGGAGCTCTTGTTCTGCTTGAATCAGATGCAAAGAATGCTCATGAATAGCCCAATAAGGAGGGAGGAGAACACACACATAAAACAACACAAGACATCAAAGTGTAGTGGTCCGAGGCTCTCTGAGAGAGGAAAGCCCCAGCCTCAACCCCAGTAAATCTTAAGCTATAGCAGCGCCACTAAGGCTCTTTCTGTTTTTACGTTCGGATTTGGATCAGTTCTTTGAGGAATTCACTCAATGTGTTTTGAATGTATACACTCCTTCCCCCAACTTAGAAGAGGTTCTTCTACAATCTTTATGTCATTATAGTTTTCCGTCAGTAAATCAACTAACTTTAGCACTTTTGCCCGAATACCAAATTGTCTGGGAATTATTATCACGGTGGTCTTCCATCTAGAGGAGAATGCTCAATGGGAGCCACAAGTAGCCTCCTGTTCCTAGTGCAATTTAAATGGGGGAAAAATAATGTTTCGATGTCTTTACTGGGATTTTACAGCGGTCGGTCTCTTTCTAGCTGGGGTGTGCGGTACCTCCACACAGGTCCAGGACTCCTGCAGGCTTCACTGGCTGCTGGCATCTCAGATCTCCCAACACAACCACTTTCGCATTCTGAATTACTTCTTGTTTCTTCCCTCTGTCCTTTCACCGTTAGTGTCTAATCCTCTCTTTGGACGATGTTGGTAAACTACCATATGGGTCTACGACTGGGAGACAAGGAGGCGAAGTCCTTGGAGGCCTCACATGTGCCAATGGCCAATTAGACATAGACAAATCAGCAGCAGTTTTCAAAGAGTAATGAGCCTCAGACCGAGGCTCAATTCATATTCGCCGTGAATTACCGCTGAAAGGCTAGCTACATCTGAATGTTATACACAACAATTCATAACCCATGGTCATTCGATCTAAAATCCATCAATTGGGGTCTTAATCCCCAATACCTCAGAATGTGGCTGCATTTGGAGACAGGACCTTTGGAGGAGTAATTAAGATAAAATGAACAAGATGAAGTCATATGAGTGAGCTCTGATCCTATAGGACCGCTGTACACGGGTACACACAGGACCGTCATGGGGAAAACAGATGGGCGTCTCCAAGACAGAAAGGGGCTCAGCAGAAAACCAAAGACGCCACACCTTGATCTAACATGGTCAGTCCCCAGAGCTGTGAGAAGTGCCAATGGTTTAAATCATAGTCTGTGGCATGCTGTCATGGCTAACTGATACAGTATGGCAACTGAAATGTCCTGTTGGAAAGTCGTGCTTAATTGTGCCACCGTGGGGGCAATGTGTACCTGCTGGCACAAAGCAAGTCACGTGTGTGCACATCCCTTTGAGGAAGTGATGACAGCCTTTGTCTTTCTGGCCGTTCGTTAGGCTAAGTGGAATGGTTCGCATACTCCATACCTGCTGCTTGGGCAGGCATGTCCTAAGGTGGACAGCTTCTCCCTGCCCTTGTCTCACCCAAAGATCTCTCGTTTCCAGGGTGTTCTGGGGGTTTCTAAATAACCTAAGTAAGAGACTGGATGCTGTAGGTGTTAAAGAATACATCCATGGGAGGAGAGGCTGAATGGGGTGGCTCCTAGGCCAGGGAAGTCATGAGTTGAGATCATGACTAAATGGGGGACTGCAAGGGTCAGAGCACATACAGAGCAAAGAAGAGCTGCTCCCAGGAGGACTGGAATTCCTTACGTATAAGACATGCATTTATTGAGGCTGTGCCTAGATAAAAACATGTTCACACACACACACACACACACACACACACACACACACACACACCTCTATCCATATATTACTGGGGCTCCCGGACAAGGAAGATTAGAGGTCCCACACTTCTTGCTCAGTATACTGAGATAATCTACTTACAACATATTAAAATAATCAATTACTCATTAATTGAGATAATGTAAAGTATGACTGTCTTAATAAAGCCATAAATTTTGGGTCTTGGCGAGTCATACATATAAAGTTAACAAAAGTTGATCTCTAGTAAAGCTTAAAATTCATCTATAATTCTGAATACAAAGAAAGAAGAATCTGAATTAAGTGTGACTAAGTCTTGCTAAGAAACACATGACCCTTGAACCTTGTATGACCTCTGCTCCTTGTTGGTACTCCAATTCTCAGCAGAACTGGTAAGTGGGCTTAGTATGAGTCTATGGTAGAAGTCAAGATGGGGAGAATGAGGTTGCAGATGCGACACCCAAAGCAAAGTTAACTAAAGTTTATAAAAAACTAAAGTCAACACTCAGTGACTGGCAAACACAGACAAACATAGGGACTGGCTCTAAATGCATAGGGCGAATGGCCCCTAAAACACACTTCAGAAATGGGTCATCTAGAGGGTCATTTTGAGGGGTACACACCTACCCACCATTGACCTCTGAGGATCCTGTCCCGGCAGAGATCGTCTTTGCCAGTCTCTCTGACTCAATCCACAGACACATTCTCGGTGTTCCCGAATATGTGGACACCAGAACCACAGAATTTCTTTTGGGGTTACATAAATTAATGAAATGTAATTGTGGAAAGCAGTGAGGTTCCCAGGCTGGCAAGATGGTAAAATTGTTTGCCTCGAAGTCTGATGACCTCAGATCTCCTCGGGATCGATCCCACATGAAGTTAGGAGGAAAGAACTAACTCCACGAAATTGTTCCCTGGCCTCTGCACACGTGCCATGGCGCAGGTGCACCCCATACATCATACACAAATGCAACAGTAGTGAATAAAGAAATGATAAGATTCTTATTTCTAAAAAAGGTGACCACACGCTCAAAGATTCCAAAAGAAGTTTGTTTCTTTTAAAAGTAATACCAGCATTGGACCAGGCGAGGCTTAACTGTTGTAATTTGGGAAGAGTCTGTATTCAGTGAGCTTTGTTAGCATCAGTTTCTCACTTGCTCTAAAAACACCCAAGCTGGGAATCCTAAGTGACACATTATGGCTATTTTCCTGCAGGGAAGACCACAGAGTGTTCTAGTCAGCAGGCCCGAAGGGGACCTCAGCCTCGCTCGGAGCAACAGGGCAATAGGATGCTCCTGAGTTCCTAACTTACTGCTGCACCTGCAACAGTCCACCTGTGACCCCCTGCTGGGCCGCACTCATCTACCTGGTCTCAGCTTCCCAGGTGCTTGTTCTGACCCTATACTTGCTTCTGATTGAGCAGTTAAGAAGATCCCTTTGCTCCTTTAGGAATAAAGGGGTCACATTACCCTGCCATCTGGTCCCTTTTTTCTTCTTTATAGAATGCTATTATAAGACCTGACACATAGACACGATGTCTCCTGACCCCCAAGGCTAAGAATCTAATCAGGTATGGGACACATTCCATTTGCCAGGTCCTAAGTCTTCTTCACCTTCCTTCTTTTTCTGCCCTACGTCTTCCATTCCTTTCTTCCGGTCAGCTTATCAAGTCCAATCTCATGTGCCTCTAAGCCAAAGAGTTAAGATTACTCAATCTCATAAGTCATCATTCCCTCCATGGCCTGCATGGTCCTTGCACCCTCAGAATCCTATGCCGAAATCCTACCCCCCAAGTCAATAGCGCCAGCCTGTGTGAAAACTGGGAGGTTATTAGTTCATGAAGGAAGAGACTCTGTGGTGGCTAGGATTAGTGTCCTTAGAACACAGGCTCCAGTGTGCTCCCTGCACCCTCCTACCACAAGCGCACACCTATGAACAAGAGGCAGAACCACCCCATAGCATCTTCTGTGACTTTAAGAAGATTCCTTTAGCTTCCAGAGCTTTGAGAACTAGACTGTTATTATACATAGCATACACAGCTTGAGGTATTTCGGTATAGGAGTCTGTAGTAAGACACCAGCAATGTAAATATTCTTCATGCAACAGGAACACAGAATCCAATGTCTTCCAATAGTAGACTGTATTCATTCCCAACTTGGAGATTCCCTCTCTCACCTGGGATGCTGGTCCTAACCCCCATCCCTGGGCACAGAGTATCCAGTGTATATGCTGCAGCTATTGCAAATGCTAAGTCAGAAACACAAGGCTTCCATCTTCTCACATACAGTGCCGATATCGTACCACCTTCCCTGACTGCTAAACTTCTATTACTGCACTAACGAGTCCACTTTCTGAAAACACAGTGCACTTAGGAAGACATAGTTTTTTTTTCTTTCTCAAAGGTTTCCGATTCCCATTCCGTCTCCTCTAGTCTTTTCTTATTTTGCTCCCCACTTGCACCATTCCCCTTCCTGCACTGCCAGTCTTGTGTTCCCCTGCTTCATCTAACCAAACTTTTCCAACCTTACCTGCAAATTCTCCGAGTTTTTCTCTGGCTCTCTCCCCCCATTTCTATACATGTTTCTCTGGCTCTCTCCCCCAGGGACTATAAACGTTCAGTGGCCAGTGGCTCAGAGACCAGAGCAGATACCTTAAGGAAGGAACCCATGTCCTCCATCAGTCCTCAGGGAGGCTCTTACTGATCCTCGAGAGTTTCCTGTCAAAGAAGTGCACAAAGACGGGTCCTAGTGGAACACAAGCCAAGCGCATCAACCTACTGGGAAGGCTGTCAATCTGGCTGCTCGTGGAGAGGAGGCTCCTGAGTAGCTTGGACACAAATCCATAATTTTCAATATGCGGGTGTTTTTTAACCAGCCACTAACTAACTAATGGAGGTGTCTGAGCATGTCCCCCAGTTCTTAGGATGGATAGATAAATAGAATAAATCTCCTGAGGAGATCCAGTTTACCCAAAATCTGTGTCACCTGAATTTCTTTTTGGAGCTACCAACTGGAATTTCTATATCCTACCCAGCACCCAAAATGAATTTTATCATTTTATCATCGGCCAAGCAAGTATTTGTCTTTGTGGATCTTTCTGACTCACCCTTGGGAGCATCACACCCTCCACTGTCCAGTCTAGAGACTTCTCTATGCTACTAGCCACCCTATAGGTTGTCTCTTAAATGACACGCAGACCTTTCCTCTGTGCTGTCTCTGCTCTGGAAAATGGTCTCGGTTTCGAGTGAATGGGTCATTCTCGCTTCCCTCCTTTCAATAGATTCACCTTGACATTGCAAACAGTATTGGCTCTGTCTAAGAGGGTGAGCGCACCCATTCTCCCAACTAAAGCATGCTTTGGCTCTGAATTCTTCCTGCAGACCAGAAGAAAACCCACAGCCTTTGGTTAAGCAGAGCTTCCAGGGGCTGACCCCATCCTAGCTTTCCCTCTCCCCTTGTATGCATAAAAATTCTGTGTTTCCAAATACAGGATCACAGTCTAGAGGAATCACGTCTTTCCAAGCCTCCATGGGTTTCTGTGAGCCTAGGATTCTACCCCAAATCCTTCCTTTACTATCCAAATCATATACACCTTTCAAGGGCTAAAATACCATTATCTCGATATGTGACCTGGACTACCTGGACCCTCCTTCCACAATACTTTCAGGACATAAACAATCTCATTAAGTTGCCTTGATTCTGATTATAGTCTATTTTGTTTTGAAATCCAGGCTGAATCTCTTATAAGGAAAACATTTTTTAAATATATATATATATATATGTGTGTGTGTGTGTGTGTGTGTGTGTGTGTGTGTTCTATATATATCACTGTTCTATTTGCATGCATTCCTGAATGACAGAAGAGAGTATCAGATCCCATTATAGATGGCCATGAGTCACCACGTGGTTACTGGGATTTGAACACAGGACCTCTGGAAGAGCAGCCAGTGCTCTTAACCACTGAGCCATCTCTCCAGTCATGACAAAACTTTTTTTTTAAAGAGTTGTTTTATCAAAGCAGCCTCCACCAGCACTAAGATTGATGCCTTGCTCACCATCCTGTTGAATTAAGTCTTTGTTTATTCCTCTGCTTTCTTGCAACAAGGACTTCCCAAGGAATGGCATTTTAATACCAGGTTTCAGTGATTAATTCAAAGGCCTCACAGTACATGATGAACTAAAACAAGCCAGATAAACAGGGCTAGAGAAGACCCAGGTGTTGCGGGATAATCTTTTTGTACACTGTGAAGATGTGTCTGTCTGTCCTCACCTGCCTAAAGCACCTTCTGATTGGTTAAATAAAGAGCCGAATGAACTAATAGCTAGGCAGAGGGGATAGGTGGGACTTCTAGGCAGAAGCAGGAACTCTGGGAAAAATCTGAGGTGGGAATTTGCCAGCAAAAAAAAGGAGAAAGTCGGACATACGGTACCGAGGAGAGGTAATGAGTCACATGGCAGTTTGTACAATGGTATGAACAGGTTAATTTAAGTTGTAAGAGCTAGTTGGGAACAAGCCTAAGTAAGGCCAAGCTTTCATACTTAGTAAGAAATCTCCATGTTATTATTCAGGAGCCGGCAATCCAAAGAAAGACCTGTGTAGCAAGATTTCTTGTTGAACTATCTTTGGACGGCCAGACCACAAATAATGACCCAGAGACTTCTTATTCATTATGAAAGGTTGGCCTGAGTTTAGACTTTCCCTCAACTAGCTCTTATAACTTAATTAACCCATATTTTTAAAATAAATCTACATTCTGCCACGTGGCTCTCTTACTTCTCAGTACCGCACGTTAGACTTGTTCCGAGTCAGCTGGTGAAATCACACACCTAGATTTCCCCTTCCAGTTCCTCTCTGCCCAGAAATCCCCTATTCTCTCCTGCCTAGCTGTTGGCCACTTAGCTCTTAATTAAACCAATCAGAAAGTACCTTAGGCAGAGATACATCTTCACAGTATAAACAAATATTTCACGACAGACCTGTTACACCCATGGTTTTAGCTTCCCCTGCTGCCACCCATCCCATTTTAGTTTGGTTATTTTAACAGGTCCTCATGTACTCTTCTGTCCTGTTTTAGCTTTACAAGTTGATGACATTAAAAAAAAAAAGAAAATAAAAGATTCAGCCTATGAGTTCGAGGCCAGCCTGGTCTACAAGAGCTAGTTCCAGGACAGGAACCAAAAGTTACGGAATAACCCTGTTTCGAAAATCCAAAACAAAAACAACAACAACAACAACAACAAAAACAAAAAGAGATTCAGCCCAACAGGCAATGCAGCTATCTCTGAGCTGAGAAGCCGTGAAGTCTTCAGTTCAAAGGCAGAGCAATGTCTGTATCGTGACTGAACAAACAAAGTGGAGGGCAGTTAAGGGCTGAGCTTCCCGGAAACAAAAGCAAACCATGGTGGAGACACTGACCTACAGGTATAAAATGCCCAGAGTCCAGCTGCTTAGCAGAAAAAAAAATCCACAAGGAGATTCTCTGTAGTTGTGAAGGAGCTAACCGTCCTGAGAGGTCTCATACCCAGGAGGCTCTCTTAATGCTCTCTCCAGGCTGATACAGTGAAGGTTTTCACAACCAACCATTTCCCATCTACTTCAAGCCCTGCTTTTCCAACAGGAGGACAGAACACATCGGCCAGGTGATCATCAACAGAGGTGGGAACCACTCATCTCTTACAAAACTTCGATGTTCATTATCAGAATAAAAAAGGCAGCGGATGCAACACTAAACAGTCACTCGGCAGATACACCTGAGTTAAGAGGCAAGATCCCACACCCTGCTCCAGGCCTGAGAAGTATAGGCCTTCATCTGCGAAATGGGAGAAAGCATATCGATTCCGAGTCTTTTGGGGATTAAATGGTGGCATGGATTTACATCATCTAGCCTGGCATTGTTTGACACAGAGAAAGGCAGGAAGGAAAAGGACCCAGAGAATGGACCTGATTTGGCTCAAAAGCAACCCTGTGGGTGTGACTCGGTGATAGAACGTTTTTTAAAAAATGCACACACAGACACACACATTTAATCCAAGCACTCTGGAATGTGGTGGATCCCTGTGAGTTGAAGAACAACTTGGCCTACAAAGGGAGCTTCTGGAAAACAACAACAAAAGCTTAAAAAACAAAACAAAACAAAAAAAACTAACAAAAACTATGGGAATGAGTTTTGGTTAAGAATTTAGTCTTTGGAAGAAGAGGGTATGTTTTGCCCACTTTCTAACAATTAGAAACAAACAAGAATAAACTCACGAGCTGTATAACATAAGGGAGGGAAAAAGCACTTTGAAGGGAACACAGGCACCTTGTCAGACACTAGAGCCCTATTCAGGGGCAGGAAGAAAAGCCATTTTTCCAGTGTCGAAAGGCATGTCGTTGCACATCCTTCAGTGGCCCTAAACGCAAAAGTAGTCTGCTGGCACCAAGTGTCTGTAAAAGCAGGCTTTCTCCTCGCTAATGCCACCAACAGGCTGAGGCTTGATGGGCATCTCAGGTGGAGCTGACTGGGGCTAATGCCAAGTGCGGAGCCTCCCAAGAGCTTGAGAACAACCTGGAAGCAATGCCACCCAAATGGTCTTTTAATAGGATTTCCCCTTGGCTCTTTCTCCAGTACACACAAAGGTCAGAGAGATGATATTCTCTTCTCTTCTGCTTTTCTGTATTTTACTCTTGTTTGTTTGATTTTAAAGATGGGGCCATGCTCACATCTCTTACATAAACAGCACAGAATTCGTACATGACCTAGGCACGCCTGCTCAGCCTAAAAACAGGGTCAACTTTTAGTCTCTAATTTGATGCAAATGCTATGTAAATGGCTGTTGTACCACATTATTTAGGGAACAATGACAAATGTCTATATTCAGTTCAGGTTTTTTAAAAAGCATTTTGATCTATGAGTATTTGAGTATGTGGATGTGGATTCTGTGAACGTCAGGGTTGTCTGTGCCATGACACTAAAGCACTGAGTTGTTTTTTTTTTTTTACATGAATGCAAATGGATTTGATCTTGATAAGTTAGGGGACAACTTGATGTTTTCAATGAATACAAAAGATCTGCTTAACACCTTTAACATCTGGCATAACTCTACTAGGCAGTAGTGGGCAAGGGGTTTAAAGGCGGCTAGGAGAACTAGACAATCCCAGCTCTTGGGTCTGGACAGAATTGATGAAGTTCTAACCCTGGGCAGCAGCTGCCCCTGCACCATGCTTTACCATCTTGGCACCTTACCTCATGGCCCGTTACAGCATAGGACTGGTCTCACTTCTGCAAATGCCATGCTTACCATAACCAGGATGTCTCTGAAGTCCACACAGGGGATCGGTTACTAAGTCTACCGTCACAGCGGAGCACCCTCAGTGGTCAAGAAGAACAACAAAGAAACGTCTCTGAGAGCTGGTCCCTGACAACTCAATCTCACAGAACTGGAGGTGGCTCAAGACAGGTCTGAATCATCCCTCCTGTGATCACCAAAGGCAATGCTCCAGTGTACAGGCAAGGAAACCGAGTCACTAGGTGGTGATCCAGCTGTCTGACCCACATTCTCCAACTAGACCATCAGAAGCCACCGCAGCGCAGAAGAGTAACTAGCGGTCTCCACAGGATCGATTTTTAAAATAGTCTTTGTAAATAGATTCTATAAGATTCAAATGTAAGATAATCTTAAAAAAAAACAAAACAAGTATCACACATGTTAGAAATGGGATTTCTCTGCTCTTTAGTGCTTCACAGTAAGACCATGAGCTGGTTGCTACTTTTCTGTTTATTTCCCAAATGTCCGATTGTCAGTTGAGGAGTCGTGGGAGGTTTTCTTCGAGCCATCCCTTGGGATTGGGAAGAATACCCAGCCCCACAGACGTTAATGGATATGGCAGTCATTTTTTAACACTAGTAGAACAAAACTTAACCATGTCAAGTTAATGATGTTACCCAGTGTGAGATCTTTTTGTACTAACCATTTCTTAAGAAAACAAGTCCTCTAAGCTGATCCCTTTGCTTGTCCATCAGAGGCTCTACATATGTGTGTACCCACTGTGTACTGGGAAACATTACTTTGTAGATGGATTTTTCAATAAAGAAAATAGGATTTTTTTAAAAAAAATAGTTTTACATTTAAAAAAAAAAGAAATGTGATTTCTGTGATGGGCTCTGAGCAGCATGGTGACCTCCAAAATTCTATTTCAGCAAAAATGGCTGTACGACAATCAAGCTTTGCCTGAAGCAAAATGTCGTGGTCCTGTCCATGGAGTTTCTTGATTCCTGCAATTCTTTCTCTAAAGGGAAGGAGGAAGGAAGCCATATAGAAAGCATCGTGGTGTTACTCTTTAAATCCACATACTCATATGTGACTCCTGCACAGAATAAGAAGAGAAGCATCCAGTTCATTTAGCACTCAGTGTTTTTAAAGATAGTTGAGATTAATCCAGCTTTTGCAGAGGAGTCCAAGTTAGGAGGCAGCTGGTGGAGAACCCAGCAGGAGTTCTGGGAAGTAGCTGGGTGGAAGCAACGATGGTACTTTCTATGGATTTTTAAATACACCTCACCCATGCTTTCTGAAAGGGTATTGGAGTCTTCAGGTTTCTGAAAAGTGTAAGGGCCCTTCCATGTCAAAGTAACACGCTGTCAGGAATTTTCTCAGTAGGAAATCTTCATGAAGGCACGGATCACCAGGATCTCATTGGAGAGACACCGGCAATGCCTGACTACCTACCCGGACTTAGCAGAAAGAAAACAGAGCATTCTACCGGCTTTGCTGAAAGGATAAGGGCTGCAGCCAAACCTCCTCTCCTAGCTCTCCCTGCTGCCTGCACCACATCCATTTACTCAGGCTCTTACTAAGAGCTTGCTAGGAGGGTGGTGCCGCTCCGGCTTCCGGGATACATCAGGCTATCCCAGGAGCTCAGGACTGATGGGTGAGAATGGTAAGGTGCCCTTTAGGCAGTAGCAATGTCATGAAAACAATGCCCCTTACCAAACAATAACAAGCACCATTCAGCAAGGGGGACCAGGCGGGGTCTCTGCTGAGCTCATCTGGACAAGGAGTAAAGACCTGGGAAGGAAAGTGCGGGGGACCAGAAGGACAGCCCTGTGGGAGGGCCAGATGCCTAAGAGTGAGGGAATGGAAGGCCATGACCTTACAGATCGCATACAGGTATTTGGGTTCTGCTCCCCAGTGGCTAACTACAGTGAGGTGGGGGGATGCAGGTGGGGTGATCAGAGCACACATTCTTTCTAAAAGGTTCCTTCTGAATCCTTTGGACAACCCTCTTATGTGACAGGAACTTGAACACATCACACATTCCTGTCTTCATCACTTTGAACCCAAGCTCCTGTTTCTTTTGTCAGTGAATGTGTGAGCGATATTTCTCCTTCCCCGAATGTTGAACAGAGCTGACAGGTAACACACACCCAGCTGTTGCTGTTGGAAAGTCTGGAGTCTTCCAACCACAGCAGGAAGACAAACCCAGACCTAAGAGCCAGCAGTCCTTTCCCCCTCTACCAGTCTGGAGGTGAGGATGACGCTGTCGTGGTAGCGTTATGCAGAATACATGTTGTTTAAAGCCTGCTCGGTCCCTGAACTGTCACAAACCCATCTTTCTGCCTCTTCTACCCATCAGCTTAGACCATGAAACTCAATATGGACAATTCTAAAGAACCACCATATACGGGCTGCCCACACATGCTGCAGCATGGCCAAAGCATAGATTTCAGTTTTTCAAAAATTCTCACTTGCTTTAAGAGCCACACTGCACCAGCCCTTGCAGGTGGCTAACTTGAAATATCATCGCCAAGAGCACCTCTCAACTGAATTAATAAATTTGCTCTTAATTGCACTAATAAATTTGGCCAGCTGTGACTGTGTAGAGTAACAACTTAACATACCATCCACATCCAAATACATCTAGGGCTCAATGGAATCCATGTCCTGTGTATGATCACTGAATCGCATCTGCTTTTATACAGTTCCTGTTCATGTGCTCATGAATGGCAAAGCTGGAGTGGATCATTATTTTTAAAATCGCAATAAACAGCAAAGCAACCAGAGCTTCCTGTGACTTTGGAGGTTTTCTTTAGACAACAAATGGAAAGGCTCGGCACATCGAAGCTGCAGATGGCTGACACCTTCGTTGGAATTGCAATAACAACGCACCAGGCAGGGATGGGGCAGCCCACAGAGCATGGAGGGGTCACACTAATGTGATGGTACGTCAACTTGACAGCACAGAGGGATGGTCACGTGACTGGCAATAACTATTCAGGAACATGTTTGTGAAGGTGTTTCTGAAATAAGATATAAGTTTATTTTTTTTAAGATTTATGTTTTATTATGTATACAGTGTTCTGCCTGCATATCAGAAGACAGAATGAGAATTATAGATGGTGAGCCACCATGTGGTTGTTGGGAATTCAACTCAGGACCTCTGGAAGAGCAGCCAGTGATCTTAACCTCTGAGCCATCTCTCTAGCCCAAGAAATAAGCTTCTCAATTACTGTTACCATCAATGTGACTCTCTCTATCCCATCTATTGAGGGCTGGGGGAGAAAAATAGGCAAGAGAAAATAAATGAAGATTCTGTTTTTCAGCCATGCAATTCGTCTTCTGCCCTAGGATACTGGGTACCGGATTCCTGATTTTCAGGCTCCAGAGTCCAGGACTTACGCCAGCAATGTTCTTACCCTGGTGCCTGAGGTGTCAGATTTGAACTAAGCCACATCACTGGCTTCCCGGTGTCCGAGCAGAAAGCCAGCACTCACAGGAGTCTCAGCCTCCACACAGTTGCTGAGAAGTATTGCTCCTGCATCTTCCTTCCTTCCTTCCTTCCTTCCTTCCTTCCTTCCTTCCTTCCTTCCTTCCTTCCTTCCTTCCTTCCTCCCTCCCTTTCTTCCTCCCTCCCTCCCTCCTTCCTCCCTTCCTCCTTCCTCCCTCCCTCCTTCCTCCCCCCTCCCTCCCTCCCTCTCCCCTCCCTCCCTCCCTCCCTCCCTCCCTCCCTCCCTCCTTTCTTTCTTTCTTTCTTTCTTTCTTTCTTTCTTTCTTTCTTTCTTTCTTTCTTTCTTTCTTTCTTTTCTTTCAGTAACCACAAAATAAGAGCTTACAAACAACATCCATGTACTTTTCATGCTTCCATGGGCTTGAGGTCTGAGAACTGTCTGCAATACAGGCAGTTTCTGGCTCCTTGGCCTTTTTCTGCCGGCAGGAAGCCAACTTTTTCTTGCCATCCTCACACTGGGGAAAGGCCTATCAAAGACCACTTAAAGTAGCTAGTGGCAGGCCAGGGCCCACATGCTATGACTTCTAGCCCCCAAGTTCTTTCTGTAAGCCCGGGCTATGGAGAAAATGGAAGTAAAGATCATTGGCTGAGTGAGTATAGGTTGACAATCAGTTAGGGCAAAACTAGATAGACCCAGCTAACTGCTGGCTGAATGAAGGTTGGCTGGCTTGAGTTGGAGAAACCAAATGCAGTCGCCCCTTCACAGCCATGCCGTTGCCATTCTCTTTCATCCCATCAGTAAGGAGGAGTCCCTTACTCTAGTCTTTCTCTTGTTGATCTAAACCTTGTCTTCCGGGCACATAATGGAATTGTTTTCTTCCATTACCCATCAGGGCTTTCTCCAAAACGTTCAAATATTTTTCTTACAAGCTAACTCTTCTATTTTAGGATTCTGGTTCTGTGTAACACACATTCAAACATAGAAGACACCTCCTCATGAACCATAAATACCTCCTCACGGACCATGTTATAAAAAAGGACAAAGAAAGCTCCTAGAGGTTCAAAAGATACAGGGGTCATAAGGTAGTATGGGAAGTCCTTCTGTATATGTGTTGCTTTTATTGGTTAGTGAATAAAGGAGGTGTTTTGGCCAGTGGCTTAGCAGACTAGAGCTAGACGGGCAAGGGTGGAGGAGATGACAGGACAACACTAAACTGAATGCTGGGAGAAAGAAGGCAGAGTCAGTGAATCGCCATGGCGCCACCAGAGGGAAAGACACAAGCTGCTAGCTGAACTTTGCAGGTAGGCCACAAGCCTCGTGGTAAAATATAAAATAATGGACATGGGTTAATTCTAGATGTAAGAGCTAGCTAGCAATATGCTATAGTGATTGACCAAGCAGTGATTTAATTAATACAGTTTCTGAGTGGTTATTTCAGGAGTCTGGGCAGTCAGGAACAAACAAGTGGCCTCCCACAACAATAGTGGTACGGAACCCCCTGCAGAACTCATGGTTTATGTTCTGAGGTCCCCAGGGGAAGTGGCTGTAGGAGGCAGCTGGTCTCATCTCATCCAGATACTCAGACACAGGGAAAACGGAGTCACCCTGCCCTGATTTACTCTCCCTAAAGTGTGTTGGCCCAACCCTTACCAAGTATGAAGCCTATGTATTGGTTTGTTTGGGTTGTGTGGGGTTTTGTTTGTTTGTTTTCTGTTTTGTTTTATTTGAGACAGTCTTACTATGCTGCCTTAAGTGGGTTGGAACCTGATATATAGACAAGGCTGCCTTCAAACTCAGGCATCTGCCCATCTCTAAGGAGACTTCAGTCATCTCACCTTATTGATTTTAAATAAGATAGATAGATAGATAGATAGATAGATAGATAGATAGATAGATACATACATACATACATACATACATACATACCCCACAGGATTAAGTACTAAATATTGGTTTGAAAAAATAGACATTTTTCCAATTTTTTTCTTACGTTACAGGAGTAAATGGAATTTTTCTTCATCTCAAGAGGATATGAACTTACTGGGTCTCCTTTGTACCTGTAGGACCAGGGGCAATTTTCCACTGTTAGTTTTGAAGACTGGGTTTGACTTGGTAGCTAAATCCTGATTTCTAGCAATAAAATTCAAGACCAGAAATTCTAGACATTAAGGTTAAAAAAAAAATCAATCATTACCACAGTTTCTCCTGCCTCACAAGCTTTATTATTTATTTTAGTTGGTCCTCTGAGGACCGTTCCTTCTGCTGAATTCACCCTGCAGAATTCTAACAGAAGGGAACATACTGGGGTCGAATTGCTGGTTAGAGCGATCTGGCCAGTGGATATAAAATAAAAGCGGTTAGAAGTTATTAAAATTCCTTTACTACTGTCAAATACTTCCAAACAATCCGTGACTCATAGCGTCATTAATTAGTTCAGGACTTCCATCCTAAAGCAGAACCTGGAATGAGCTGAAGCCTAAGTCTGTTTTCTAGGGCCTTAGCTCTCCCTTGTGTATAAAAACGGAAATGCAGCTTGCTAGAAAATTCTACCCCAGTAAATTGGATGACCTCATTTAAAACTTAAATGCCATTAAAAAAGCAAAAGGTCAATTCTTTTAAGTCTTGTATCTCAAAAACAAAACAAAGGAGATTATTTAAAGTAACAAACAAAAGTGGGGGGAAATATAAAAAGTGTTATATGTGTTACGCCTTAGATAAAGTAGCCAAGAAATCTTACTGGCATAAGATAAAATATTTTTAGAGAAAAACTGCATTTCCCAGAATCACAGATGTTCTCAGCCAAAATATAGCTGAGAGATTCCAGGCTGTCTCTGATCCGGGATGGCTCAGACTTCATCCAGCCCAAACAGAGATGGCATCTTATTTCAAATACTTCCAGGAAGAAGAGCCTACAGCCTACCTCTTCATACCTGCGAAATTTTATTACTTCTGATGTATTTGAGCAGAATTCCAAATATGTAATTTGAAATTCCCAGTCACTTAGCTTTTTCTTGTGTGTGTGTGTGTTTCCATTTTTCAAGATGAGGTTTCCCTCTGTAGCCCTAGCTGTCGTGGAACCTGCTCTGTAGACCAGGCTTGCCTTCAACTCACAGAGATTTGCTTGCCTCTGAGGACTTAGATTAAAGGCATGCACCACCACCCACCCTGCTTTGTATACATATTTTTTTTCTGGTACTTTATGATTGGAATCTTCAGGGACCCGTCCGCCTTCTCCCGTCTAGAGTTTGGCACCTCGACAGCCTGTGCTGAGCAGCAAAACACAGGGATCTCTCCAGTCTGTATATGTATGCTGGCATCCCACGGCTTTTAAAATGCCAAAGTGGGGTCCATGGAGAGGCTTACATCTGATTTCCTGATTATGCCTCACTGTTATCACCCTCAAGAGTCCTTCATTTTCTTTCTTTTATATCAGGTTCTGAAAAAAGAAACCCCTCAAAGTCCTCTTCATGGGCAGCAGATGTGATCATGGGGAGCTCCATCTGGGTACAAAAATCCTGAGAAATTCATACTCTCTGGGAGCAGAGATATCAAGAGAGAGGAAGGATGTGGGTGAACCTCCTTTGCTCCCAGAAGCTCCTTTTGACACAGTATGGCTTCCAAGAAGCTCCTTTGACACAGTATGGCTTCCGACGATACCTGTGTTACTGAACGGCCTCATCGCCACCACATACGAAGTACTTATCAGGGCCTAAATACTCAGGGCATTCTTACAAATACGAAGGGCATTTCCCTTCAGTGCTGGGAATCTGCGCAGACAATTTCATCCCCATGGTGTATAAAGATCCCACAGCAAACAGGTGACACCCTCAGGAAGTATGGTAGAATGGAACTTTCCTCCCCCCCCCCATTTAACTTTTTATTGATTCTTTATGGATTTCGCAAAGGATTTTTCCTCCTTCCCCCAACCCCTAGAGCCGAGGACCAAATCCTGCACTTGCTGGGCAAATGCTCTACCACTGAGCTAAATCTCCAACCAGTTAAATGGGACTTCTTAAAATTATTAATTAATTTTACATCCCAGCCAGTTTCCCTTTCTTTCCCTCCTCCTAGTTCCTCCCCCACCCCTCTCTGTTCCCACCTCCTAATCCACTCCTTGGTTTTTTTTTTTTTTTGTTGTTGTTGTTGTTGTTTAGGAAAGGGCAGGTCTCCTGTGAGTATCAACAAAACACGGCAAATCACCTTACAGTCAGACTAAGCACCTGCCATGTATTAAGGCTGGGTAGGTGATCCAGTATGAGGAGTAGGGTCCCAAAAGTTAGTAAAAGAGTCAGAGACAGCCCCTGCTCCCACTGTTAGACGTCCCACAAGAGGACCAAGCTACACAGCTGTCACATATATGCAGAGTGCCTAGGTCAGCCGGACATAGGCTCCTTGGTTGTCGGTTCCAGTCCCTGTGAGCCATGGTGAGCCCAGGTTCTGTGAGTTTTCCTTTGGTGTCTTTCATCCCTCTTGTTCCTAGAATCCTTTCTCCTCCTCTTCTGCAGAATTTCCTGAACTCAGCCTAATGTTTGGCTGCATCTGTTTCTATCAGTTGCTGGATGAAGTCTCTCTGATGACTGTTGGGCTAGGCACCAGTCTGGCCACAGGAGATGGTCAGTTCAGGCTATGTGTCTGCTATTGCTAGGAGTCTTAGCTGGGGTCATCCTTGTAGATAACCTGGGGGGTTCCCTTGTGCCGGGGTGGGTGGGAGAGCAGAGGGAGACAGCATTGAAAGGGACTACCGGAAAGGGAGCATTTCGGGGTCAGGCGAAAGTGGGACTTTTCAAGAGCACATTTTCAAGGCATCAGATCCATTGTGAGACAAAGAGATGCTCTCCCAAATCTGTTGTCTCCACCCAGCTGTAATTACATATTATACAGAGCACATAATCTACATCACATCCCAATTAGCTCTGAGTGCTGCGGGGCAAAAATCACTCAGCTCGGCAATTAAACAAATTCCAGGTTATCACTAAGCATCTTAAGGAAGGGAAGCATTTTGAAGTTGGCAGGAAGACCAAAGGGACGGGAAGAGCAGAGCAAAGCCTTCCAGAAATCACCGTTAGCTCACCTTTCAGCTTTGCAGTAACCCCAACTTGACAAAGTCCTGGTCCTCAAGAGCAACATCTGCGTTACAACACTGGAAACATCTCAGAGCACACAGGGCTGAAGTCAAACAAGAAGCCCTGGGCTACCCGATGCCTCATCACCAGTCTCTGCCAATTATAGCAAACAGAATGCCTGCTCTCATACACAAGATACATTTTTTTTTTAATTTTCCAAGAAATTAGCAAGACACCAATTAGATCATGAGCAAAACTGGCACATGCAAGTTTACCGTCTAATGTAGCACTGTTAAGACCTTGGGTATACCCCGAAGAAGCTTCCAAATACTGTTAGAATAATGTCTTTGGGTGGGGGGTGAGACAGGGTTTCTCTGTAGCTTTGGGGCCTGTCCTGGAAATCGCTCTATAGACCAGGCTGGACTCGAACTCACAGAGCTCCTCCTGCCTCTGCTACCCTAGTACCGGGATTATAGGTGTGTGCTACCACCACCTGGCTAGACCATATTTTAAGTCACATTAATGCCTTTGCACACATTTGAGAACCATCCCCTGTGCAAGGAGAGCCATTGTCTTAAATAAGCAACGAGAATAAGGTCAGTGCTCAGAGACAAACAATGCCTTTGCTTTGCAAACCAGCAGTAGGAGGCCGTCAGCAGACAAGGCTTCTCCAGGAGGGAGAGGCTGTTGGCCATCAGGTGAGGCAGGCCTACCAAGGGCTGAGAAATAGCTAGTGTGACCTGCTGGCCTTTAAAGGCCATGCCTTCCAAGCGGTTCTGCGTCTTTACTTCAGCTAAGGCTGATACTGTCTGAAGGTGAATGTCCCCTATGTGGGGACATGTGTCTGAGCCCTTGGTCCACAGTTGATGGGGAATTCGGAACCTTTGAGACACAGGGCCTAGTTGGCTGATGTAGGCCACCAGAGCCTCAAGTTTCAAGGATACCCCATCTCTGCCCTGCTTGAGCTCTCTGCTTCCGAATTGCCACGGGATGCGGCCATCTGCAAGCCCTAGCTGTTATAGCTAAGCTCAACCCAGCTGTCATTTTCTCCCCCACGATGGATGGACCAAAACAACAATAACAACAACGAACCTCTCCTCCCTAAGCTGCTTCTGTCAGATGTTTTGTGACATCACCAACAACAAAAAGTCACTCCTGTGGGTCCTTTGAGAATCTGAGAAGGAGAAAGCCCGAATCATCAAGTCATTTAATTTAGGTGACCTGGGGAAAACTGTGCTCAGAGTAACACTAAATTCTCTATCTGTATGCCTCCTCTCTTCTTTTAAAGATGTGCTGATTTTGATGACCCTGAACTGAACACGCTCTGGAATGTGCTCACCGCTGCTCATTTATCTGCACATGGAAATGACCTCAAGCCTAGCATGCTTAGAAGTATTTGTGTCTCTACACACGGTGATGTCTACCCATATCGACAGATTTCCCTCATGGAAGCCACTGCTTTCTTTGTTCAGAAGGTATTCCTTTGAAAATTACCCCCAGTGTCTCACTGGTGCAGGGAGCAGCCCCCCCCCCCACTTCTTTGCCTCTCGGTTAGTTTCTGCTCATCCGGAAGTCACCCCTTTGTGTCCCATCACAGAATTTCTTCAGTGCTGAAGGCCCACCCCAATCCAGAGATCCCCCGGGTGCATGGGGGACTACTCAGCATGGCACTAGAGACTCAGGATGGAGAACTCTTGCCAGGAAGTTGCTGTATAAGAGGAAGGCAAGGCGGAGAGCCTTCTTCCATGGAGGGAAAACAGGCAGAGGGGCAGAAGTCAGGCCTGAAGACAGCACTACCTGCTGAACAATACTCCTGCTCATTTTCACTTTTACCCCTAGGTTCCTAGGATGGAGATTTCCAAGTGACAGGAACATCTTTACTATGCTGATGCGGTGACTTCTGGTGGGCTTTGGTGTCAACAATGTGACTAGAGTGTTGGAACCTTGGCCTATTTGTTAGCAGGCTTTTCCAGGCTGAGACAAATACCAGAGGTAAGTAGTGAAAAGGATGAAAGGCTTGTTCTGAC